>NW_018127994.1:284547-313882 GCF_001952655.1 Monopterus albus
CTATCATTAAATATCCCTGTGTGGCTAAAATGTTTGGCTACTGTGACACTGTCATCTCAGCTACTCTGAGAATGGTGTGTGTAAGCAACCAGACAGCATGAACAAAATTTTTTGCAGGTGAATCATTTAGGTAGTAAATTGCAGATGCAGTCTCACAAACCTGATCAACAGTTTTCATCACATTTCACTGGGGTGTAACGGCTGACTCAGTAAATTAATAAACCTCTTTTTCTACATTAGCAACATCATAGACTGCTGTCACAGCACCTCAGAAGTAGATGGAACAAATATTTGTTTGTTGGATGATCAGTTATTTAAAGTGCTCCAGAGGTACCTGAATGCATCAGCTTTGTATCTGTTACTGTTCAGGCAACGGCTTTTTGAGAACCTGCGGATGCTGCCTCACGCTCCTGGAGTTCAGATGCAGGCCATTCCAGAGGACGCCGTCCCAGACGACACCGTTGACGAGGATACAGAGGATCCCGATAAACGCTTGTCCAGTAAGACATCCCTCCATTTCCCCACATCCTTTTGATACATACTCTAAAAATGGGTCGGTATATCTACAGTTATTGCTGTCATATGCATGTCAGTCTCTTGTTATAACAAAGACTGGTTTTTGCTTACTCTTAAAATAGATGAGTGACATTTTACTCCTAATTGCATTCCCCAAAGAACTGTACCACCAACACTGAGAACCCCAGTAATAGAACTGATTCCACATACAGAATATTAGCTTGTTTGTTTAACACTATCAGTAGGTTTATCAGAACTGAGGCTCAAGAAATTGTATCATCACATCAATATCAATCTTCTACTTTCGGCTGTTCCCGTTAGGGTTCGCCACAGCGAATCATCTGTTTCCACCTAACTCTATCCTTGGCATCCTCTACTCTCACCCCAATTAACTTCATGTCCTCTTTTAGCACATCCATATATCTCCTCTTTGGCCTTCCTCTTGACCTCTTGCCTGGCAGCTCCATCTCCAACATCCTTCTACCAATATAACCACTATCCCTCCTCTGCACATGTCCAAATCATCTCAGTCTGGCCTCTCTGACCTTGTCCCCAAAACAGTCGACCTGAGCTGTTCCTCTGATGTGCTCATTCCTAATCCTGTCCATCCTGGTCACTCCTAAAGAGAACCTCAACATCCTCATCTCTGCTACCTCCATCTCTGCCTCTTGTCTTTTCCTCACTGCTACAGCATAGCTGGTCTCACTACTGTCTTGTACACCTTTCCTTTGATTCTTGCTGCCACTCTTCTGTCACACAACACTCCTGACACCTTTCTCCACCCACTCCAACCCGCTTTCACCTCTTTCCTACACTCCCCATCACACTGGACTGTTGACCCCAAACTTAAACTCCTGCACCTTCTTGACCTCAGCCCCCTTTAACCTCACTACTCTTATTTCCCTCTATTCTGTCTTACTACAACTACATAGAGCTCTGCTGAACTCTATGCCCAAGAGGGTTAAGGCAGTGCTGGAAAATAATGGTGGCCACACAAAATATTGACACTTTGGGCCCCATTTGGCCATTATCACTTAGGGGTGTACTCACTTTTGTTGCCAGCAGTTTAGACATTAATGGCTGTGTGTTGCGTTATTTTGAGGGGAAAGCACATTTACACTGTTACACAAGCTGTATACTCACTACTTTACTTTGTAGCCAAGTGTCATTTCTTCAGTGTTGTCACATGAAAAGATATACTTAAATATTTAGAAAATGTGAGGGGGTGTAATGTGATGGAAAACTGTCCTTATTAATATATTGCCTTATTAAAATACTGATTGTTACTATGCAGGTTTTTTTATATAGTTATTTGTGTGCTTGTGAAACCAGACAAACTTCTGTGTCAAAGTGTCTTCAGTGAAAAGCACGTCCTTGTATGGATGCTGAACCAGACAGCTTCTTTCCTGTGTGACAGACATTTCCTTAAACCTACATACTGTATGACCTTAACAGACTAAAACTACAAGCAACACTCATATCTATGTATAAAAGGAAGTGAAGCTCTCTGCTCAGAGAGCTTCTCCTTCACACTGTAGTGTTTGACGCTTCTGTGAGAGTTCTCGCCTTCCTGCAGGAATAAATGCGCATCAACCTCCAGAATTGGTATAAAGTTTCATTTTGCATTTACCGAATCCTGATAAGACAATTTTTGCCATAACATGTTCTCACTTCTGTGATATACTGTACTTTTTAAATAGGCCTTCAGCTGCAAGTAGTGAGATTGAAATTAAGCACTCCAGCAGAGTATAATGGTTGTATGTTGACTTGATGTCAAACACAGTCACACCTGCATTTTAAAGACCCTACCAGATGTCCTTTACGTAGCAAGCCAACATCACTTGTGAAAGAAAAAAATAGCCTTTAAAAAGCCTTTTGTAGAAAGTCTGATTGCTGTTAAATGGAACTACAAGTTTCCAAAATGTTTTTTGCAAACTCCATAAATCTCTTTATATCCACACTCTCTTACTTTCTGTTTGTCCATCTGTCTGTTATCTCCTCTTATCCTATCTGTATCTAAATCTGCATAGTAACCGCTGACTAGAGATGATGGTTATATTTTCTCACTCACCCTTTTCCTGTGCTTTCCAGAGCCTGTGTGAGCTTCCAGGCATGGCCAAAAACATTTGTCATGCTCTAGAGCTTAAGAGGACCCTTAAGATGTGGCCTGAGGTTGTCTGAGGCCCTTTCCATTCTAAGGTCCTCAGAAAGCCTCAGAATACAATTCAGTGTCTAAGAAAGCCTCAGCTTCATCCCCAGTGCCATAGGTGATGACCCGTAGCCTCTGTTTTTCAGGAGTCTAGGGAAACCCCAGACTGTCAGGTGCCCTCAGATCTGACCTGAGGCTTTCTGAGGTCCCTTCCATTCTGAGTCCCCCAGAAAGCCTCAGGACATGACTCAATGACAAAGCAGGTCTTGTCCTTGTCACCAGGACCTCTGAAAACCTCAGGCCTTGTCTGGGAAAGCATCAGGCTGCCAGGGATCCCAAGCTTGGCCTGAGGCTTCTTGAGGCTCTGATAGGTTATGCCCTATAGCCTCAGATCTTCAGATGTGGCCCTCAAAGTCTCAGAACATGACCATGTGCCAACGAAGACCTCAGCCTTGGGATGGTGTGTTTGTCTTTCCAATGTGGCTGGCAGTCAGAGGCCCTGGGGCCCCACTTGCCTGGTCCATAATCTGGCCTTGCATCTCACCAGTTAAGGGTGTAATGACTTTGAATTGAACCGTACTTAGCAGTTGAGTGATCAGTGCTGTCCTCAGTGTTGATAGTGAATGTACAAAATGAGAGAACTCCCCAAGCTGATGATGTATTCCTGCTCTTCTACCCAGCAGTTGGATTTAACAACAGAACTGTCAAGCAGTCATTGGTTGTAGGTTTGATGCTCCTGTCGGGCACCTGTTGTGTCACTAATCTGAATGTCTGGTTGTGTGGTTGCAGTTCGTGCCACAGACAAGAGGATAGCCTGTGACGAAGAGTTCTCTGACTCTGAGGATGAGGGGGAGGGTGGCAGGAGGAACGTGGCCAATCACAAGAAGGGAATGAAAAGGCCCAGAGTCGACGAAGACAAGAAAGAAGGAGATGAGAAGAAGAGTGGTGGGTACTCTCAGTGAGGAAAGCAAGTGACCGCGTTTTTCTATACCAGTAAAAATGTTCTTTATTTGTTCTCAACCCTGTCCCAGAGATAAAAGAGGAAGAGAAAGCAAAGGACAGCAGCGGTGAGAAGACTGACTCAAAAAGGTGATTAGTCTTTCTAATTAATATCTGTCCAACAACTTGACACATTTCTGTGTGCATGACAAGTGCAGACACTTGTATTTCTGTGACAGCACAGCAACTGGATGAAAGGAAATATCAAGTAGTGTCAGTCAAATCTACAAGTCCAAATAAGTGACCTGCTGCATGTAGACACAGATTTTAAAGCATTTAACTTACTATAGTGTGTAAGCTCATTGTCAGGTTTCTCTACATGTACTGGCAGTCAGTGCTGTTACAGAATTATGCTGCCCAGTTTGTTGTTTTTGGAACGACACTTGGTGAATTCCAGTTCCCCTAACTGCATCCACGTTTCCCTCACTTGTCTTTTCCTTGTGTCTTAGTCCCGCCCATGTAAGACGCAAGAAAAAATTACAAGGAGAAACAGTGAGAAGAGAGAAACCTATGAAAAATGTTTGAGTTTTTGTGTTGCTTTGGTGCAGTCAGAGCATTTCTCCAAACAGTTTGTACAAACAGCACTACACAGTAGATCACCTGTAAAAGCATGTTACTCAAAATCTTTAGTTTATCTCTCACAGTAAATACTTATGCCAAGGCAAGTTTATTTTTATAGCATATTTTGATACACGATGGCAATTCAAAGTGCCTAACACAATGCACATAGATGGATAAAATATTAAAATGCATATACAGATAAAACATTAAATATTACAATTACAGTGCATCTATCTATAAGTAATCCATGATCCACAGTGTCAAATGCTGCACTAAGATCTAATAACATCAAGATTAAGTTCCCCCAGTCATTATTCAGGCAAATGTCATTTAAAACCTTTATAAGAGTAGTTTCAGTGCTATGGTATGATTGGAAACCTGATTGAAAACTATCAAGGATATCATTTGTATGCAAGAAGTGACTGATTTGGTTAAAAACTACTTTCTCAATAATATTATTACAAAGGGAAGATTTGAGATGGGTCTGTTGTTACTTAAGACTGAGGTGTCCAGGTTTTTCTTTTTCAGAAGAGGCCCTAAAACTAGTTTTTAATGATGCTGGAAGGATGCCTGACAGGAGAGAATCAATTATAATATTCAACAAATGCCAGAGCTGAAAAGAAGCTAATTGCTGTGAATTCAGACATACAAGCTGTTTTTGTAGATGGTGATGCGGTGATGCATGGATCTAATACTAATGTCAGTGGCATCAGAATGACAAGTGTTTGTGTCATCATTTATGAACATGGTGGTCAGAATGTTAATCATGTTGTCAATATAACAGTGTTCTCTGGAAGGATTTTCATATGTCAGCTATGCCTCAGGTTTTATGGCATGTATCAATTTGAACAGTACAAAGTTTCACATTAGTCTGTGCGGGAGATTGATGGCAAAAGATTGGACATATTCACATTTACTTAGCTTTTACTGTCATTCTGATACAGAAAAGAAAGTGTTTTATAGCACAAAGTAAAAGACATTAGAAATGTAAACACAGGAAATGCCCCTTAGACAGAATCGTCAGCATTTGACTAGCCCCAGTCACGATTCAAACCGTGGTCCAAAAATGTGGGCCCTTATTTCATTTGGAACGTACTGATGTCCTTGACCTCTGTTCTCCCTTCCTATGTCTTGCCTCCCTACCCTTCCATCATGCAGCCCTACTCTTCTTCTTCTTGGCAGTTGTTCATTTTCTTGTCCATTGTCAGAAATGATAACACTGTGCTATGCTTGTCAATTGAAGGTTCATGAGATGCACCTCTGAGCTATTTTACAGTAGAGAACTGGTTCATCTTTGGTTGATCTAGCACTTCACACATTTCACTTCATTAGTGAAAGTCAAGATTGACCTGAGAGAAATTCAACAATTCAGGACACATTTAAGACAACTACAGCAGTTCATCCATTTTGCATGTTATGACATCTGCTATGAACTAATGACTGGTTGTTTTATCAGCATGACATTAGCAACCAATAAAGCAGGAAACAGACACTTGTACATAATTATTATCATGAATGAAAATTTGTTAAGAACAATGAGACATTGTTTATATGATGTGCAAAAGTGACTGGATGATGGAGGTTGAACAAGGAGTTTTGAAAATTTCATTTCTGGTCTGAGAGGATCAAAGACTGAAGAACAATAAAATAAGGGAATTGGGATTCACCCACTGTCTGAATGCCTTGTATTCCAATACTGAACAGGACTCCTTCCTACAATTCTAGCTTCATGTAGTTACTTTGAACAGATGATATTAGGTTGGAGGGTCAGTTACTGCTTGTTATTGACATCAATAGGTGTGACCACAGCCTTAGACATAGTCAGATTGTTTGTATAATTGAAACTGCAGAAGTATTTAGTTGAATGGTTCTCTTTAGTTCCCTCTAGTCTATGACAAGAGACGGTGTTATGGTCACCTTATGAAGATGCAAACTCTCTTTTTTTTGTTTTTTTTTGCCAGTGTGAAGACTGAGCAGACCAGCAGTGCCTGAATTGTTCAAGGAGCCAACTTTTCACTGAATTGCTGTCCGAAGCATTATATTTATTACAAGTCTCCATTTTCTACTTGTACATTTCTTGTTAATTGTAAGCATCTCTCTGTGTAGCATGTCAGTGGATTTCTGGAATCCACTACTTGAAATTGCTATACCATGTCCATACCCTCTGAACCATTTGACTCCAATGTGCTTGAGCTTCTGAAGGAAACATTGACTTGTTGTAGATGAACCTCAAGAGATTTCATGTTTAAATTTTTGATATTCTACATTTGTCAATAAAACTTTTTATACTACCTCCTTGGTAATGTGTTACTTGATTAGTGGCACTTGTAGCTCAGAGCTTTGTAATATTTTATGGATAGCGAAGTACACATATATCCAGATTGTCACTGATGGGTCAAAGAATCCACTAACAAAGGACATTGGGTTGACAGCTGTATTTTCTAGTGATCAAGCAGAAATAAGCAAAAGAACGTCAGACTGAATGTATTTACTGCTTCATTATTTGCAGTGTTGATGGGTTTAGAGTTGACAGAATATATGAGATCAACCAATATAGTCGTGTGTAGTAGCTCGATGTCTGCACTCAAAAGTATTAAAACAGGAACAGCCAGTAACCTTCAAGATATGCTTTATGAAATATTGATCATTGCAAAGTGACATTTACAGTGGTGTGAAAAAGTGTTTGCCCCCTTACTGATTTCTTATCTTTTTGCATGTTTGTCACACTGTAATGTTTCAGATCGTCAAACAAATTTATATATTAGTCAAAGATAACACAAGTAAACACATCATGCAGTTTTTAAATGAAGGTTTTTATTATTAAGGGAAAACAAAATCCAAAACTATAGAGCCCTGTGTGAACAAGTGTTTGCCCCCCTGTCAAAACACTGGTTTATCGCACCTGAGTTCAATTTCTCTTGCCACACCTGTTCGCAATCAAGAAATCACTTAAATAGGACCTGCCTGACAAAGTGAAGTAGACCAAAAGATCCTCAAAAGCTAGACATCATGCCGAGATCCAAAGAAATTCAAAAACAAATGAGAAAGAGAATAATGGAGCTCTATCAGTCCGGAAAAGGTTATAAAGCCATTTCTAAAGCTTGGGGACTGCAGCGAACCACAGTGAGAGCCATTATCCACAAATGGCGAAAACATGGAACAGTGGAGAACCTTCCCAGGAGTGGCCAGCCGACCAAAATTACCCCAAGAGCGCAGCGACAACTCATCCAAGAGGTCACAAAAGACCCCACAACAACATCCAAAGAACTGCAGGCCTCACTTGCCTCAGTTAAGCTGAGTGTTCATGACTCCACCATAAGAAAGAGACTGGGCAAAAATGGTTTGCATGGCAGAGTTCCAAGACGAAAACCACTGCTGAGCAAAAAGAACATAAAGGCTCGTCTCAGTTTTGCCAGAAAACATCTTGATGATCCCCAAGACTTTTGGGATAATACTCTGTGGACAGACGAGACAAAAGTTGAACTTTTTGGAAGGTGTGTGTCCCATTATGTGTGGCGTAAAAGTAACACCGCATTTCAGAAAAAGAACATCATACCAACAGTAAAATATGGTGGTGGTAGTGGGATGGTCTGGGGCTGTTTTGCTGCCTGCAGTCCCCAAGCTTTAGAAATGGCTTTATAACCTTTTCCGGACTGATAGAGCTCCATTATTCTCTTTCTCATTTGTTTTTGAATTTCTTTGGATCTCGGCATGATGTCTAGCTTTTGAGGATCTTTTGGTCTACTTCACTTTGTCAGGCAGGTCCTATTTAAGTGATTTCTTGATTGCGAACAGGTGTGGCAAGAGAAATTGAACTCAGGTGCGATAAACCAGTGTTTTGACAGGGGGGCAAACACTTGTTCACACAGGGCTCTATAGTTTTGGATTTTGTTTTCCCTTAATAATAAAAACCTTCATTTAAAAACTGCATGATGTGTTTACTTGTGTTATCTTTGACTAATATATAAATTTGTTTGACGATCTGAAACATTACAGTGTGACAAACATGCAAAAAGATAAGAAATCAGTAAGGGGGCAAACACTTTTTCACACCACTGTATGTAGGTTCCAGTTCACTTAAGCTTACCTGAAAACAAGAAAGCAGATAACTTAGCAAAAGAAGCAATCAAAGGAGAACCTGATAGAATTTATATCGATCTGTCAAAATGAGAAGGGAAGAGTGGCAACAGTATTGAGATGGAGCATCAAAGGGGCATTTACAGGATTGTAGAGGATGGGATTAGTATAAACCAGTGCTAATAGTATCATTACACACAGAGCCAGCCTGAGCCATAAACATACTAAGTGCCTGCTTAGGGCCCTGTAGCCACCAAAGAGCCCTCAAGAGAGCTTGTTTATGCATATGTGCACTGTACAGTAATGGTCATTAAGTGCATTTTTTTTTATATAAGCAGTCTGTCAGACTCTAATGTTAGGTTACACAGAAAAAGCTGTAAGAAAGTAATGTTGCAAAAAAGGACACATCACTCTCAAGCAGAGAAAAGAAATGAAAACAGGATGAGAAAAAAACTATGATAAATGCATGTTTCAATGGCTAATTACAATATTTTACTTTAGTGAAAATCCACTAAAGCAAAAAATAGGCTGTTTTATTACACTAGCAGCACAAAGACCAAGTCAATAATTTAAAGGGCCCATGGCATGCTTTTCCTTGTTTTTTGACCTATCTACAATGTTACAACAGTGAATTATCATCTTAGACATGATGTAAAGATAAAAAATGAGGTGAACATATGTTATAGTATTTCAAGATTAAACATTAAATGGCTAGAAACAAGCCTGGGGACTTGAATGTTACCTTTAGCACAAGCAGCCAAGATGAGGAGAGAGAAATACAAAACTCAAATGAACAGCCCACAAGCACTGTAATACTAGGCTGTTGTTGTTTCCCAGTATTAGTCTGCAGATAAACTTCATCTCTACTTTCGATCAAGGATGAAAGCAGACCCAAATCAAAAAATTCAAAAATTCAATCAAAGAGCAAAAACAGTCTGGCTCTTGGAGAGCGACTGGACTATACACACGACTGTACAAGGGAGGCAGTAATGCGCAACATCAAGCATGTCAATACTAACGTAAAACCTGGCAGAAGAAGAAGAAGACGATGACGACGACGACGACGAAGACAGCAACGTAGTAAGAATGACAGAGCACACGGGGGCGATGTGACCCAAGGGATACCGTAGAATTGATAGAAGTGAGCATCATCGCACGTAAATACATGTTTTTAACATATAAATCTGCTGTAAAGCCTAATATAACATAGTTCCAATACGGACACTTTATTCTGGTGAAATCGGCATAGCAAAAATTCCACCGAGGACGACTCAAATGTGATAAAATCCCACTTCTCGGTTGAAATGTTCCTAACGCCGTCTGCCAATGCTGGTTTGATGGACGTATAGCTCAGAACAGGCAGCTCTGGTTGAAGCTGAATAGTTGTGTGCTAAGTTCAACTGTCATTTGTTTAAGGTGTGCCGAATTGAAACGTATCTACCAATTATTTCCAGGTGTCTGTACATGAGGTTAAAGCAGGAATATTACTTTATTGGTTACTTTAATTGTCGAGCTTTTAAATTGACTATGTTTGCAGAGGACGTATGAAAAGCTCAGAAGAAATGCTTCAGGTCAGAGACGTGCACTGAGAGGTAAGATAACCATTTAAAAACGCTAACAGCAGACAGACAGACAGACAGCAACAGAGATTCCTGCGTTAGCTTGGAGGCCCCAGAGGGTCAAACTAGTGCACAATGAGTTCAGAGACTGCTTTCAGACTGCTTCTGATGGGGAACATTTCAAACTTTCACCTTCCTTTTTTTGAGTAGGAACATCACTTTCAGTTTTGATTGTTGATTTGAAAACAGACTGATACTAGCTCGAGTAGACACACTATGGTTTTAAGCCTTTAACTTGCTGTTTATTGTATGCTGACCAATTCAAGATATAGATTAACTCATTTAGAACTTGTTTTTTTTTTTTAAACATGTTTATCTTAGTTAATTGGGGAACATTTCTACCATGTTAAGGTAACATATCTGCTCTGTCTTGTAACCATTATGCCCAGTGGTAATCATTGGTCTTGATGTGTTGCTCAACATTAGAGTGAATGTTATCTTCTTCCAGTGAAACCTCTGTAAATATCTGGCTGTCAGATTAACTGTACACTGAGTCGCGACTGGCACAGTGCACATGTCAACAGATGAGAAGCTGGTGTTAAAATGCAGTCACATTTTTGCCCTGCAAATATTTGCTCTTTTCTGTTCATTTCAACTGAGACCTGTAAGATGGGGCAAATGCAGGCATGTTTCCTGTTTTGGGGTCGATCTCCAGATGGCTCCAGCAGTCTTGCAGGTCAGAGTTCATCTTTGTCCAACTCTGACTGAGCAGCTGTGCACAGCCAGCCAAATCAGTCACCTGTGAGCTGTGTTTGTGAATGGATATATGGTGTGCTGTCACCTTGTTTTTGTAGGATTTTTTGCAGAAAAAACCATATCAGGTACAAAATAATATTCCAAGCAGGGTATTTTTACTCATCTTCAAACCTGTCCAGATGAGGTTTTTAATGCTCTGGCATATGGTTTTTGCAGTCAAGATTTCTGCCAGTGAAGTGTCAGCAGATTTTGCCCCAAGAGGAAAACCAGGGCTATAGTGACATGGTTTTCTTGGAGCCTGGTCCTCAGCCACATTCAGCATCTTTGGGATGAACTGGAATGGAAAACCTGAATCCAAAGGAGTGGAAGCTGTTACAGATACATTTTGGGGGTCTATATACTTTATGTAATGTAGTGTAGGTTGCAATCCAACCTTTTGCCCTGCCTTTTTTATTTTGACACATTTGATTGCATGAGCCAAAATGAATATTTTATACCCTGGATTTTATCTTGAAGTTGCAAGAGCCGCTGCAGGACAAATAAACCGCATAGCCTGGTAAATCAAGTGTGAAACAGACAAATAATGACAGATGCAGCTCAAGTTTTATTCACATTTATTTTTGCTTTTAGTGTGCTCACAGAAAATTAGAACACCTGAAGCAGAGGAGTTTAATAGCATATTTGTAAGCAAAGTTACATTCCATTTCTAAACTGGTCAAAGCTTTTCCAGTATTTACAAAAGAAAAGAGAGAAAAACAAGATGCTACACAAACATTTGCATCTGATAGATTCCTTAAATTTTGTCAAAGACCACTGAAAAAGCATCGCCTGCTGTAATCCAAAACATACCACAGTATATAAACAGTTAACCATCGGACTTGTCACAGCTTTCATCTTGAGTTCAAAATTGCTTATGAAGGTAGTCCTGGATGATTTTTTGTGTATATATATGTGTGTGTATATTATCTTACAAAAATGAGCGGGTGGAAAAAAGACCTGCAAACTTCATGTGCTTCTGGAGATCAAGATTTCATTTTGTACAATAATCACAGTTAAAAACACCCCGCCTATACATACTTACATTTTTATTAAGGTCATAAAACCAACAATAAACAATAAAGCCTATACAACTTTTATTTCTACTGAGTCACTGACTGGTACAGTTAATGAGAAGTGAAACGCTCCTATGAGTTTATACGACTTCCTAAAAACCTAACTCTGGGATTCTCTTGTTGCTTTGTAAAAATGACTTAGTGTTGTAAACCGTACGTGGTCTGTGTGTGTGTATAGCTGTTGGCCTTATATTCTCATACACTACCCTTACCCCCCCCCCTCATTTACAGCTCTGGCAATCTCCTTCATACCATGGGCACGTCCATACTATTTTGTTTACAATTTGTATAAAAATTTTAAAAGAACAACAAATTAATACTGATGAAAAAATATATGGCAGAGTGTGGATGTATTTAATCTGGTGTACATATTGAAGCCACCCACCTCCCTAGCCCATTAGAATGGAAGCAACAGTGGACCAAGATGGGTTTTGTATAAGGGGAAATGGAAACCAAAAAAAAAATAAAAAAAATAAAAAGCCTTAAAATCCCTGGATGTAGACAAGTTCTTCAAAGCCACGACCTGGCGTCACTCCAACATACAAACAGGAAAATGTTCTTTGATTATCTTTTTTCCTCCTTTAAAAATTTTTGCCATTCTCCAGACTTATTCAGTGGCCTCGGCAGCTGCAGCTCGCAGCCCCCCTGGTGGGGCTGGGGTGGACTCCTCTGTTTTAGGCACCTCCTGGGCCGCAGGCTCAGCCGGCTTCTCTTCTGCCTTTGGCTCCTCTGCAAGCACGGCCTCCTTGGCCTCCTCAGCAGGCTTCTCTTCTGGTGCTGCTGCCGTCTCTGGCTTTGCCTCTACCTCCTCAGTCTGCTCTGCAGCAGGCTTGGCCTCCCCCTCAGCAGGCTTGGCCTCCTCACTAGCAGCTGCTACTTCCTCTGTTCCCTCAGCCTCGGCCTCCTCAGTGGATGCTACCGCAGCGGCGGGCGCCGCCTCATTCTCAGCCCCTTCTCCTGTCTCCTTTTTGGTCTTCTTAAAGGAAAAGCCACTGAGCTTGAATGACTTCTTGAAGGAGAATTTTTTCTTCTTCTTCTTGGGGGTCTCATTGCTGGCGGAGGGTGTTGCGCTGTCCTCAGCCTTCCCTTCCTCTCCCTCAGCAGGAGCAGGAGATGCTGCCTCTACCTTCTCCCCATCTGCAGCCTCAGTCTTCTCAGCAGGGACAGCCTCGGTCTTCTCAGCCTCTTCCTTGGGGCCCTCCTCAGCTGTGGCGCTACCATTGGCCTGCACCTCCTCTTTGCTGTTCTCGGCTGATGCAGGAGAGGCATCTCCATTGGCTTTAACATAGCCGTTTTCCTAAAAAGACAAATGAGCTGTTAATATCATGTACAGAGCGGTTTGAAGGCTCAGGCTGCACAGTGCCACCGATTGACACCAGGGGCAGCAGACAGCACCACATCAGCAGCGACAAATCAGACTCCCGTTGCAGGAGGGACTGTGCTTTAAGGCTTCCAGAGCAAACTGCCACTGAACATGGAAATAATCACACGCACAACAGTAGTCACGCCTTAGACGGTAAAATGCTACATGCTTCCATGTCTTTTTGCTCTGGATTTCTTTCACATCCTGAGCAAGATAAGCGCAGTGCCCCGTGTGGATCGCCAGGGGTCAGTGCACGGCCGCTTTAACAGCGGGCCACCAAAACAAAGCAGCTGCTTATTAAAACAGCAGATGGTCATTAGTGTTAGTCCCAGAAAGCAGAGTTCGGATGCATTTTCTAAAAACGCAGAAAAATCTAAACGAGGTTCGACATTTTTAATCGTCCTAAATCCAAACAGGAGCAGCGCAAGGCTCCCTCTCCCTGGGGGACGCACCACTGTCTCCCAGCCTCCGTCTCCCCTCCAGTGCGATAAAAGGCTGCTATCTCTGCCTTCTAGTCGAGCATCTGTAACAAAAGGCGTGGTGCTCCGAGCACATACCGCCTTTGTTGGCGTTCTGCACGTCGTCTTATTTAACTTCTATATTGTGGTTAAGAGGGGACTTCATTCAAAGCAAAAGCAATAAGCTTAAATTTATTTTTGCAGGAAATTCACTAATTGACCATTAAACACGCGTTTTCAGTCAGATCCCACATTTAAGTGATTTTTCAACAAAACATTCAACCAAAACACCCGTTTCTCCCAGAAATAAAAGCTTGTGTTAATTTTCCTGTAAATATCCGCTCGGTTATCAGTAAACAGTGGAAATATCAGTTGATCAACTGTTGCTCATTAAGTATAATTTGAGTTAAAAGAGAATAAGTATTTCCATCCTGTTTCAGTTAACACCGTTGATCGCCATTCAGTCTATCCACAGTTACGCACGGATTGCGCCCTCAGAGGGGAGCCCCCCTCCAGAACAACACAGTACCCCATCATGGATGAAAAGAGCTGGATGTTAAAATATCATTTACCTGTCCGTTGGTCTTGCTGGGTGTAGCAGCAGCCTCTCCGGGCCTTTCAGCCACGGTTTCAGCCTTTCCAGCTGCCTTGGACGATTGCGCTCCCATGCTTTTCGCTCCAACAAAGAAACTCAACCGATCCAAAAAACGAACAAAGACCCACAAGTCTCTTTGTTGAAAAGCAAAACTCTTCGTTGCTGTCACCGTCTCTGTCTCTCTGTACAAAGAAAAAGTTCACAGATAAAATTTAAAACAAAATCCCGATAGAATGATGAGGATTTTTCAAAATAGCTGGGGAAAAGCTGACAGGTGATTAGAAGTAATAAAATCCCAGGTCGGTGGCCGTGTCGCTGTAGACAGGCTGCAAAATGGAGAAATGTCCCTTGTTGCTAGTAAGATGCGGAGTCCAACGCCCAAATGCAGAGATGAATGGGCGCTCCGAGCGATGACGACACCGCATTGAGATTCAGCCAATCACAACCTCCTCTCGGACAATGGGCGGGGTTTGGGAAAGGGAGCGAACAATAGATTGTAACGCTGCGTTCAAGGTTTGTAAGAATAATGACAATTAAATGGGCAACGTTTAACTAAATAAGTAGTATGGCTTCCTATCAGACTACCTGCAATTGTTTTCATCCCCCCCCCCCCCAAAATAAAATGTTTAATAAATGAAACTCAACTAGTGTCGTCTGATCAGCTTCCTTGAGTTGAATTTAAAAGATCTATATGTATTTTTATGCATTACAAGCTAATAATCCAAAATTAGAAACACTATTTCCCTGGACACTGGGCATTCAAAACTCAAACATTTCTTTTTAGTTGAAGTTTTTCTCTTGTTGTAATTCATTAATTGTATGTGGAAAATACTTTGTTATAATTGTAACAAATAGATTACATGTGAATATGTGACAGAACCCGGTGTAGATTTAAATAGACAAAAATAATTTAAGTTATCAAAATAATCCTGAGGACCAACACAAATATACCCGAAGATAATTCAGTCAGATCCACAGTGCTGTGGACACAAAAACAAAAAGCCAAACAGAGAGAACATCAACACTGGCAGTAACAATGGTATGTCAACAATTAATTAACTGACCACAGAGTGTGATACTGTCTGCCTTCACTTTAAGTATCACTTGCTTTAAAATGTGATCATTAAAATGTTTTTGAAAACTAGTTCAGAGTGAGGTATGGTAAAGCACTGGAAGTTGCTACAGTTTCTGCTAATAGATGGTGATGAGGTTTGGTTGGTTTCAGGAACTCTGAATAAGCAGCACTTGAACAAACCCCTATTGTGTCATTGTGTGTAGAGGCTTGGGGGGGGTGGGAGTGTACTCTGCGGAGTCTTGTTGATGACCATGTGATGTGCCCCATGGGGAAGGTTGTGAGTGTTTAAACAGGTCCCTCAGCTGACATTTGCAATGCAAATCCATCACAGGCAGAGTCGGCTGTCCTTAGCCACACTGAGAGAAACTGGGCCAACACAGGTGGTTTAGCAGCAGCAGTGGTGGGCTGCACTCTGCTGTTTTTAAATGTTACCAAGCATGACAAAAAAAATGGCGGTGCATATATACGCAGCAGCTCGGGGCTCTCGGCTTTTTGTTTTTTATTGTTGTTTTTGTTCGTGATTTTGTGGTCACCACAGCTTTCTGAAGCCACCATCCAGTATGGAAGAGCTGAACATTTGTACAATTTTTGTGTTATTTATGTAAATAATGTCTTTTAAGCTGAGAGCTGCCGGAAGAAATTTCATTGTGACAATGATAATAAAGATTCTTGAATCTTGAACATAATGAAAAACAGCACCGCTGGGCTGCTCTGTGCTGAGATGTAAACTACAGTCCTTCACTTTATTTTAATGACCTCCCAAATGAATATCTGACAGTATAATCCCATCCACCCCCCACCTTCTGGAACTCTCAGCCACTGTCTTCAGTACAGTCCATTCACACATACGTATTCAGAAAGCTGGGACCGTGATTGTTGCTATTCATTGTGAGCGAGATCTGGTTTTGCAGCACTGCACCTCTGCTGAGCTTGAAGGCTCAAACAGCACCCAGCTACACTACGTGGACAATCCGAGAAAGGCTCAACTTTATGCAAGTATCCTCTGATGAGGTGTAAACTACAGCCAGGTGAGGCCATCAGAAACCAAAGCACATAGCTGTTTACTGCCCCGCTTCTCTACATGGAGGAATTTTAAACAAGATGGAGGAAAAGATGGCCGGTGCTGTTTCCATCTTAAAAGGAAATACCGTAAAAGATAGATGATGTGTGGAAACAAATGGCTGACATTATTGGTGTCCAGTGGTGACAGACAGGTCAGAAAACCAGTGTCCAGTTATAGCAGAGTATGTTGTTCAACACAGTTTAATATCTTTGGACCGCTGTTGATACAAAACAAACAATCGGAATTGCCTTGGACCAGTTGTCTAGAAGTAATCTGATCAGATTTCAGTCATCAGATTGGATCTTCTTGAAAATGGGTTCTTCAAAAGAGCGAAAAAATGGATACTGAAATTGGTTTACATTGGTTGCGATCTGGATCAAACTTAGTATTTTTCAAAACTTTATAGTAAGAATCCAAAAAATTCTGATCCCAACAGAGAGGTGGTTTCAGGCTGGAGTTCAGGAACAAAATGCAATAAAACTTTAAAACTGGTAAAAAAAAATCATTTGTATCACTCAGTATAGACATTTGTTAACATTTTGCACTTCATTTGCCTAAGCTATACAGTAATAGAGTAAATAAAATAGACACTAGGCTACCTATTAAGCCTTTCAGTATAGTAAAACAAAACCAGAACTTCAAAGAGTGGGTCTCTCCACAAATGAAGAGCTGAGTGTTTTTTTGTTGTTGTTGTTGTTTTAATTTTGTAAACTATTGGACATATAGCCTTTTTGTGATTCAAAACATTCTAGATATCCACAAATTTGTAAATAATGTGTATTCACCTGCGCAGGGCTGAGCGCAGGTGGAGAAAAGATAAATTACAGGTATCACTTCAGATACTAAGAGACTCTTGGCATCGTTATCAAACAATTGTGAAAAATCTTAAGAGAAATTATTTCTCTAACATCATTCAGTTGAACTGTCATAAGCCTCGTGTTCTGTTTAAGGTTATTGATTCTGTTCTGAATGTTCCTCGGGTTGCCTGTGTTGAGTCCTCCTCTGTCCTTTGTCAAAAATTTTTACATTTCTTCAATGGCAAGGTTCTTTCTACTAGAGTTCAAATTCTAGCTCCTGTTTATGATTTTCTCTGTTTCTCACCCCTGCCCTGCTATTTTTGATCAGTTTGAGTGTGTGTCTCTGTCCAGTTGCCAGGAGATTGTTGGGCGTTTTAATCCCTCTGGCTCTCCAAGTGATGCTATTCCTCCTCGACTTTTAAAGGTTTTTCCGGCTGTGGGGCCTTTTGTCCTTTCTATTATTAGTAGTAGCTTGTCCTCTGGGCTGGTCCCAATGAATTTTAAACATGCGGTGGTGCAGCCATTGATTAAGAAACCAGGTCTGGATCTTACAGTGCTTGCTAATTTTTGGCCTATTTCTAATCTGCCATTTCTTTTCAAGGTTCTAGAGAGCATAGTTTACACTCACTTACTGGCTTTTTTGGAAAGGCATAATATTCTCGAGCTTTTTCAGTCAGGGTTTAAAACCCTGCACAGTACTGAATCTGCTTTGGTGAAAGTTTTAAATGATATTTTTCTTGCCACCGACTCAGGGAACTGTGTTGTCCTAGTGCTCCTTGATTTAACCGCTGCTTTTGATACAGTAGTGTTTCCAGCATAAATCATTTCACACGGACAAAATAAAATCACACTGCAGGAGTTACAGGTTATATATTTCTCAGTTGGTTTCCTAAATATTGTTGAAGTTACTTTCCGAGGTGTCTTACACAATGTCACATCTAAATAATTGATTAGAATCTTGACTCTTTTCCATACTGAAGGATATACTGTCCAGTCTTGTATTTAAATAAGATAATCTCATCCAATAATGTTTCTGTACCCTTCCAAACGAGGAGGCAATCAGCCACAAAAATCTAACATAGTAATTTAGGTATTTCCTGTGTATATTGTTAGTCATGAAATCATGTTCAAATTTACCCATAAAAAGACAACACAGGCTGACAGTGATCCCATTGCTGAACCATTGCTAGTCATAATAATCATTACTGAACAAGAAATAGCTTTTGGTAAGAAATGATATTCATTAGGTGTATTCATTTCAGCTCACTGGTCAATTCCAGCTGTGGCACACATCTGTGTATAATGATATGACAAAGTAACAAGCCAATCCTGATCAACTATACTTTGGAAGGAGTTTATCTTAATTTTAAAAAATCTAATGTGTCTTTAAAGGATACTGCTAAAAAAAATAAAGGGAACACGACATAAGACATCCTAGATCTGAATGAATGAAATCTTCTTATTAAATACCTTGTTCATTACATAGTTGAATGTCTTATTTTCCCTTGTGTTCCCTTTATTTTTTGAGCAGTGTATAATGGTAAATTCTTACCTAGAGGCTGAATATGAAAGTCTACAAACTTTGCTATATTTTTTGCTAATGAATTCATGCCTGGTACAATTTCACATAGTGGGGGATCCACAATGGATTTATGTAACTTATTAAATTAACCTTAACCTTAACCTAACATTAAACCAAGTTGTCACCCTAAACTTCAGTGATTTACATGATGGGGACCACACCTGCAGTGTGAATGTGTTTCCGTCCCCAGGCACCCACACACATTTCGTATATAGCTCCATGTTATCTTTTTGTGGCTTGTGTTTGTTGTACTCATATAGGATTGACTGTATTGCTTGTAAGTTGATGCCTTAGATTAACATAAACCTTGTTATACAGGGTTATTCAAAAAGAATGCACCAATTTCATTACGCAATATTTTATTAAGGAAAAGTAATACAAACCTGCAGCCAAGTCACAACCAGCCAAGTCACAATCAACTTTTATTTCCTGTCTTACAAGTGTTCAATGTGGCCACCACCTGCAGCACGGGCAACATCAATGCGATAAGAGAATTCCTCCCAGGCGTGTATTAGCATATCACAATCCACTGAGTTGATCGCCGTTGTTGTGGCCACATTGAATGAACACTTGTAGGACAGGAAATAAAAGTTGATTGTGAGTAGAATACTTGTGACTTGGCTGGAGTTTTGTATTACTTTTCCTTAATAAAATATTGCATAATGAAATCAGTTCATTCTTTTTGAATAACCCTGTATATTTTGTTTGGGTTGGATGAGGGGTCTGACTATATAAAAGAAACTGAATGTTTTGTTTACATCAAAAATGGCAGATGAGGCTACCGACTAAGTTCTCCTGATTATTCAAAAAGGAATGTCTTAAGTCTAATCTCAATGGTAGAGATGGTGTCTGCCTCCTGAACTGAGACTAGGAGCTGGTTCCACAGGAGAGGAGCTTGATAGCTAAAGGCTCTGCCTTCCATTCTACTTTTATAGAAAGTAAAGTACAGATACCTTAAAGTTGTACTTAAGCATTTTACTAAATGTACTTGGTTACTTTCCAACTCTGAATATACACACTACTGAGTGGTCACAGTAACAGTATTGTTTATTTTTGGTCAAAATACAAAAATGAAATACTTAAAGAACTATATAATAGAAACTTAAACCCTTTGCAGGTAGTTATAAAACTTACATGACCATCAAAAAGGTGGAAAACTGTCTCTGTTAACAGTGTGTGAAAAATAATGAAGTTGTAAGTACATACAGTATAAGCTCTCTCAGAGGTCAGTGAAAGTAGGGCCCTGCCTCTGGTCATGGAGACAGCATGGATCATGACTCCAAGGATGTGTGTGCAGATTGAGGGTATTGAAGCTGCATGGCCATCTCCTGCACCTTCTTCACTTGAGCGTCTCTCCATACCCATTCCTCATACTCCAGCTGCTCCAACAAACGAAGCCGTTCATGCTCATTGAAATCCTTGTCCATCTCACTGAACAGAGCCCTGCTCTCTGCAGACGGCCTTTCCATCTGTTTGATTCTTCTTCCTCTTTTTTTTTTTTTTGAGAATGACACTGATTCTAACTACAGGAATAAGAACTACATTACTGTCATCATTCTGTCCCACTGCTTCCGGTCTCATGCTTTTATTTTGACACTACTTCCTGTCCCCAGGTCACCCTGACTCCAGGGAGCTTTTTCTGATTATCCACATTGGTTTCACCTGCTTCACATTACCCACACCTGCTTACAAAGGTTTATAGCAGCTTCTCACCCTGTGGGAAGCTGCCAGATTGTTCTAGACTCCTGTTCAGACTTTCCAGCATTATTCTTGTTGTCTGTATTTCCTGTTCTGACCCCGGATTGCCTTTGACCACTGATTATTGCCTAACCCTCCTGATTCTGATCGTTTACTGTGCACCGACCATCGGACTCCCCTCTCTGACCTCTCGCTTTGGATTTCTTGGCTGTGTGAGTTTGCCGGCATTGACCCCTATTATCGACTCAAGTGTGTTTTCTGGACTTTTGTATGGTGTACTGTTTATTGTGTTCAGTAAAAATAAGTTATCTGCTACACCTTGTCTGGCATTATAATTGAGTTCACCATTGACATTGTTGGCATCTTTACTCACCAGTTCTGACAATTAGTTTAAAAGCTAGCTAGCATTGTTATCCATTATTCATTTCTGTTGCGCTCTGATTCAGGCAAGTAGCTAGTCTAACGTTACACGAATAAATATGAACAATAAAAATCGACATAATCCTATCTTAAAACAGAATTGTTAAATGCTGTATCAGTTTCCTGGACTAAAGTCTGCTCTTCAGTGTCACTAAATGGCACCTTGGGAACTCGAGGATGATGGCATTTGGCGGTGGACAGCGTCTCTGTGCCAGTGTCAGCTTTACTTAAAGTCCCCGTGGCATGCTCATTTTGCTCATTTCAACCATTTAATGTTTAATATTGTTACCTCCTAGATTATCTTGGCACTCCTCATAACTCCAAATAGTCTAATTATTTCAGAATGATAAAACCAAAAAGCCTCTTCATAAAAATCAGAGGATAGTTCAGTTCATGAACCTGCACAACTCCTGCTGCCAGTGTTGTCGCAAGTGGACAGCACAACGAACTGGAACGGCATTAATTAATCTGAATTTCTCCTCCATAGATACTATAGGTAAATAACTGTATATGTACTGAGGAAAAGAGATGTGTAACACTCTAAACAAAGCAGATAATTGAGAAACACGATATTTTAACTGGCATAATGCAGACATAGTAACTTCTTCAGCCTACAACAGTTCTCTCTAACCTTACAAAAACAACACATTAACAGACATGCGTGTTTTTGTTTTTTAAACTTACCGTTAAGTCCCACCGACTAGTGGAAACATCAGTCCCTTTCAAGTAGCTCAAAGGTCAGTAAATCCAATCGGTGGTTGCTGAGTCTTCCCCCACATGACCACATACAGTCCCAAAGTAGTGAAATTAATTCCAACAGGTAACAATAACATCATGAATTGTTAGAATCCGCTCCTTAACCAGCAACACATCACATGTTGCAGACACACTGGCCTCAAGCAGTCAAAACAAATAGGTACTGTGCTCTGGGGGAATCCAGCATTGATCAGCTGGTCATTCATTCCTGCAGGGGGCTTCACAGGCCGGCTGCTTGTAGACTAGACATGGTAAGATAAAACACAGAGTCCCTGTACAAGAACATTCCTGGACATGCAGTAACCTCAGGCCTGGTATTTTTTTCTCTGCATCCTCTGGTCACCATGCAGCAGAAGGAGGTAAAATATAGCCACAAAAAACCAGGTGCATTTGAAAAATTCTGCTTTTATAATGGCACCATGAATCTCTTTTTTTTAAGGTTTAGTGAAAATAAACATAAGGCAATATAACATTTTGCCAATATGGTGGGGGCACCAGTGGATGTCAGGCAAGCTCACATGAATGCGCAATAGCCTGGATTTAATGCTCATTCAAGGAAATCCTTAAACTATTTTGGTAGAAAAAAAGTCTTGCAAGCGAGAGTTTGCAAGATGTGTATAAACAAAGTTGCTTCTGCATAGAAATACTAGCACATACGTTCACTTCATTTTTTGAGCTTTAGGTCACGTCTAATATGATAATTCACCGTTGTAACATTGGTGATACTGTAAGTCAAAAAACAAGGAAAAGCATGCCATGGGCCCTTTAAAGCAACGATATGTAATTTGGCAATACGATATAGGCTCCTATAGCACATAATATACACTGGGCAGTGTAATTTATTACAAGCTATAGCTGAGATGGGTTTCTTAGGCTGCAAACATCAAAGGCTTATTTGGCATGACAGTGACAAAGACTGAGCAAAGTTCCTCCTGAGATGAATGTATTTATTTAGGGACTGAGGTAGATGAGTTTTTACATCTGGAGAAAACTACTAATCTGTGAGATGGGATGACATTGACAGGGTTACAGCCTACTGTTGAAGTGTTTCTTACAGAAGATTAGCAGAGATGTTCACTGTGCTGTGGTGGTGTTGTTTTCATGTTAGCAGATTTCTACAGCTAACATCAGGACAGTAGCTATGAACAGTTAGTCACCCTGACAGGGTTATTTTTAGCTCTCACCAATGAGTAAAAGCCAGTCTGATGCTTACTTTTGTTTGGTCTCTTGCTCTCTCCTTTTCTCGTCTTCTCGGTGATGCTGTAGTTCTGGGGTGTGTTGTGTTAAGCACATTTTTACATGCTCTGGATGGACAGATCATAGCCATATAAACGTACTGTATGTCTATGGAACAGATGTCTTTTGACTATACTGTAAGCCCTTTTAATTTGCATAAGGCAGCTAGTACCAATGACGCACACCTTTTAGCTCCTGAGAATAACAGAGGAAGAACATTGGTATGGAGTTACTGTTTTCCACCAGTGTTCAACCATTATACAGAGAGTAATGCACTGAAGGAAAGACCCAGATTTCTCTCTGTGCACTTGCCTCAATACACCAGAATGCACAGCAACATTTAACGTGTTCCTAGCAACATGTCTGGCTGTGTTCAAACTGTGGTATTTTCTCTTATGAAGTCTAAGTGATACCATCAAACTGAAGCAAATAGGAGGGGACCCCATGGCATGTATCTTTTAGGGTGGTCCATGAACAACATGGTTTTAAAAAATTGTTGATACACAGCGAGACACATCGTGCTTTGTTTCCACATCAGACCATGAACCTTTGTATAAAATTTCAGCTGGATTCTGCAGCATTTACAGGTCCTCCAAAATTTCATTTTCAGGCTGTTTAATCCATGTTGGTGCATCAGAATATATAATATTATACATAATATCTACTAATTATAAAGTTTCACATAATGCAACTATATATACACCAAATTTAACCCTGTAACGCCATTTTTGGGGGGAACATAACCACTGATGCAGGTAATGAGACAACTATCACAAAATGTGATCGATTTTTTTGTTACTGAAGAAAAATGAAAATGATAATCTGAAAGATGCTAGGACTTATTCAGTGGCCTGCTGCAAACTGTAGCTCTGGACAGGTAAAATGGTTTCCTCCACCAGCCAGAGTATCTCTTGTTCAAAAGTTGACGTAGTCATATGACCTAAAGTTAATGAGAAGTATTTTTCATTCAGTAATTTTCTATCTCTGTCATCTGATGTTTCTGCTTCTGGAAGAAATGGGTTTATGATCTACTGTTTATGAAGAGGCAGAGTCCTGTGTTTAGCATTGTTTTATGATTTGTGATTTTAGGATGGACTTTTGGGAGATTAGCCCGGAGCTAAAAGAGATCCAACGAAATCCAAATAAATGCAAATATAGGTGTGGATGTAGCATTAACATTAATTTAGTTTTGCTATCAAAAGGAGTAATTAGGTTTCTGGATTAATGTCAACAGCCAACTATCTAAACCTTCCTCTAGATGCTTACTAAAGAGATCTCATTGTATTAATGTTATTTGACCAGCTTCTCCTCTCAAGCTGAACGCAGTGAACAGGATTTTAGTCCAAATGTGAGTGAATCCAGCTTCTGCAGAGCAGCAGGACATAGACACTATGTATGAACAAATAAACAGTCTTTTCCACTACTCTCGTGATAGAGGGGGACAACATCTGTAACCATGGTAACTGTACACAACAAAGATGCTGACGATTGTAAGTTCAAAATGCTTAGGAGACATAAATATTAAAATTGCAGGACAAAAATTAGATTAAAATGAAAACTAGGCTTAAATAATAATCAGGGTGTGACCATTTTGCACTCTGCTGTCTCATCACTGCTAAAGAACAGGTATGTTTTTAGTCCAAACAGCCCATGTCAGGCTCTTTATTTCCCAAGGCAAAACCGCCATGATATTTATCTACACAAACTGCCTGCTACCTTTGTGTTATGGCTCACCTGTTACACCTGACATTTCAGTTGCATACAGAGGAAGAGACTAAATTTAACTTGGAGACAGTTGCAGTTAGCGGATGTTCCTGCAGGAAACATCTCTGCATTACAACAACACAGGAGGTTCAGCTGGTGCAGGCATGTTTCAGGTATCCTGAGACAATGTAACATCAGTGTAACACAATGCAAGAAACTGAGTATTCAGTCTAAGAAACGATATGCAATTGACAAGCAAAAATACTTGGAGCACTTTGGCAGTTATGCAGCACAGGCTTTATTTCATAATGTACAATAACATTACCTGCATTAACCATCAGAGTGTTGTCACCTCTATGCAAGTGCTTTTGCTTGTTTGTTATCTACAGTTATTGAGATGTCTTCTGCAGCTGAACGCACCTCCCTGTAGTTTTGAGTGTGTTTGCAACACAATAGACTAATAAATCCAAGTCTTAGAAGGCTTATCGGCCAACACACTGCTTGGGTTTTATAATTCTATGAGACAGGATATAACAACTCTGGAAGGTTCTCACAGCAGTAGTTGTTTTTAAATTTAAACATTCTAGGTTTTAGGTGTTTACCACATTTTTTGTTAAACATCTTCAATTATGTTTTAATGGTACTGTAAATCAATTGGATGAAACTAGTCTGTAGTTACTAAGAACTCAGGAAAGACTACTAAAAGACAAAGATTTGTGACATTTTTTTATATTGAAAACATCAGCACATCCTGTTTTGAGCTAATGACTTTGTCAGTCTTTAACCAAAGCCGGGACAGTCAACAGTCTTACATAATTACAAAAATGTTAATGGAGATGACATTGCTGTTTCCTACAAAGCATATTTTCTAATTCAGATTAGTTGTGCATGAACTGGAGTTGGATCAATTACTCCATTATCTGATAATTATAGAATTAATTGGAAACTGTTTTGGTAACATTACTGTCATTCTTAAGCTTCCTCATCGGTGACAGCCATTGTCCGCCCATCTGCTTGTATGTACTGTACATACATATGCACATCCATCCCATTCTTGTGAATGTGATCTCAGAAATGCCTTCAGGGAATTGTGTCAAATTTGCCACGTGTCCATTTTTACTCAAGGATGAACTAATTAGATTTTGGTGGTCAAAGATTAATGTCACAGTGACCTCATATCTGTCCCATTGCCATAGATATGACTTGTTGTCAGAGGCATAACAACCACGAATCGGTAATTCTAGTCTCACCTTAAATGCCAAACATTTACTGGCTCCAGCTTTTCAAATGAGAGAATCATTTAAAACTGAATATTTTTGGGTTGTGGACTATTGGTTGACATACTGTATGATAGGCATCAAAAATGAATCCATAATTGAGAAATGAATTAATTAACTGATGAGAATAGTCATTAATTGCAGCCCTAACAGGAGGCTTCTAACTGTTTAACAGTTTTGCTTGCTAAGGAATGCCAGGGTCACTGTCACCCAACTCAGTGAGCAGAGGATGGGGAGGAGAATTGGAGGCACTGAGTGATGGAGCACTATGAATGGCATGGTACAAAACACCAGGGAGGAGCCCACTGACCTGTTTGAATGGGACAAGAGCCAGAGGCTCTTTAAAACTTAATCTGGCCGAGTGTAAATGTTTCTCCACAGCTATTCTGCTGCCATTACAGGAATGCTATTAGCTGGACCTATTGTGCCCTCTGGGTGTAGGCTGACACAACCTGGCTGCTAAAGCTGGAGACTTGTCTGTACTGCTTCCTATACAAAAGGTGGAGGAACCAAACACTCAGGCCTGCACAAAATATCCAGAAACATAATCTGCTTTTTTTTCGTAAACTTGATTTTTTTGTGAAGGAAAGAGGAAGCTGCTTCTGCTGGCTTGTATAATTGCAGGTCTACACTTCCCACCATGGATCTGGCCCCTGTTCCTGCTCCAATTCCTTTGTTTCTTCCTCAGTTCAGGTCCCCCACCCTGGCTGAGAGCATTCAAGGAATATCTCCTCCTGTTTTGGGTGTGGCTCTGTACTTGCACAGATGGCAATTCAGGCACCTCACATGTCAGACACCTTGCTGGGCTTATCTCTACTGGTGACTTCATGCTCCACATGGCAGGCGTTTATTTGCATATACCACATACTTGAAAAAAACAGGGGCTGTTTTGCCCAGGGGGTGAATCTGATAAGAAACAGTAGCACTGGTTTTCCCCGCTCTGCCTCTTTGCTGGTGCTGCTCAATCATCATTAACCATCAGCCTCTGGATATTGTACTAGACCAAGCCAAAAGTCACCACATCTTTCAGTGCAGGCAACCACGTATAATCTGTCAAAACCCACAGTTTAATTACTGCAGAAAATGTATTGTCAGCAATTAATCATTTTTCATTTATCAAGCAAAATGAGCTTTTATCTTTTAAATATTAGGATTTACTCCTGTTTCTGATAATAGAAAACAAATATGTTTGGAGAGCTGGTCAAACAAAGCTGTTGAAGATGTCACTTTGGCATCTGGGGAATTGTTATTGGAATGGTCACATTTTGTATTTTATAGACTTAAGTGATTAATGAACACAAAGATTAACAGATTACCATGTGTCCTGATCAGTCATGCTACAGGCTATATTGACAGGTAGTCGGACAGATCACTGCAGTCATGAGGGAGCTTACCTTATAGAGTGGAAATGATATGATCCACTTGTGTGATATTGTATTAGATATTTCTGTAACTGCCAAGACCCACAGTATATCCACATATCTCAATCCAAGAACAGAATAAAACAGAATAAACCAAGCTATGTGTGATGAGTATAAAGATGACAAGTTGTGCTACGTGCATGAGTGATTAAACTGAGAGCACAGTTTCATAATCTATGTGCATGATTGATTTAGTTATTTTCACCATATCATCTCCTGGGCTCCTGCTGTTTCGTAAAGATGTCAGTGATTAATTGATTAATTGCTATTAATGTAATTCATTACAATTATATTAACCAATCATGCATAAGATGAAGATGTGTGGTTTAACTGTCAGAAAATGTAGTGCAGTTTGCATAGTGGCACAATCTGACTGTATAGTTAACTAAGGTTCGCTACCACGATCAACATACAAGTCACTCCATTACTTACCATAGATAAGGTATCCGGGAAAAGGACAAAAATAAGGCCGAAGTTCTAATAAACTGCAATTTTCCTTTAACCAGCCATCTGAACATCAAAAAAGCCAATGTTTGTGAATGGGAGTAACGGCATCCAGAGGAGAGACTATCCGTTTACTGCAGATGTACCTACTAAATGTATTCTGTGACTGTGTATGAGCTTGTATATCTACCATCTTCAGCTGGAAGTAATAGCAGCCCCACATTCCACCACTGATGTTAGGTGTTTTTCATTAGTGAAGGGAAAGGTCCCTCATGTTCAGAGAGTGGGCATGGCTGCATTCCTTCAGCCCATCCTCTGGCTAAACACCTACTCTATTTCCATCTTCAGTGCACTGCCTCCTCCTCGACCTTTGTCTAACAGTGTTATTATCCCAACATCAGGTCAAAGAGTGTGTAAATATGATTGGTGAAAATCTGCCATTCAGAGCTTCTGTTATGAAGAACATCGGGCCTACAGAGAATCCTCTTGTTAAGTAATGACGTAACATTCTGGTTCCGGGCCAAATCTTTGGCTTGTTCTCCTTCTCTCCATATGCCCCAGTATTGTGTTCCCCATTGTTTCAATATATCTGAATCAAAAATCACAGGTCAGCTGTCATTTTACTGCTTTCCTTGTGATGGGAAGGAGAAAAGAAATGGCTATAGTTAATTAGATAAGGGGCAGCATAGTGGCACGGTGGTTAGCGCTGTTGCCTCACAGCGAGAAGGTTGTGGGTTCGTGACCTTTCTGTGCGGAGTTTGCATGTTCTCCCCGTGCTTGCTTGGGTTCTCTCTGGGTACTCCGGCTTCCTCCCACAGTCCAAAGACGTGCGGCTTAGGTTGACTGGTGTCTCTAAAATTGCCCGTAGGAGTGAATGTGTGAGTGGCTGTTTGTCTGCGTGTCGGCCTTGCGATGGACTGGTGACCTGTCCAGGGTGGACCCAGGTTCTGCGTTTGTTTCCTCTGTGGTGTGCCCACTTTAAAGGTGTATTCTGGGAGCTAAATTCCAGAACCCCTCAGGGGTTAGTACTAAAATCCAGTACCAGGAATGTGAGGGGGGAGGGGGTGCATGCAGAGCAGTTGCTGGTAATTGGTTAAATGTCTGTGCCATCACACCTCAAGCATTAGCATTATAAGCACCATGTGTAAAGAAACAACTGACTGTGTGAGAGGAGCAGCCCCTCCCTCCTCTAAACAGAGACCGACAGAAAAACAGGACAGTCCATGTCAACCTCGGAGGCTATGCTTGGTGATAGTTAGGGGAAAAACAGGATATACTGCTCGTTAGGTTCTGATAGTGGAAACGCAGCATAAATGTGCTGCTGTGCATTCCTAACATGATATAGATTCAGTGACGTGCGGTGAGGTTGACAGCTGGTGAGGCACTGACTCTTTTACAGTCAGATTTACAAATACAAATGAACCGTTAACAAATTGTCTGTTAACAAACAATGCATTATGTTTTATATCTCATATCAGCATTATTCACACAAACGTGACCCATATTTAATTTGAGGTTAAAATTTATTCCAGTTGAGCTTATTTCTAACTAGAAATAATAAAATTTTATGGTCTTACCTTTACTTGTACACAAAATCCATTTGTCAGCTAGTATGTATTACAAACCCTTTTACCGTTGGAATCCAATATTAAAACAAATGTTTTCAATAAAAAAGATCCTTCTGGACAAAAATGTCCAGACTGTCAAAAATGTTTTG
>NW_018127994.1:313960-321777 GCF_001952655.1 Monopterus albus
TTTATGGTTAATCTGCGAGCCTAAACACGTTACAGAACTACATTTTATACATTATCCAGATTATGGCAAGGCAGAGCATATAATCAGAGTGTTTGAAAGCATTTTATTTGCGATATATATATAGACGGGACAGCGACACACTATTTGCATTGCATACAGTTTGTGAGGATTACACGATCCACCGAGAGGCACAGCAAAGTGCTGCCTCATCACGCATCTCCTCCATGTATTTGAATGGGACATACAGAAATTCTGCTATTCTTTATTGAAAAAAATTCCTTCAACATCAAATTCGAACGGCAAAAGGGCCTATAACACACACCAGCCGACAAATATTAACATTTATTATATTTTATAGTTAACTTTATTTCTTTTCAAGATTGACAGGGGAGGCTCTGCCTCACCTGCCTCCCCTGACCGCACGTCACTGTATAGATTATGGAAGACAAGACACCATCTGTGGTGACAGACCTCTGGGTTTTCTCTGACCTTAGCAGACTCACATTAAAGTACCTCCAGACTCTTCTAGTTTTGTTGTTCTTGTACACCTTAAATATAAGCAAAATTTAATTTTGAAGAAAATGAGTGAGATGAAAGTGGATTATTTTGGAGGCAGGCTACTTTTTCGTGGCCCATCAAGATGTGTTGTGTTCAACTCTATACAGAGTTTGGTAATAAATAAAAAAGGAAGGAGGGGATTAAAAGAATAAATCAAATCAAATCAAATCAAATCAAAAAAAGAAAGGGAGGGAAAATAAGGGACAACAAAGCAACAAGAAAAAATAAGTAAATAAATAAAATTTAAAGAGGGAGAAGGTGGTTTAAACCAGCAAATAATTAATAAAAACAGAGAGCGTGGACTGGTAATACATCCACCCCAAACCACCAGCACTGGAAGAAGGTCACTATCAAGGAGCTCCAGAGTGGCTCAGGAAGGTAGGCTCAGCCAGGGCAAGCAGTATTGTTATTGCTGTTTTATGGTTGTAAAGTTGGACCAGTCCTCTGTTTTATTGTTTATCATGATTTATTGGACTGTGGAAACTAGTGGTTATGCAGCTCTCTGACCTGGCTCATTGGCATACAGTATGATCATCTCTCAGACAGTTCCTAATGCCTGAGGAGAAGGCTTGCCCAAGAGGGGGTCGACAGAGTGATGGTATGTGTATCTGAGGGGAGGAAAACAGTGATCTGGCCTTGCCTTGCCCATGCTGCCTGCTACTGAGGATCCCCGAGAGCGACCCCCAACCATATAGCCCATCCGTATTCTGTGCACAACTGTTCTTGATACTGTATGTCAGGGAAAAGAAAGTAATAGTAGTAGTAAAATACCAAAAATAAATAAATAATTGAAAAAGGGGAAGAAAGAAAAAGAAAAGGGACGGCAGGTTATATTCTAATTTTAATGGTAATGAATCCTTTGATCATAATAATGAATGCAGCATTAACAATATTCATAATAAAATCCCCAGCCCCCAACAGCTATGTTGCCTGAATGACAGGAAAAAAAAGAATAATGGGATGCAGCATCGTTATAACGCACTATGCACCATATGGGGCGTACACATTTTTTTTTTTCCTGTTAACAACTTGGTCACATGTATGTTATGTACGTATGTCATCTGTGACATGACAAAATAATAGGGCTCAGGTATTTTGCCTGTTGTGGCTCTGCTTTACAGTGATCTCTGAAAAGTGCATTTGGGTATGTTTGTTTCAAGTCACATGCAGCATGAGCGGCTGGTGTGTCACTCTGTGTTAACAGGATACAACGGTGCTGAGGTGGGGATGTGATGTTCCAACAAAAAAACTAAATGGTCATTCCTAAAATTTAGAGCACAAACTTGGACAGGGAGTTTTGTTTTAGCACACTGGTATTATAGTAGTTCTTTGTAGTGAACTAAGCCCTTGGCGTTCACATTAATCACTCTGCACTGTAACAAAACTGAAGTTTTAATCCTTAGTTGCAAAGTGATCTATTCAGTTCACCGTTCATAGAAAAATTCAATGAATGGTGCTGTTATTATATTTGTGTGGACAGCAATAACAAGAACGGAAAGCAAATAATATTTTATCATATAAAAGTAAGTGGCCTTAGGGTTTATACTTTCACAACATGAAAATATTTGGTTTGATACTTTGTGTTTCATATCCTACCCCACATACAAGTGTACCAAGCATTTAAAATATTGAGGCTGTCTGATTTTTTCTTTTTTCCGTTGCCATGTCTGAATAGAAGTGGAGACAAGGAAGTAATAAGGGTATTTTAAGCCTTGAGCACAAAACACAAAACAGGCAAAGTTTTTTCAGGGTTTCTCCCAGAAACTATTAAGGTTAATTTAATTTGATTGGTATTAATGTCATCCAACAAGTACAGCCTATATTGAAGGTGATGGGCACCGCCTCTGTTGGAAAACTCTAGCTTGTGCTACTCGGGTGGCTTGCCTTAAGGTTTTCCTGACATTTTCTTGTATATCTGGGTATAGGTTGGGCACTGCTTTCTCTGCTAAAAGCTGGTAGGATGTGGCGTAATTGTGTGGATCATGAAAGCCACAGTCCTGTTGTCTACAGCACTGTAGAACTGTATCTTTTAAAATGCAGATTAGACTTGATTAGACTTTTGTAAAATATGTGTAAGTAGGAGGCACAAAATATCTAAACATGACAAGAAATGAAAGATTCAACAAGGGATTTGCTGTCGAAAGAGATTAGCAAATCTGGGTATTATACTTAGAATAGAATCCAAAATGGACACGCCTATAATGGCAACTCTTACATGAATCAGTCCTCCTCCTCTCCGACAGTTTAGGGTTTTTTTTCAAAGGATCAAAAGAAATTTATTTTGATCCTATACAGTCAGAACCAAAAAAGACAACAAAAGGTATAATAATATGCATATCCCCTGCCTGTCTGTGGGGGGATCTGAGAAACAAGGAAAGGCTCCATGGCAGCCAGCCAGCTGGCAGTATGCTAACCTTGGACAGGTTGTTTTGTTTTGGGTGGAGGGGGCAGCAGTTCCTGGACATTTGCCGCAGGCCACAGTGCTGCCCTGCTGCACCTAGTATTTTTACAGCAACAATGATTATCTAACATCACACTTACACCACACTGTCTTGACTAAAACTGTAAAAAATAATGTAATAACAAGGATCTCATTAGATCTTTTAAGCTGTTACTTGTTCGCAGATTGTAGGGCTTAGGGCTTTAGTAGTAATAGTTACACCACTACTTTTTCAATGAAATTCTGCACAAATCTTCCAATCATAAGGAAAGCAGATCCAAAGAAAGGTTTTCACTGCTAGAGGACTAAGTTGGATGAAGGAGGTTGGAAATAAGGACATCATTTACAGTCAAAGGATAAGGTCACAGAAAATCAGGGCGGTTTCTGATGAAAACATCACCTGAAGAATAAGATGTGGTACTACAAATTCAGCATGGTTTAAGAAGCAGAGTGATGACATCACCGCTGACACTAGAAGAACTTTTTTTTCCCAGTAACGACGGATTGCTGGGACGTTGAATAGCTCCAGACATTAAGAGCATCACCACAGAGTTGCATTGACTTGGCTGCTATCTTCTAAAGTAAGAAGTTGAAATTAACATGTTAGCTATGTATCAAAACTTTTATATCCATGTTCTACAACCTTTTTCACACTCTGGGTCACTTACTGTATATTGTTAGGTGTCTAGCTAAATTAGCTGGGTTATCTACAACAACAGAATGCAGAATTGATTTTCAAGGCTGTTGAAATTATTAAAGGTAGTAATTTGCTGATAAATCCTGCTGTTAATCACCTGCTTGGAACTATTTGAAGCTACATGAGTCATGCGACTTGCCACTGTTTTTGACACCTCGCATTCACAACTTTTAATCTTAAGGGCTCTGTACAAATGTAGTTGTTGGGAGTGGGTTTCAAACAAAACTGAGTTAAAGGTCTTTGGTTGGGCTTCACATCTGTCAGAATGGCTGAAAGATCATTGGGAAGATGTGAAGACACCCAAGATACAATGTCGATCTAGTTACCTAACCCACAGATTCTCACAGTAAATGTGTGCAAAACAAGTGAGATGAAGAGTCTATTGTCAGTTTCAAAGTAAAGCCATTAATACAAAAAGCGATTCAGTTTAAGTGTGCATTAGGGCTATCCCCTAAAAGCTACTGGGGCCAGCTACACAGTAATTAATGATACTCTGAACCAGTCTGTTGGATTAGTATTGGTGGTGACCTTATTAGGTGGACCAGGTATCAACCAGCCACCACTTACAGTTTATATTTGATTTATTCTTTCAAACATGTAACGCCAGCCAATATGTCAACACACATAATTTCACACATATCCACAAATGCATTATCAATTTGCTTATACCTAGTACATGCTTGAACGGAGTAGGAAGAAGTTAGACTTATCTAGTCCTACCCCATAACATCATCTTACCATCATTGGTTTACAAGCAGTATTACTACATAGATAATTTTGTTCTACACCACGCTAGTGATATACTCAAAAATATTACAGACTGTTAACATTCTTACATAATTACATACATAATTATCTTCTACATCACACAAGTAGAATTATTACATAGTGTTAACATTCTTACACCACACCTACAATGTTACACCTGATTAACCGTTAAACCTGTTCTTGCATATATCTTGATTGACACATACCTTTATATTTATGTTTAAACTCGTCAATTCTATTACTATTTTTTATGTCCGCACTTAAATTATTCCATAGTTTTACCCCACTTATGGAAATACAAAATCTTTTTTTGGTTGTAGTATAGCATGAATTTTAAAATTTAACTGACCCCTTAAATTATATCCCCCTTCCCTTTCATTAAATAGTTTTTGAATTCCACCAGGTAATAAATTGTTCCTGGCTTTATACATAAACACAGCAGTCTTATATCCCACTAAATCGAAGAAATTTTAACAATTTAGACTGTATGAAAGCTCCATTGGTGTGATCCCTATACCCCATCTTATGCACAATTCTTATCGCTCTTTTTTGTAATATATACAATGGTTGAAGTGAGCCACTCAGTTTCCTCATCATCATGTAAAACTATGTTCATTTAAGTGTGGCAAGCTATCAACTCAGTTTTGGTGTTGTTAAATTTGGTAAAAAGAGAGACCTGGAATCGAAGTTTGTATCAGATGCAGGGAAGGGTAGGGATGTAAAAAAAAAAACTAAGATTCATGCATAGAAAACAAATCATACTCTAATGTCCTTTGCTTGAATCGGAGTAACTAACAAGTATGTAACAAAAGTCTAAGCTCTCAAGTACAGAGACTATCACTGAAAGAACTCATTTTCATTATTGCTTGCCTTTATATTTATACCATTGACCTCCACAGTTCTCAGTTCATGTCATTAAATGACCTAGTTTGAAACATACAGGTACTTGGAGTCTAGTACAGAGCTCCTCAGCTGAAAGCAGACAGCTTATTCTTTATCAGCAAGTCACTGGTTGAAACCTTAGAGAGTGTCTCATTTGCTTTTAACATCTGTTTCTTATTGGCTGCTGTGTAACTCTTCATAAGATATCCTGTCTATTGATAGTGCTCTGGAATCTGCTTCTTTTTTGTTGTTCTGAGGAACACCAGGGTTTGACTTCCAAATGTTTGAGATGTGCTGTAACAGGATTGCAGGTTTATTACTGTAGAGCTGAACTCCAACCCTGGCAGTGTTCTTACCAGAAACTTTTTAATGGACTACATGACCACACTGCTCTTGTCAAAGAATGGTTTAAATTGGCAGAAGCGTCCTGTTGGCAATGCTGATGCAAGTCCATGGGGACAGAAAGTATTTCTTTCTGTATCACATGGCAGCTGTTTTTTTAAAGTAATAGTTCAATTCTTCAGTGATCTGCACTAGCACTGTCAGTGCTGACACACTTATAGGGTATATGCCAGTTTTTCTACAACTGAAACAGGACTATACAAACATCCTGACTGTCTGATAGGTGTTCTGCAGTGTTGCCTGATTTGTATTTTGTACCAATAATAAATTGTAAAGATACAAAGAGTGATCATAGAGAACCCAACAAAACACTATATATTTATACTCTCTTCACCCAGTTTTAACCTGCCTGGACATACAGTAGAGTATGTACAGAGCTCACCAGCACTTGCCAATAGCATAAATGTATGCAAAACCAAGATTAAAGTGACAGTATGTCACTTTTTTCCAAACTTTTTACTTGCAGAAATCAGCAAAACTTGTCAATGTGGAGAGGAGCTGTCGAAGCCTCCTGTGACCCAGACTCATTGAACAGCACTGGCAGCAGTGCAGACATATTAGCTTCTAAAGGTTTGAGCATCTCATTTCTTGTAATTTCATAACGACAAACATCTGAAGAGCTGGGCAGAGCGTGGCGGAGCGTAGCAGATTGTAGTAAAGCATAGAGCAGGGAGAGGGAGAGCTGGGTGGAGCAGAGTGGATTGATTTGCCAGTGTGATCTTAAGTTTCATACTGTAGCTCTAAATAACTACTGAAGAGGTGTATGCTAGTGCTGCCATAAGTTACGTACTATAGCTTTAAGTAGAATTTTATTTTGCAGCAAACAGCGGAGGAAATGATTTTCTTCCAAGACAGAAATCAGTGTGCTACTGTGCGTTAGGTTTTATTTAAAGGTGAACAGACAAAGTTAAAGATACAACTGGTGAATACTATTGTTTCTTAAGTATTTAGCGTTTGGATAAGCTTCAATAGAATGGCTATATATACTTTGAGGTTTTAGACTGGCTCATGCCCCACCCACTAACATAGAGGGGGTGGGATTTATGTCCTACACTGCAACCAGCCATAAGGGGGCAGTCGAGACATGATGACTTCCCTTCTCGGTGTTGTCAGAGCATTCATATTTTATATAGTTGATGCAGCATGTAATAAGAGGATTTGGAAAAAGGATATTTTGCAGTAATACTTATCATAATTAGAGTCTGCTTGGCAAATTTGATGACATATCCCAGCCTGTAGTATGCTGCCGTGAATTCTGTCACAGCTACAAGAGAGGTTAGCCCAAGAGCTAATCTCTCAACGGCTCTCAGCAAACTCCACAACGCCATCAGCGCGCTAGAGACAGCTCACCCCGACACTATATTGATTGCTGCAGTCGACTTTAATCAGTGCAATTTACGGACTGTACTTCCCAAATATTACCAACGTAAACATTCCCACCTGGGGCAAAAACACTCTGGATCATGTTTACAGTAACATACGTGGTGCATACAGGGCTGCACCCCGCCCCCACCTTGGACACTCAGACCACATTTCTTTGTTCCTGTATCCAGCTTACAGACAAAGACTGAAACAAACAAACCCCGTCACCAAACAAATTGAACTCTGGACCCCAGAGACTGAAGGCACCCTGCAGGACTGGGATGTGTTTAAATCTGCAGCCACCTTGGAGGACTTTTCTGTCAGCGTACGGACTATGCTGAGTATGTGACAGGTACATTAGTATCTGCATCGACAACATTGTGCCCACCATACAAGTCAGGAGGTTCCCCAACCAGAAACCCTGGATAAACAGTCAGGTACGCCTCACTTTCATGCATTCAGATCAGGCGATGAGATGGAGTACAAAGCTGCAAAGTACAGACGGTGGAAAGCCATCACAGCGGCCAAGAGGCAGTACAGAGAGAAGCTGAATGGCTTCTATTCTACTGCTGACTCCGGACAGATGTGGCGAGGCCTGCAGCACATCACAGACTACAGGACCACCACCAGCATCCTCAGCTCTACAGACAGCCTGCTGGATGACCTCAACACCTTCTACACCTGCTTTGAGACCTCCCGCTACAGGCA
>NW_018127994.1:322408-326317 GCF_001952655.1 Monopterus albus
GACACCGCAGTGATAGGTCGCATCACTGGCAGGGACGAAGCAGCCTACAGGAGGGAGGTGGCCGGTCTGGTATCATGGTGCAAGGACAATAATCTCAGCCTCAACACAGACAAGACGAAGGAGATGATAGTAGACATGAGGAGAGAGAGGAGATCAAACAATCAAAGTAAAGAATTTCATTGTACAGGGAAACATGTTTCCTAACTGTGCATATGACAAATAAACACTTTGACCTTTGACCTTGACCTTTAAGAGCAAAGGTCCAATGTTTTCCCCTCTTGTGGAACACTTAATATCATGCGTTTATACTGTAAATCAGCTAGTGAAGATATTGTGATTATTAATATGTTTTCAGCTGGTTAGTGTGTTAGGGGGTAGCTCTCCAGCTTCATACATATTGCTGAGCTTCCACCACCACTTAATCTGCGAGGCTGCACAGAACAACTTCATTGAGTCACTTTATTGCAGGGCCAGGTCTTGACATTTGTGTGCAGTGCTTTATTGTAATACATCTTTTAGTTGTACGTTCATGGATGTTCATAACTTACTAACAATACATTATATCACTTGGTGCACCTAGACATGCAAGAATTTAACAGAATTGGATCCTGGCATATTCAAGTACTACATTTTGTGCATGAATAACATTAGGGCCCATATTCACAAACAGTCTGAGAATACTATCAGAGAGCTTCTTAGCTTAAAACCCCCAAGCAAGGACCCCTAACTTAGCATTTATTTAGGAAGATACTTGGAACACCTCTGAACAAGGAAAACACAAAAACCTTAATCTCAGTGTGGGGGTGTGGTTGACCCTGTTGCTTGGCTTCTTGACCATGTGGGGGCAGCGCCAGCCACTGACATGTGACACATAATTCATGGCGTCAGTGTGGTGTTACCAGGTTGCAGCATAGAGCCCCTGTTCCTTGGCATTATTTTAACCCAACATAAGAAACCCAAGTGAGAGACTCCATTTTCAAATCTTGCTGCAATGAAACTGTAACTAAAAATGACTGCTGCTGAATGGAAGGACATTCCTTCGTCACAACATTTCAGCTAGTCATGTATCTCCTTGAGCTGCCTCTCTTGAAGGTGGAGCTCAGCCTCACTCTGCCCTGGGCAAAAGTAGAGCTGGCTGAACCTGAGTCAGCGCAATTACCTTTCTGACAGTTATTATATTTAATTGCTTAAATGTATTTACTATGCTAGCATTTTACTTAATCTGTTTGATATTAACAGGTAAAAATGGCTCAAAAATGTCTTTATTGTCTGATGGTACGATGATGTGTATTTGCATCCCATTAATTGCACCAACACTTGGGAAGCTGACTATGTCCCAAACCCTGCAAGGTGCAAACATACATTGGAAATGACAATATGAGACTGAAAACACTATAACAATTTGTGTGATCACTCTGCTGTTGGGAGGTTGCAACAGAAACCTGCATCTTAACATTGTGATCATTTTCATTTCTGGTGTTATAACAATTGTCTTGGGTGGGAGATGTGAGTGCATCTTTAATAAGATTGACCACAAATGTTATTATTGTATAATTTAATCTATATCATTTAATTAACTCACTGTTGTTCAAAGTTTGCAGAATATTTTTTTCTAACTCTATTCTCTTTAGCCTCTTAAAAGTCCTCCTCCCTGCTCTTAACAGTTTTCACCATAGGAGCTCTCTTAGGGGCTAAGATGCTTTGTTAATAACTTATCTTTGCAAGAATTTAATCTTAACTTTTAAGGGGAAATTCTTAGAAAACATCACAAAGAATTTTCTTAGAATTTCATTACTAGGAGCAGCTCTTTGGGCTTAGGAAGCTTTGTGAATGCATGCTCTGGCAGGCAGTACTTAGAGGCTGAAGTGTTTTTTAGTTGTACATTTTTGGTCTGATGGTAGTGCAAGAAGAAAGATCACAGGGGTCACCAAAAGAAACTCCTCTCTGGGAATCATGAATATCCACAACACATTTCACTGATTTCACTGCAGTCTGGCCTGTAGTTGTCATGTAGTACCAGAGCTTTAAGCAAACAGACCAACAGACATTACCCTCTGTGTGCCCCTCCAACAGTCCTGCAAATGACCTTTAAGGCCAGATGAGTTTCCCATGTACACAAGTTTAATGAGTCATGTTGGATTTGTGATACTGACTGGGGGTTCAGAAAAATGATGGTTGTTATGGAGACCTTTTATTCACCTGTCTGGGTGTAGCGACACAGGCTTCTCTTCCATCTGCAGATTATAGACTTTTATTCAATAAGTGGTATAGTGTGTCTTCTTTTATAAGCCAGTATTACCACACTGAGACAAAATCATTGCATATCAAACAGTCAAATGGTATTTATTATACTCATATCACCCAGCTGCAGTGAATCACTAAGTAATTGGCATGATGATTACTGTATAAATCAGTATTTTTGTGTGTATTTCTTTGGGCATTTCGTGATCCTTCAAAGTTCCACTTACTGAAATGTGCCAAAAGCACAGTTGGCCTGGAGTCTGACTTGAAAATAATGAATGTGCAGTATGAAAATGTAAATGGTGTTATACTTGTATAGCACTTTTCGTCGCATTGCAGCACAAAGCGCTTTCACACTGTTTGCCCAGTACTCTTGACTTAGATGAAGATCAGATCACATTTTATGACAATTTAATGCAGAAAACCATGAAATTCCAAAAGGTTTACATACTTTTTGCCACTTTGACAATATTACAGTGCAAACTAATCATTTCAGTTTAGCCTCATATACTAACTTTATTCTGGAAATGGACTTGTTTTCCTCACACATTCTTGCTTTCATGTATCTCCAAAATGTCCAATTTTATGACCTGAAATAAACAGCCATGTTTTCAGCTTTGGTACAATGCTTTTTTAACTAATGGGTTTTAAAATGACTTATTCAGCTGATTATTATTATTCACATTCATTCATATATTTATTTTTTTCCTCTTTTTGGTTATTGTATGATCTGAGCAGACACAGATGGCTTAATTCATTTATTTTTGACCTTGGATACAGCAGTTGACAAATCACTTTTACTTGAACGTCTAATTAGTTGCTGTTCTTGTGCTTTTGATCATATTACTTTAGTTTCAAAATGTGATAGAATAGACATTTACTTGAGGTAAAATTGTTTTGCCGCCTTCATCATAAGTTCCCCAGTTGTCTTTAGTTTTTAGCTGGCTAGTGAAGCCACTGCTGTGGTTAGTGATCAGCTGATCGACACTGGATTCTCCCGGAGCCACAGTACGTGTTTGTTTTGACTGCTTGAGGCCAGTGTATCTGCCACGTGATGTGTTGCTGGTTAACAATTGGGTTAATGATCTATGATGTTATTGTCAGCGCTATGCTACCTGTTTGAATTAGTTCCACGACTTCAGGAATGTATGCGGTCGTGTGGGGGAAGACTCAGCAACCACTGGTTGGATTTAGCGACCTGTGGTAGGTTGACTCTGAGCGGCCAGGAATGTAGGAGACAGACTCGAAAAAGACATCAGGGGCCTATTTCAAGAAGGCGGTTTTGTCGAAACTCAGAGTTTGTTAACCCCGAAATGAGGGCAACTCGGAGTTTTCGGTTTCAGAAACGGAGGTAACTTAAACCCGTGAAAACGGGGTAAGTTAAACCCGTTTCACAAAGAGAGGTAATCTAAACTCAGAGTCAGTTACTACGGCAACTTACTCTGTGAACCTAACCTGGTCGGGAGCAGGTTTTATTCGGGAAACTCAGAGTTTCCTCCGGGTCTCCGCCCCTTTTTAAAGTGAAAGGTGTTTAATACCTCATTTAATCCTTCAGTACATTCATAGATTGCACACGTTTCCGTCACGCAGAGACCAAAATGGCGTGTCCATTCATAGAGGATCCTGTAGATGAGGACGCTGTATTAATTCGCAGGGAATTGAATTTAC
>NW_018127994.1:327887-343461 GCF_001952655.1 Monopterus albus
GAGTTTGTTAAACCGCCTTCTTGAAATAGGCCCCTGGTTTCCTCAAATCAGTCATTTATTTTAAACAAGTGTCAGCAAAGTACACATGCCAAACAAAATCACTAAGCAAACTAAATGGTTTAACTTCACATAACTGAAGAAAACTCAACTCAAAATAACTGAACGCAACTTACAGGCACGTGCACACCACTACACTTAGACTACCATGCTACCAGCTGCTTCATCTCAGCTGATTAAGTAGCTCTTGGTACCAATCAACCCTGTGACATCCTTGATGACATCAGAGAGCATACAAAATGAGGAAGTGATTAACCTAGTAAATACAATCAAACATTTAACACACAGGTTAAGGCATTAGGAAACATACATGACTTAGCCTAGGGACAAGTGGAGTGTTCTCACCCACTTTGTCACACTTCTCCCCCCCCCTTGGCCACTAATTACAATCACGTGAGAGAAAATCAGCCATGATATTCTTATGTCCAGGTCTGTACACAACTTGAAAACAATAAAAGCTGAAGAGACAAATACCGTCTGGTTATTCTAGCATTAGTATCTTTCATTTTATGAATCCACAGCAATGCACGATGGTCAGTCTCCAGAACAAACTCTTTACCAATCAGGTAATATTTCAACGTGTCCAAGGCCCATTTAATAGCCAATGCTTCCTTTTCTACAGTTGAATACCTCATTTCCCTGGGAAAAAGTTTCCGACTGATATACTGCACAGGTCTTTGATTCTCCCCCTCTCCCTGCAGTAACACTGCTCCAAGCCCCACTCCCGAAGCATCGGTCTGCACTGTAAAAGGGAGAGAAAAATCTGGACATTGCAAAACAGGTTCATGACACAAACAGTCTTTCAAGTCTCTGAACGCATGCTCACCCTCAGGTGTCCATTTAACCCGTACTGGGCTGACACAACTTGAAAACAATAAGGCTGAAGAGACAAATACCATCTGGTTATTCTAGCATTAGTATCTTTGTGCTATTCACATTTGATGCAACACCTGCAGCAGGAGGTGTGCAGGTTCACAAACAATCATCTCCTTTTTAGGAAGAGGATCTCTGGTTTTATCGTTCTGAAATAATTGCAGACTATTTGGAGCTAAGCTGGGTGCCAGGCTAATCTAGAGGTACCCAAGATTAAACATTAAATGGCTGGAAATGAACATGCCATGGGCTGTTTTACACATGGGCTGACTTTTTAAAATAGTCTGATTTTCCATCCATCATCTAATGAACCTATAATTTTAGCTCTTGTGAAGGTTTTTGCTTAAAGGCCAAAATGCTGAAAACCCAACAGGAAATGGATTGAGTATTTCTTCAGCTTTAAAACAAAGTCTGTGGTTGTACAGGTTGCAACCCAGGTAGGTAGGCTGCAAAAACATCTAGCAAAGTCAGAGATTTAAACTAAAATTCCTTAGTTAATTCAAAAGGCAAGCCAATTAAAAAGCAATGTTTGAGCTCTAGCAAAATGATCCTTATCAAGCTCCAGCTTGAAATCTTAGAGTTAATAAAACATGAAGTCTGGTATAGAGGTCAGAAACACAGCAAGAAAAGCAAGAATGCTAAAACACAGCATAACATGAATGAAGTCTGGTCTAGAGGTCTGAATCCTACCTAAGCAAAGACAATCAGGATAGACAAAGGAAAGGTTTGGCTTTAATCCAGAGAGAGAGATGAGCTGATGAACTGCAGCTGCGTAGGACAGAGGCAGGTAACCTAGGCAGGAAACAAAGCAAAGGTGTGGCTAGGTCTGAAAGTAAAAAGAGGATGACACAAGGTAAGTATAAAGGAAATGCATAACAAAGTAAAAGTGAGAAACAGGAAATGTTGATAGCTCTAGTCTGTAATACCAACTGATTATGGATTATTTACAGATTCAAGGTTTTTTCCAAATTGGTCAAGTTAAGTTTCAGTTGCAATCTAAGTCATCATAACTACTGGACCTAACAAACATACTGTAATGCCTCTTCTTCCCAGATTTTCTCACATTAGGGACAAACCATCTTTTTGGGCTAAGTGAGAATGTTACAGTAAGAAGATGTATCAGTGTACAGATTTTCAGTGTGTTTAGCTGAAACAACTGCAAACCTGTAGTAGATTTGTCTGCCCCTCCTTGGCATTCCTCTCACCAAAGATACGAAGTAATACTGCAGAACACAATGAGCGCATTATGTCTTGTCATGCTTTTAATTCCCTTTGATGGATGGAAAGAAATTCTTTATGTGACACACATGCACTGCTGCTCATGATCGGATTGAATCCCACACATCTGGGGCTACTTTTTTTGCCTAGGGTTTATGGGAAACAGATTGACCATATGCCCCCATGTTCTATAGATCATCAGAACTTATTCAATTGACTGGAATTAAACAGTTAATCTCAACTGGGCTTTTTCATACTTGACAAGTTCTCTTGGATGTCTTTCTGTTGTACTCCATCAGAGGCTAATTGTGGGCCCTGCATGGGAATGTGAGTTCTCCCCCTTTTTCGCTCTAGGGCGTATGTACATATTCTTTGTGGAATGCTGGAAAGGCATTGTTGTCTTCTTTTGAAAGGTCTTCCAAGGTCTATGAATGTTATGTTCCCAAGCCCTCTACATAGTGTAGAGCAGTCCACTAATTGCTGTAGTTGGAGTTTTCATGGAAAGAATGGGATGGATATGGTCACAGTTGCTTCGAAGTTGAAGGGATAAAGGCATCAGTAAACAGTGTTAAAGAGGGTTACACAAGGGGCAACTATGAATTAGGGATAATTAAAAATTTTGGAAGCATTTTGTATTCTACACATTGGATGGAAACATTTGACCTGGAGCACAAGAACATGGCAGCTTCATTGTGAGGACTGCTGAGGTCACCGCAGGCTGATGTTAAGCGAGCTAATGGTCAGTCCTCTGAACTGTAGACTGGCTGCTTAAATCAAAATGCTTGTTAAGGTATTGTTTTATACATATATAAGCAGAGATGAGATGGGCTGAGTAAAAGTAAAATAAGTAAATTAACTTCATTACTGTGACTGAAGACTATTTATTTTTTTGCTGAGTGCAGTAGTTCACTGTTTAGCCCTGTAAGTAGTCACTGCCACACAAAGCACCTTGTTTGTGAGCTTATGTCAGGAAGAGAATCGTAATGATTGATGTCTTTCAGAATACCATTATGATTTACGATCCATGTTTACACATTTCCCTTCTTTCTCTTATCCAAGCTCTCACACAACTCTCACGTTTATATAGCCAAATGAGGAGTTACGTCATATGCAGTGTATCAGGAAATATTTTCAAGGACATTTTAATGGAAAACAGTGAACTAATCATCCTGATGTGTAAGATGAATAGATGCTTTATCTCAGCTAATTATGCTTTGCTGCCCTTTTCTTGTTAGGATAAAAGGTTCTCTAGGTTTCCCCAGTGATAGGACATTTGCTGATTGCACAGTCATCTTGTGTAAATGGGGAATTCACTCAGAAGTGACAACGGTTTTGGTTGAGAGGCCCTGGCTTGTGTGTCAGCAGCACGTTTGGAAGGGAAAAGGCAGTTTTGAACCAGCAGAAACATCCTGAGGCAGTCACAGCTGCTCATCCATTCACAAATACACCCTATCTTTTCTCATTTTGGCCTTGATCATTTTACAGCACCCATCAGATCTGTAGCATTATCTATTTTGAAACCAAGTTATTTAAAGCTGTTTAACTTATCAGTGTGTTTGTTCTAACCATGGCAATAGTACTCAGCCTTTGGAAATTTACATGGGCTTGACATATTCAAATATTGAACTTCAGCACCTGTTGCTTTGTACAGTGTTATGCAAATCACACTGCTATAGTGGATGATCACTGCATCCATCATGTCTCCTACTGTTATACTTATTGTGTAAAATGCAGGTATTGATTTAAAAAGTCAGTGTTACCAGCAGCAACATGACTTGGATCAAATTAATTTAGTGGCTTTATGACTGGTAAAAACAAAGCACATTCAAAAATGCAAACTAAAGTGTACATAATTTCTTGTATATGGGTTGAAATGTGTTTTTTTAAAAATGTGACAAAAGGTCCATGTGTAAAATCATGGGAGCGATGTTTTAAAAACAAATGAAAAGAGAAAACAGGATGGATCAAATTTACAAATCACTTTGTAATTGTTATTACCAAATGCTGCAGGAGCATCTAGGTGGCTCTAGTCTATTTTTTGGGGGGGGGGGCGGAGGTATTCATCTATACTGTTTTACTATAGTTTACTCTCACCATCCTCATTAACCATTTATTCGGCAGCAGGAAGCAGGTGTTTTGAATTAAGTGAAACAGGGTCACTTCCTATTTTGAATGCACACATTTTTATTTGTATTTTTTATTTCCTGTTGCCTGACAAAGCACATTGAAAGCCCCTGTACTGGAGTCAGATTCCTTATGTGTTTAACATACTGTACTTGGCCAATAAAGCTGATTCTGATTGTAGTGACAAACCCAGCTTATGGAGCTTTATAACATCTTTTGGTTCACTGCTTTGGTTTTTATGCACTGCAACTTTAATATTTTGGTTCAACCTCACTGCTCTCACCAGATGCACAAAATTAGCAGCTAGCTGGTGAACAGCACATCCAGCAGCCCAGGAGCCATATACATTTTTTCCCTCAGGTGCTGTGACCAAAACAGAGCTAAAAGGAAGGTGGGTGGAAATGTGGCTACAAATGGATGCAAAAGTTTTCAAAAATCAATATTGCTTTAATTTAAATATGTTCTTAAAACAAGTTCATTTAACAAAAAATTTATCCCAGTTACCTTTCTGCTTGTGTGTAAAGAAAATAAAGATTTTAATGTATACCCTACCAGTCCATTATTTTTCCTCACCGTGCCAGTTTTACGACTTCTTCATTTGCTTTCCAACATGTCATTAGCAGTTACTTAGGAACAGGAATGGATAGCTATCTTCTCTGGGGCTTTTGTCTATCTATAATCATGCAGAAAGAATGGGAGGAACACTGTCAGGTGCACCAGGGGTTTTGCTGATGCAGCAGAAGCAGCTCCGTGTTCTATTTCAGTGGTTGGGAAGATTTCAGTCTACATGATGCTTTGATTTTACGACCAGCGATGAGACGGATTTTGATTTTATGAAGGATGTATCTTCATTACCAGTGGAGGAACTCTTTAAAATTTTTGTGCTTCATCACATCTTATAGATTTATTGTGATATATTATTGATTCTTACTTACTGGTTTCTGAATACTATATGTACAGTATATCTGGACATTAAACCCATCTGTCTTTTTACTGTCATAAGCGTAAATACCAGAACTGGATATATTGACAGAAAACATGTCACTAATCTTATAAAAAAAACTTGTTTGTGTGTGTGTGTGTGTGTGTGTGTGTGCACACCCACCAGCCCACAGCAGTTGCATCTTCATGGTGGAGGATAACGTACTGAGTATTATGAGATCATGATACATGGCGATACACAGTCACTGAGTCTAAACAAAAGTTTTGCTAGCTATTTTTTTCATACTTTATAACCCACTACTGGTATTAAACGAGCACTCTATAAGAATCGCAAGCTGCTGCCAATAACCTGAACAGACTTTTCACATACTGGAGGATTTATCAGACCTAGAATCTTTCATCGACGAATACTACATTCACTGCAGTATGGATACCGCCAGTACAAACCAACAAGACACGCCAAAACCAAACAAATGGAAAAAGACCTCCTCTATAGATACAAGGGATCTACAAACGACAGACACTGAAGTCAGTGTTCTAGCATCCATCAATAAAAAACTCGATTTACTAGTCACACTTCAGGAGGAAATAAAAGAACTCCGGTCAAGCCTTGAATTCATCCATAACTACATTGAAAAGTTAGAGCAGTCAAACAACTCTCCAAGCATCCGTCAAAACACTCAGCGACAAAATGGACTCCATCATGAAAGAAAACATAATAATGAAAGAAACGATACTAGACATTCAAACCAGAAACATGCATGACAACCTGATCTTTTCCAGCATTCCAGAACAATCACCTGACAATCCCGAAGCACTGGTTAAAGACTACATGAAAAACCAACTCAAAATTCCACTGGATACTGTTAATAAGATCACCTTCCACTGCGTATACCACCTTGATCCACGTTCCAACAAAACACCCCGACCAATAATAGCAAAACTGGAACGCTACAAACACAAAAAACTCATTAAAAGTAAAGGAAAGGAACTGAAAGGCACAAACTTTGGACTCAATGATCAATTCCCACATGAAATAAATGAACGACGGAAAATCCTCTACCCCATCATGAAACAACACAGGCAGAACAACAAACGTGCAAATATCACTGTGGACGAATTATACAATGAAGGACAGCTCTATTGCGACTTGAACATTACCCCGTGGCTCTTCTGATTTTCTACAGACTACCTACCAACCAGTGACTGCTACATTATATGTTAAATAATTCAAGCCCCTTTCATCACCCTGGTCCCTTACATCCACACACAGAGCAACCCCTATCCTACACGGACTTCTACAATCATCCCTTGCAATGGCACCCCTCTTTTTACTCTCTTATTCTGTTTGTGTTTTTGTTTGTTCATTACACCATGTGGAAATGTATACTTGTCTATGTTCTTTTGTACTGTTATGCTCACACTAACACACATACATATATACACACAGGCATCAACCCTAGATCTTGTTAATCCTTTTATGTTTTTTTTGTTTCATTTTGGTTTTTTTCCTCTTCCTTCCTCTCTCCTTCCCACGTCTTCCTTCCTTTCATCTTACGAACATTTATTTATCTATAACAAACAATAACACATTCACTTAAAATAGTGTCATGGAATGTGCGTGGATTCCAGACCCAGGTTAAGAGGATTAAAATCATTAACCATCTGATAAAATTAAATGCTGATATACAGTATGCTTTCTACAAGAAACCCATCTAACAAACCCAGAATCACAAAACCTTAAATGTAAACAATTTAACCAAATGTTTTCATCAACATATAACAGTAGGCAAAGAGGCGTCTCAATTTTAATTAATAAAAATATCCCATTAATTTACAATACATCTATCACTGATCCATAATTATTAAGGTATCCATTAATCAGACAACATATACACTAGCGAACATATATGGCCCCAATAATGATGATTCATCCTTTTTCCATAATTTTTTTTCATCTCTATGCGACTCAACAAATATTATCATTGCTGGTGACTTCAACACTGTTATTAACCTCGAAATTGACCATTCAAGCATCTCCAGCAGTACAAGAAATTGGCACATTATGGCCTTGGTGATAGTTGGAGAATGATTAATCCTACATCTAGAGAATACAGCTACGTTTCCTCCCTTCATCAGTCTTTTTCTCAAATAGACCTCTTTCTTATCAGTAGTTCCCTTACCCAACATGTAACAGACATCACAATCCACTCCATTATAGTTAGTGATCACGCTCCCATTTCCCTCACATTAAATATTGAAGCCCATACTGAACCCTCTAGAAGACGGTGCTTCAATACATCATTACTCCAGGACTTAGATTTTATTACATTTATTGAAAAAGAGTGGGCATTCTTTCTGGAGATGAACGGCTCTCCAGAAATCTCACCCTCACTATTATGGGAAACAGGCAAAGCAGAGGAAAAATAATATCATACTCATTGTATAAAAAAAACAAAAAAACAACTAGAACTGGAAAGCACCTTAGAACAAAAGATAAAACAACTCACAGATTTACATTCCCAAAACCCTAGGGAACAAACACAAAATGAATTAAGCAAACTAAAAATGCAACTTGAAAATATTATATACAAAAAAATCATGGTTTTTCATTCACCAACTCAAATATGACCACTCTCAGTATGGTAACAAAATAGGCAATTATCTGGCAAATCAATTACAATGCTAAAAGGGAAACGCATTAATCCGATACATACTAAATCCTGTTTATAATCCACAAAATATTAATAACGTATTCCAAGCCTTTTACAGTTAACTTTACTCCCTCAATTACAACCCAAATTCATCAGAAATAGACATTTTCTTAGATATTTTAGAGCTGCCAACACTATCCAGAGAACAAGCTGACAGATTAGATACTCCTCTCACCATCGATGAACTCCATAAAGCACCGATTTCAATGACAAATAACAAATCACCCGAACCCGATGGACTACTAGCTGAATTTTATAAGCATTTTTGGCAAATGCTATCACCATTGTTTCTCAGAATCACCACAGAAATTTAAGACAACTCCACAATACCAACACATGAACACAGCCATCATGACACTCTTATTAAAACCAAACAAAGACCCAATCCACCCTTCTAGTTACCGTCCCTTATCACTTAATTCAGATTAAAAAATCATTACCAAAGCCCTAGCCACTAGAATAGAGAGTCACTCCAATATTAATCCACCCAGACCAAACAGGTTTCATTAAAAACAGAAATGCTTCAGATAGCATCCGTAGATTATTTAATTTGATTAATCTTGCACAACAAAACCAAACCAAAACCATAATTTTATCACTAGATGCAGAGAAAGCATTTGACAAAGTTAACTGGACATTTTTCTTTTGTACATTACGCAGATTTGGGTTTGGCGAGTCGTTCATCCATTGGATAAGAACACTGTACACATCACCTAGATAGAAGATGATTTCAAACACTGGTCCAATCTTTCTCTCTCACTCATTGGACAAATTGCTACTGTCAAAATGAAAACTCTACCTCAAATTAACTACCTGTTTACAATGCTTCCCACAACACCCACAGATAAATGATTTAAATCACTTGATTTTTTAACTTCACTAACTTGGAAAAACAAGAAACCCAAAATTTAGCTCGTGACTTTAACTCATTAGGACACTCTAATAAATTTTTACACCATGTTGAATGCGATAAGCTCTGAACACAAGTTTTTTTTTCTTCTTCATGCATTGATCTTGAAAAATGCTTTTTCTCGGGGTCACCCGACCGAGACTCTTAAAACATTTTTTGCTTTCTAGTACAACGGAAAATCTTACATATCAGAGGCTATCAATGGGCTCCATAGTAAGCCCATCCTTCTTTAATTACATTCTGAGACAATACTTGAAAACAGAGCAAAATAACTCAGATAACTCAGTTGCAGACCTTCCTTTTCTACCAACCTCTATTAAGAAAATGAATTACTGTAAAAACATCACAATCCTCTCAACTCTGTGACAGCCTGGTGGAAAGCAAACAAAATCACTAAATCATCACTTGCACCATGTAGATACACTCCAATTTGGCACAACCCTGACTTCAAACTGCACAATAACCCTATCTATTTCCCAACATGGCAACACAAAGGAATCACTCACTTACATCACCTATTTGAAAATAACCAGTTCATGTCATTTAATACAAGTATGGAGTCTAGAGTCCAGTACAATCAACCACTTTGCTTACTCGGTAACAACATAGAAATTGACCACCTACCAATTAAATACAAAAACCCACTCTTCATTTCTCTAGCTATTGCCAAGAAAACAATCTTTCAAAACTGGAAATCAAAAAAATCTCTACACATAAACCACTGGATGAACCTTCTAACAGAATACATCACATTAGAGAAAATGGCATCCACTCACAAGAATAGTTTATCAGCTTTTTGTGACACATGGAACCCATTTCAAACCATTTCAACTTGAACCAAATACCTAGGGCTGAGGCCACACACATTCCCACCAACCTCTAAAAATTTAACAAGCTGATTTTATTAGTAGTACTGTTATCATCATTATTATTTTTATTTATTTATTTATTTTCCCTCCTTTTCCCTTTCTTGCATTTCATAGACTGTATAAGACTGAAATACACACTTCACACACTACAATCTTGTTAAACACTCTATATCCTTTTGTAATGTCATGTATCTGTTGTCTTGTCTCCCATGTTCGGTACTGTTTTGTTAATGTGTTACTTAGCTTCAATAAAATAAAAATAAAAATAAAAAAACCTTTGTGGGAAATTGGTGAAAGCCATACAGCACCATGGTTTGGCGGTCCTCTGGACTGGACCTTGAACTGGAGCCAACCCCAGCTGACACTGGGCGAGAGGAAGGGTACACCCTGGACAGGTGCCCAGTCTGGCACAGATGATGGTGTTAAATGAAAAATCTGAGCCTCACCAAAGTTGTAACATTTCATCCTGAGGGGACCGCTCTGTACCAGACTGTGCTAATCCCCATAGTTGTTGACACACTTCACTCAGGACATAAAGTTACAGTATGTAGTATTTTTCAAATATTCTTTTGGTAGAAACATTCCCCAAAACTTATCTTAATGGTGAGAGTTGTTGTCGAGTGTTCCTGTGACCTAGACCCATGAAATACCCCAGCAGCATTGCAGAGCTTTTGCCTTGTAAAGGTTTTTGAGCAGGATAAGACTTTCTAACCAATCAGAGAAGACCACTGTAAGGGGTGGGAGCTCATGGCTGTCAATCAATAGTGATACCACTTCAGCTCTATTGACATGGTCGCAGACTGGCAAGCTACTGATTCCAGTGTTAGCTGAGACAGCTACACAAAAAGAAGGTCAAGGGAAAAAGAAGAGAAACCAACACAACTGGATTTAGATCATAAAGTTCTGTTGGTGCAGTGTTCAGCAGATGGATAGGTGGGATTTAGACACAGAGACACTGAATTGGCAGTGATCTAGTTTGTTGTGAATTTATTATTTGTGCGTGTAGCTAAATAATATCAATTGGTCAATCAAGCTTTATTTATATAGCACATTAAAACAACTGTAAATGCCCTATAAATGCCAAAAGGTGTCTTTTGCACTCCCAGTCTAACTGTAACAGCAGCTGGCTAGGCTAAGAACATCCCTGTGTTGCTACTTTCAGTTATAATAATCAGCCAGTTACATCCAGGCAAGTTCATATGCAAGTCACCTGATCGGTCTGCTGCAGCTGTTGAATAAATCTATGACTGTACCCACCAGATGAATGTGTGGTAGTCATCACTAACTAGGTGATTTTTTCCCCCCAGGAGTCTGGCTCTCAGTCACACTGGTTTGGTATCTACTACAGCTGCAGTGGTATTATTTTGGCATGCTTTTTGTTTTCTTCAAATGTAGTTACACTCGACAGTGTGTTTTATTCAACTTCTGATGTGCACTCAAATAAGTGATATGTTTTTGTTTGGTTTTCTTTTGCAATGCAACCTTTTCAAGGTTCCGTTATTATTGTCATTCTACACATTTGACACATGAAGAACGAAATTAGTCATTCAGGACCAGCATATATTAAAACATATATTAAAAGCATATAAAATAATATGAAAATAAATAATACACTCTAAAGATAAAGATGGATTTATTCAGGGTGCACTCATTTCTCTGCCAGTGTTCACAAACAAACTGCTCTAAATGTGTAGTGTTTTCATGTAGTGGAAGTACCTATACGGTTCAGGTAGACATGAAGCAGGGCAGTGAGCTCATGAGTTACATTATTTTAATGCCCACCGGTCAAATGTTGTCTGCTAACTGGGGGAATTTTTTTTCAAACTGTGTGAACATTTTGACGTTCACAATAGGCTAGGTAGAGCGTAGCAAGCAGGGAGAGGGAGGGCTGGGCAGAACAAAAGCGATTGACTCTTATACTACTGCTAGCTAGCTTGAGTTTAAAATTGTACGAATTGCAACTTCAAATAAAAAAATTCTATGTAGTTCATTCTGTGGGGACCACAAATATTCAAACTGAATTCCATGGCAGTCCATCCATTGTCTGCCTAGATATTTCAGTCTGCACCATAGGCATGGACCAACCAATGCTGACATAGCTGGTGTGACTAAAACGCCCTTTAGTTTATGAAAAATAAAAGTAATATTAATTTTGTAATAATGGGTTTCTTAAAGCCCCTCAAAGCTGGAAATATTTAGTTAACATACTGAATAGTTATGTGGAGCAACTTGATTCCACTTGTACAAAGACCTGGAAGGAAAAAGGAGAGGACCAGGAAATTCAGCAAGCCATTTATGCCTGAGCTAATATTTCCCAGCCCTGCTCATAAATCCTCCTTCCCTCTCAGTCCTTCTGTACTCTGTCAGTAGCAATAATTTCTGTGCCTCAGCCTGCCCCTGCTCTAGAGAATCCCAGTGACCTAGATTCAGCTGGAGTTTATTGCCGGCTCCAGCCTGGGCTGATTGCGCTCTGCTGCCAGCATCACATCCACTCTCCTCTTGCACATCACCACGCTGACCTACATCTCCATGGCAATAGCTCTACAATGCACTGACAATGCAGCAGCAGTGGCTGGCAAAGGGGAGAGAAGTATAGTGCTCCTTGACCTGCAGACTTCCAAGTAGTGGGGTTGTACCCCAACTTACAATGGTTTTGCGCCCAACCCCCTTCATTCTCACTCTCTATTTATCACCCTGCATGGTGTAATATATAGACTTACGTATCTATATTATCTTTTTGCTACCAAGTGATAGATTTTTCTTGGTTTTTAAACTACATTATGCCTCTCATTGTTCCTCCCATGCTGTGCCATATGCTCCCATAATTCACTGCCAGTCGTTTTTTTTTCACCCCCACATGTTGAGTTACACTGTCAGTGGTCTGCTTCCTTTCTCCAACTCGATTGTGATCAAGCCATAACACACTCACAAACACAAAACTTTAAACCAAATCAAAGGTAGTTTGTTTGAAGTTTTGGTGGAATTAATTCAGACATGTATTCAAAGCTGGACACTAGAAGCTAACATAGTTAATGGTTTTTGCTGCTAACTGCAGCAGTTTTTCACCACTCATACAAAGGGAAGCAGACAGTTTGGGTTTAGCTTGCATTACAAAGTTGGCCCGCATCACAGTGTTTGTGTCTCAGGCTAACAGAACCCCCAGAAAAATATTGGCCCCTGCTCAATTTTAATACAATAGCCCACTGTCACTTCACATAGGTCAAACCTACCCTACCAACTGCCACAACTCGGGTCAGATAACACCAGTGACAATCAGCACTCTGTTTCTGAGTACCTGCTGTGGCCGTTTGTAACCTGGCTAATAGCCAGTGGCTGTTAGGCTTGACTCCCTAAACAGACGGGTCCCACCCCTTTAGACTGTGCTTTTTGGTAAACCATAAAAACTGTTAAATTCAAGCTGTTGTGCATCCTGGACAAATGATAGCTTTTACAGCCCAGTCTACTGGCTCCAAGTACAGACTGCTGGGACTGAAAACTCTGGATATGTACTTTCCTTTAACAGTTACATCCCTTGCAGCCTAAAGGAGGATGAGAGTGTGTCCTGTCAGAGTAATGGAGTCAGCATCCATTATCCAAACTGGCTGACCCTGCTGCCAGCTTGGGTTTAACATGTATGAACGTGGGTTCAAGTAATAACTACAGGAATCATTATAGGATTACTATTCTAGGACTTATTTAAACCTAGTGCATATACTGAGGATAACTTTGTAGATGAGCAAGTCTGTGCTGTCCAATCTTAAAGTCCCTGTTTACATCTAATTTAAAACTCATACATGTATGTGGTTTTAGTACAACTGTATTTACTCTGTGGGCATTTCGACAACTAACAGCCCTGCATTAAATCAGCACAGGGGGCTGTGTTGGTGGGGGTATGTTAAGGTACAGGTGAGACAATAAAATACGATGCAGATATCAAAATGCTTCATGAAATTTACAATTCTGCAATGTGGCAGTGGCAGCTATTTTGTTTTGGCAATACTATGAATACTGTATGATGAACATGCCACAGTATCTCTGTGGATTAAGACTGTCTCAAATCCTGTTTACATTGCCAATACAAGGTAAGATTATTGTGCCTGTTTTCCACCATTCCATTTTGGCATCCATGGGGTCAGTGTTGAGCCTCTTCTATTCCACCACAAGATCTTATAAAATTAACGCAACTGTTCCGGTTCTGCCTCTGTGTAAAAGAGGAGAGACGGCTTGGGGAGTTGTGGCCTGAGGTGTGTGATGTTTGATAATGCAGCTGAAATGTTGAAAGATAATCAGTGACCATGATCAATAACATATTTTATACCACGCACAAGTATGTGCAGGATGAGCAAAAGCACATCTCTGCTCTGTTCATCCACCGTTGTTGATTTGACAGAATGTTACTGGTATGCTTTGTATTCCAGACGTATGTGTTATGTCATGGCTGCAAAAAAGAACACAAGGGGTGGAATTTTTTATTCTGTGTAAATACTCAAAACCACAATAAAGTGTAACACTAATAAGTGGAGCTGCCTAAAAGAGGCTTCTGTCTCTTCAACTAATCCCAAATTGACTTCATGATTTTGAGACTGGGGCTCTGTGGGGGCCAGACATCTACTCCCTTGTTCTTCTTGTCTTTTAAGATAGTTCTTTATGACTGTATATATTGGCTCTATGCTCTGATGCATTTTCATGCTACTGAATGAGTATGGGACCTACATTGTATTGTGTGATGGATAAGACTTGGAACATCTATAGCACCTGAAACTTGCACTGAAAACAGTGGTGGCACTTTTCTAGGTTTCCCTTAAGATTCAGATTATACATGTGTTTTGGAGAGACAAATTAAGTTCCCTCTTTTTAACATCTGGCTAGAATGTGTTCAGAGTGTAATCCATTTCTAATGCTTCTGCTCTGACCAAGGTGCATGAATTGGATAAAGGTGAGGCTTGAAATGAAGTAGTTCATAAAAGGGTTGATTGAGGGCTGGTCAGTCTGCTGTCCCGCAGGTTGTCCAGCAATACTGACATGGAAAGATTAGTATTGCCCTATAATTGGGTTTTATTGGCACAATTTATCTTTAATGAAGATATATTTAGAAGAAACAAAAAAAACTTTTTAAAAAGGTTTGTTTAGATGGGGTCACTTGAGCTCAAGTTACCTGTATTTGTAGTTTTATTATGTTAAGAAAGACACAAAATACTTTTCTCATTTGACCAGTCTGCCTGCTGCCACTTCATAATTGTGAAAAAAATAAAAAATGTTATTTGACCATAAAACTATTTACCCAAAACAGGCAGCAAAAAGAGCTGTTAATGGGGCTGTTACTGTGATACAGTATGCTTGAACTGGCTGACAGAACAAGTGAACAACATGTGCAGCTGTTTGCTTCAGTCAATGTGTGAAATAAGATTCCTCTCACTCTTGTAATACTGAATTCTTTCTATGCTATACCAGTCCACACCTGTTTTACCCATGTATAGTTACTAGGGAAATCACAATGACCCAGTGTGAAAGACACCCACCACACACACAGCCTATCCTTGGACATGAGGTCATTGGTCTGATATTCCACCTCAATCCCCTTTTTGTGCTCTAAACAAACTTTTGCAGTCTGTTAGCCTTATTCCATGGCAACCAGAGAAATAAAAGGTCCACAAAACAAAACCTTCAGAAAACAAATGTTGACAACAAATCTCCCTTGAGTGAATACAACTAAATACCTTTAGTTGTGTCTGAAAGCTATAGAGGTGACACCTTCTCCACTTTCAGTGCAACTTCTGAAAGTGATCCTTGAGAATCCATTTCAGCCCAAGGCCCCAAACAAGGTCTTACAAGATTTGTTACAAACATGTTTTCATCTGCAGGATGAG
>NW_018127994.1:343499-345056 GCF_001952655.1 Monopterus albus
TTTTTGTAGTTTTACTCATCATTTCTATAAATTAAGATACCATAGTAATCACCCATGTGATTGCAGAGTTCTGGAAACATAGCAACAAGAAAAAAATACAAGAGCATTCACAGACAGTAATGTTGTAGGGCGATGGTTTTGCCAGATTATCTAAATTGCTTAATTTGCAAAAAAAAAAAAAAAAAAGGAAGGGAGAACATCCAAAAAAAAAAACAAAAAGGAAGTGAGAACATCCAAAACAAAAACAAATTAGTTGTATGGGCTTGTTGATTTAGATAGTTTCTGGAATGAGGGCAAAACATGTTTTCATTTGCAGTCTTTGCATTACACTATTCTTAAAGACAACCAGATAAACACTGACTATGGGAAGAACTGTGTCAGTAGCATCTTGATTTATTATTGATTATAAGAACGTCTGTGTTCTTTTATTATAGAATCAATATATAAATCTTATCAAATGAATGGTTATAAAGAAGAAACCCTATTTGGCAAATGTTTGTCTTTTCCATATATTCTGTCTTTTGTACAAACTGAAAGACAGGTCAACGAGACTGTTCTCAAATGATCTGTAAGTCCAAAGTAAAGATGACTTAGGGGAATAAACAACAGATGAAGAAATGTTTTCTTCAGGATATTTACATACACCCACTGTTCTATGTGATTCTTTCTGTCTATGATGTGTCAAGAGTATCATCCTCTAACCAGTAGAACCAATGTGGACAAGTACTTTCTGGCTTCACCTTCAAGATTCACGATTCAAAGTGTTTATTGTCATATGCACAGTATTGAAATGTGTTTCATGACATTCTTACTTTGCCATCCACCCTAAATGCCAAACAACACAAGTGAAATATAAAGTGTATAAAGTAGATAAACAGTAGCACAGAGTCTAAAGGCACTTTAAGCAGTGAGTGAAAAGAAATATAATAAATATATAAAAATGTAATGAAAACACCTGCATCGGAGCAGTGTGTGCAATAGTCCGCAGTAATGAGAACACAGTAAAAGATAATGTATGCTACATTGAGGCTGTATGTGCAATAGTCAGCAATGGGTGTGCAACTATGCCTATGCAGTTATGCATGTGCAACTGAACATGTAAACAGTACAGGTGCAATTGCATGAAGTACTCCCTGATCGTAAACCCCTGTCAGCTGTTTAGGAGTCTGATGGCAGTTGGAAAGAAATAGTTTTTCAGTCTGGAGGTCCTGCATTTCATACTTCTGAACCTCCGGCCTGAGGGTAGGAGTGTGAACAGCCCATGCGGAGGGTTGGTGGGGTCCTTGAGGATGGAGGCAGCTTTCCTACGCACCCTGCGGTGGTAAATGCTCTGCAGAGAGGGCAGTGGAGCCCTGGCGATCTTCTCTACAGTCTTTACCACTCTCTGCAGGTGCTTCCTGTCCTTAGCAGTAGTGCTGCCATATCAGACAGTGATACAGCTGATCAAGATGTTCTAGTGTGAACAGCCCATGCGGAGGGTTGGTGGGGTCCTTGAGGATGGAGGCAGCTTTCCTACGCACCCTGCGGTGGTAAATGCTCTGCCGAGAGGGGAGTGGG
>NW_018127994.1:345151-350693 GCF_001952655.1 Monopterus albus
ATGTGAAGCTGCTCCCCCTCTCCACTTCGAGCCCCCGGATGAACAGTGGCCAGTGAATTCTCCTCTCTCTCCTCATGTCTACTATTATTTCCTTCGTCTTGTCCGTGTTGAGGCTGAGATTATTGTCTTTGCACCATGACACTAGACCGGCCACCTCCCTCCTGTAGGCTGCTTCGTCCCCGCCAGTGATGCAACCTATCACTGCGGTGTCGTCCGTGAACTTTAGGATGATGTTGTTTTTGTGGGAGGCGACACAGTCGTGGGTGAACAGGGTGTAGAGGATGGGACTGAGGACGCGTCCTTGTGGGGTGTCACTGTTTGTAGTGATGCTGGCTGAAGTCCTATTGCCAATCCTGACAGTCTGGGGCCTGCCAGTCAGAAAGTTCAGGATCCAGTCATAGGGGGTGGGGTGCAGACCCAGTATGGACAGTTTGTGGGTGAGTTTGTTGGGGATAACCATGTTGAAAGTGGAGCTGTAGTCAATGAAGAGTATCCTGATGTCTCTGTTTTCCTGGTGGGAAAGGGAATAATGAAGGGCAGCAGTGATAGCATCTGAGGTGGCTCTGTTGGGCCGGTAGGCATATTGCAGGGGATCCAGGGTGTCCGGTATACTGCTCTGAATGCGGGCCAGCACCGCCCTGTCAAAACATTTCATAATGATTGGAGTGAGTGCATAAACCCATCAATGGGCAGCAAATAACATAAAAGACCATTAATTTGTAATAAGTGTCATTCGAAGATATCTAAAGATAAAAGTGCTTATACAGTAGCTCTTCCAAGTGTCTCCAGTCTGCTGGGATGAAAAACCTGCCTCATGAGCAGTGAGACACAATGAATTATTCAAATAGGAATAATGACATTTTGGGCAGTCACTTGTCAAGTACTAGTTGACAGAGAAGTTCAAACCCTACTTACTCTCTTAGGCTGTGTTCAGACTGAGTTTCAAAAGTGTGAAAAATGGCAACTCTCCCCATTCATTTCTACCACCCTCAGCTCCCAGTTCCCATCACCATGGAGCCTCGGTACCAACACCAATCCAGGCATATTTCACAGGATTGGTATCAGGCAGAATAAAGCTGTTCAGTTCCAATCTTTATTTAGATCTGTAGTCCTGTATTTGAGCAGATTCAATCATGTTTTGAGATGTGCATGTGATGCAAACAATAAGCTGCCATGTTAATCAGTCCAGCTGTCTACACTGCTACATGTCAGCTAGCATATCGCTTGTGCTTTATTCACATAACTCCAACTACTTTTAGCTATTTATTTTTTCAGAGCTGTGCTCATAAAACTCCCTACGACATCCACCAAAACAATGAAAGGTCACTACTTCCAACCAGAGCACCACCAAGATAGAGAAATATATCAAGCAAAAACAGTTAATACACATAGTCAACCACATGTTACATCAATACTGAACATGGCAGTTCTTGTTTTATTTACTGTGTTTTACTGTGGGTTGGATACATACGAATGTAGCCAGTAATTCCCTCTGTTATTTGTTGGAGTTTTGGGCACATCTGTTTTGTTTTATGTTTTTTTCTTTTTGTACACCAGACGCTTCCAATACACCAGTGAATTCATGCCCATTATAGACGGGAGCGCAAGCTTCCTGCGATGTGCATACAAGATGTTACATTCTACACACACTGTGGTTACGGTGAAGACAGTAATCAGAATCAGAATCTATTGGCCAAGCATGATTAGACACAGAAGGAATTTGACACCAGTACAGAGGCCCTCAAGGTGCTATGTAAGGCAACAATAAATAAAAATAAAATAAAACTTTGTGTATTCAAACAGGAAAAATCAGCAGGAGAAAGAATGGGAGAAAAAGAGATGTGATCTGTTTATAAGTATATACACACACTAGGCAGAAAAGCTTCCAGAATGATATATACAATGGTTACAGTATATTTACAGTTTATTGCACTGTGGTGATTGCTGTGTCCTGTCATACAGCATGGATTAAGTGTTCATCAGTGTGATGGCATGGGGGAAGAAACTGTCCTTGTGTCTGGTTGTTTTGGCATACAGTGTCCTGTAGTTCCGTTCAGAGGGGAGAAGTTCAAACCATTTGTGTCCAGGATGAGGGGTCTGCAGAAATCCTTTCTGCCCTCCTCTTGAGCTATGAGGTGTACAGGTCCTCCATGGAGGGCAGGCTGGCTTCGATTATTCTTTCTGTAGTCTTGACTGTCCATTGCAGTCTGTTCCTGTCCTGTTTGGTTGTTGATCCAAACCAGACAGTGATGGAGGTGCATAGAACAGACTCAATGATTCCTCTGTAGAACTGTATCAGCAGCTCCTGGGGCAGGTTGAATTTCCTGAGCTGGTTCAGAAAGCAAACCTCTGCTGTGCCTTCTTGGTGATGTTGCTGATGTTGAATGTCCACTTCAATGTCCCAGGAGATAGTGGAGCCCAGGAACCTGATGGACTGCACTGTTGATACAGTGCTGCTGAGTATGGTGAAGGGGCTCCTCCTGAAGTCCACTGTCATCTTCACTGTTTTCAGCACATTCAGCTCCAGGTTGTTACAATCACACCACAGGACCAGCTGTTCCGATGACTGTTGTGTCATCTGCGATCCGGGATGATGATGGTGATGAACGGTGAGCTGAAGTCCACAAAGAGGACCCGTGCATAGGTCCCTGGAGAGTCAAGGTGTTGCAGGATGTAATGCAGTGCCATGTTGACTGCATCATCCACTGACCTATTTGTTTGGTAGGAAAACTGCAGGTGTACAGCAGAGGATCTGTGATGTCCTTCAGGTGGGCCAACACCAGTCTCTCAATGGTCTTAATGACCACAGATGTCAGTGCAGCAGGTCTATAGTCATTCAGACCACTGATGGAGGGTTTCTTGGGAGCTGGAATGATGGTGGATATTTGAAGCAGGAACGGACTTCACACAGCTCCAGTAATCTTTTGAACTGGTGCCCAGGAATATTATTTTTGGACATTCTTTGAAATGTTAGGGCAATCTACTGCACTTGAAGCTTGACCTGTAGGTCTGTGTGTCTGATTAAGCCACTTGTTTGAACAGATTGCATGGGTTTCATTTACTGACTTTCAGTTCTGCTTTCTAAACCAAAAAAATAATAATTCCACACAGCAGAATTCCAAATTAACATTATGGCAACTTGTTAAAATTCCCAGGATTATGCAGGTATCATTACCAGTAAACATAACTAAATATAGATGGGAAATACCAAGATCTTGATTCCAGGCCTAACCCTAGTCAGCAGCTGCCTGTCTGTGTATTCACTGGATTAGTTTAACCAAATCACTTGATCACATGATCTTTACAACTCTTAAGTTTGTCACTAAATTATAGATGCCACTGAATTATATACAGGATTATATCAGCTACAGATATTAGACAATTGTGAATATTAATAGCCTCAAACCAAAACTAAGCCAATATGGAGAAGCAAAGCAAATGTAATAGACACTGCTACAAATGTGAAAGATGACATTAACAAAGAAGAAGTTGTGGGTGACTGAAACAGATACCAGTCTCATGTAAACTGTGATCAGATCACTTTCACTTCTTCTTAGTTCCAGTATTGCTTCACTCAACATTCCACTCAGTTTTATTTCTCTTTAGCTTTGTGGTTTAAATGTTTTCCTTACTCTGCCATGACAGGAAAGATAAAAGTGTTTACACCCTCTGTCATGCAGAACTTGCAGCAAATGAGGCTGATCGTGTTTTTAAAAATGTTTTAGTAAAGATGAGGACTCCCTGAAGCCCATAAAGTTCAGCAGAGTGACTTCCCTGTTGATTGAGCTGGAGATGTTGCAATCAGTTGACTGAAAAATAACAGTGGATGTTATTATATTGCCAACAGCAGTTTTCTGTGTGGTCACTATATTAAACTCAGCATGGAAGTTAAACTGAATTATTGCTTCTCTGGCTGCTGGGCCAGGTTAAGCAAAAAGAGAGCTGGTATCCTTCTGAAGGTGTTAAGTGTGGAGGAGACTTAAAGCAGAGGAATTCCAGAGTCTTTGCTTTTCAGACTGTGCCATGAGAAATGAAACAGCCTGAATGCAGAAAATAAAAACCCCTGAGCCAAACTGTTTTTATGTCATGAGCCACAAATGTTGAGCGGCACAGCTGTTGATACAGGATTGGTTCACTTATCAACTAAATGCTGATAAGAAGTGCTCAGCTCGGTTTGTAGTAAGCACTGAAACACATACTGCTTTCTCAGAGTAAACACAGTGCAGTGGCAGGGGACCTAATGGTAACATATCATACAGACTAATTACTGTCAGCACAGCCTCCTGAGTGGTTTAACTACTGTTCTTCAACTGACAGGAAAGTCAACTCCAACTACAGCAATCGACCTCAGTGAACAGCTATTAAAGTCAGGGTAGAGTAAAATTAGTGATTTGTTTCTAAACACATTATACATGTCATAAAACAGTTTCTGAAAATGTGAAAAGACTGAGAACTATGTAGCGCTGAACTGTGTCGTTAGACCGTTAAACAGATATTCATCATTTTTGAGTTCAGGATTTTTCAAGTGGGGAAGAAAGCATAGCTCAATGACACCCTGGAGCCATCCTTAATATAATGCTGCCCCTCAACACTGTAATGTTATAAAAGCTAGAGCGCACAGAGCTCTATGCTCACATTTGTTTTTAGTGGCACTCATGAGACTGAGCACAAAAAAACTTACAAGTTATGCCTTTAACCAGAATCAGAATCTGCTTTATTGGCCAGGTGTGTTGGACACAAGGAATTTAACTCTTGTACAGTGGCTCTCAATGTGCATGTACATATCCCCATGCAAGGCAACAGCAAGGCACAAGTAAACAGTAAACCAACATAAGCCTGTGTAGTATAACAAAATAAATAGTATAAACAAGCAATAAACGGTGCAAACAATGCACAATAAATAGGCAGTAAACAATGCAGACAGACAAAGAAATGTTCATTAGGAAACGAGATAAATAGGGATAAAAACAGAGTACTTGAAATTAGAGGCCTGTAGAGCTGTATAATCTGTACAATGTATATTTACAGGTATTGCACTGAGGGTTATTGTCCAACCATACTGTCATTGGTTAAATGTTCATCAGTGTGACAGCCTGGGGGAAGAAACTGTCCCTGTGCCTGGTTGTCTTGGTGCACAGTCCAGAGGGGAGGAGTTTGTACAGATTGCGTCCAGGGCGTGAGAGGCCTGCAGTGATCCTCTCCACCCTCCTTTTGACCCATGAGGTGTACAGGTCCTCCATGGAGGGCAGGCTTGTACCAGTTATCTTTTCTGCAGTCCTCACTGTCCACTGAAGTCTGTACCTGTCCTGTTTGGAGTCAAACCAGACAGTGATGGAGGTGCAGAGAACAGACTCGATGATTCCTCTGTAGAACTGTATCAGCAGCTCCTGGGGCAGGTCGAACTTCCTGAGCTGGCGCAGGAAGTACATCCTCTGCTGTGCCTTCTTGATGATGGTCCTGATGTTGGACGTCCACTTCAGGTCCTGGGAGATAGTGGAGCCCAGGAACTTGTAGGACTTTACTGCTGATACAGTGCTGCCAA
>NW_018127994.1:351045-379632 GCF_001952655.1 Monopterus albus
GAAGTCCACAAAGAGGGCCCGTGTCTAGGTCCCTGGGGAGTCGAGGTGTTGCAGGATGTAATGCAGTGTCATGTTCACTGCATCATCCATTGACCTGTTTGCCCGGTAGGTGAACTGCAGGGGGTCCTTAATAGAAGGAACATCAATGCTGCTGCCTCAGTATTATAGAATGACAAAAGTAGGAACACATGAACAGTGAATGTGTTGGAGCGTGTCTGAACCAACTGTAGTTGGTGGAGGGAGGAGACACTAGAGACATGATGGCTACACAGTGGGCTATGCAGCTCCTGCACTGGACAGGTCACCACTGTTAGCTCTTAGCTGTTAGCCTAACAATCTTGCAGTCTGTGGGCAAAGCTGAAAATTCTGCTTCTCTGCAGGTTTATGCCTGTTTAGCCATTGTTTGGTAAATTACTCCCACTAGCTTTTTACTTGCAGTGGCTTTATTGTACATACAGTAATGAGCATAGGTGCTGTAAACTTTAGTTTCACTTTCACTTCTCCTGGGCCCCCTGTCTCTGCTGCTGTGACAGCAGCTGTATGCTTTGTGTGTGTGTGTGTGTGTGTGTGTGTGAGCTGAGCACTGCTTGCTTTCATTCAAACACCAAAATCACATTTCTACTCTCACTCAGTGGTCTTTGATAAAATGCTCCTGTAGAGCCCTAGTGCATTAGCACCGGTTCTACTGTTTGATCATACAGTATGGGTATAAGTTGTGACAGGTAGCAGCTAGCTATGACTTTACCCCGCAAATGCATCTTCCCTACTGTACAGGTTCTCCGATATACATCCATGATGAGAAGACGCAGCACATTTCTGCGATTGGGCATGGTTTCAGGGTCTTCAGCTGACATGCCCACAGGTTTTCAGAGCAGAAAATACTAATGTTTTTGTGTGTATTTACAGCCCTGTAAAGCTTAACCGTGTTGAGAGCTGAATAGTTTTGTTGTTGAGTTGTCTGGAAGTGTCTGAATACTCACCACATTGTACATAAAAGGAACTTAAATACAGTGAAAACACTTCCTCTAAGTGGTCCTTTCTGTATTTCTTTACTTCCAAATAAATGCAACTACAATGAAACTTTGAAGTCAGTCACAACTGTGAAGTACATTTAATATGCAGTGACTGTGGAAGTAGTACTTTGTCAAAATAATCTCCACTCAAGGTACACTTTCTAACTTTGCAGGGCTTTCAACTACAACTTGCCACCTTATATGACCACCTGTTATACCACAATTGTGCCGTACCTTGTAACTGAGCCATCTCCAAGACGACCGAGCAAACTCCACCCACTGTTAAGGATTGCGAGATGCAAATGAAAGCTCTTGGAAAAGCTGGTGTCTTGTTGACATTTTGGTAAACTGAAATCCTAAAAGGATTTCAAGTTGAGTTTAATTGTTAGAGCTAAATAAAGTGTCAGTTGAAGTGAAACTGCTGAGAGGAGTTGAAGCGTCTGTTGAAATGCAAACACTAAAAGGCACTGAAATGTCACTAGATGTGTTGGTGATAAATGGGGCTGGAAGTGTCAGTTTAAGTGGAGACAGTGAAAGAATCTGGAGTTCAAACTGCATCTTGAACTGAAAGGAAATAAAGTGGCATGGGACAGACTGCAATAAAAGGAGTTACATTTATTTGTTTATTTTTAGGCACGAGTCAAAAAGGTCAGGTCTTGTCACTTAAATTGGTACACTTTGTGTTTTTTGAGTTCAATACAAAATGAACTTATGAACTGAAGTGATTTTCATTTGTGTTTTTGCTTGTATATTATATTTTCGCATTACATGGCACTGTAAAAGAACCAGGATGACTCAAACATTGAGATGTAACTGCATTTGCTCTTTGAACCTTTGACAATATTGTACTTCCTGTTTTAGATGGTTAGTTTTCATTATGAGGAAAGTGTGTACAGCTTCTCCTGAGTAGTGACAAGTTTGCTTTCAATATAAATAAATGAAAAAAAGCTCTTACTTAACTTTGTGGAGCATCGTTTCAAAACTATAAGCCCTGCTGCTGTAATAAGTCTGTATTGTTAAAGATGAGAGATTTGTTGTTGTTTTTGTTGTTTAATATCTTTGTGCAATGCTGAAATGTGAAACTAGTGAAAGCAGTTTAAGTTTCAGCTGAAGTGTAAATATTAAGGTAGTTTAAGTACAAGTAAAAAGCACTAGCTGATGTCTCTTTTCAATTTGAGGGGCAGCATTCAAAACTAAGTTTTAAATCAGTTTAAGATATTACATTGTTCAACATTTTTATGTTTTGTATATGAAATTAGGAAATTGTTGTTTAGACAAGTACTTTTGTTTTGCCTAGTCTGTATCATGAGCTATGAATTTGAATGAAACTATGTTGCTCACCGTAAAAAAACAAACAAAAAAACTGAAACATTTAAAAGTCTTTTCAGATGTTGAGTGTTTATAGGTGAAGTTGATTATTTAAATGAACATAACACAAATGGACACTGTATTGTATTATTGTGCCTAAAGTTGAAGCATTGAAAGAGTCAAAAAGTCAAAACACAATAACAGACATGGTAGTCATATGGAGTCCTAATAGGCTAAATGTTTGTTATGTCTGAATGAAGTATCAGTTGAAGTGAAAGGAGTTGGCTGAAAGGAACTGAAATGTGTAAGTGACTAAAGAAGACTGAAATGTCAGTTGACTTATACGGCCTGAAAGAAGTTAGTACCAGTTCAAACTTAAAGATATTAAAGTTCTGTCTGATACGTACAGTATGCAAGGAGGAGGTTGGAATATTAATTGTATTAATTATAAGAAGTAAAAGTTGAAATTGAGTTCAAGTATAAGAACTCAAAGCAGATGAAGTGGCACTTTAAGGGTTAGTGTGTTACTTTGACTTTCTTTGAGAGAAATCACTGACTGTGTCATTACTACTGAGATCTAAGGGAATATTAAGCTCAACAGCACTATGGCAAGGAAGTAAATTACAATGCCAAATGTGATTTAAAGCATGACATTGAAGAATGGGAGCTCCACCATACATGTAGACTCCATTATTAACTATATAAACATGTTTGGTGTCTCGGTGGTTAGTGCTGTCGCCTCACAGAAAGAAGGTTCCGGGTTTGAGCCCTGGCCGATCCAGGACTTTTTCGTGTGGAGTGTGCATGTTCTCCCTGTGGCTGCATGGGTTCTCTCCAGGTACTCCAGCTTCTTCCCACAGTCCAAAGGCATGCGGCTTAGGTTGATTGGTGACTCTGGCCCGTAGGAGTGAGTGTGTGTGGTTGTCTACATCTCAGCACTGTGATAGACTGGCAACCTGTCTAGGATGTACCCCGCGGTATAGATAATGGGTGGATGAACACGTTCATCAGCTGAGGCTAAATTTTGACTGCAAATGAGTCCCCTGCACAAGAAGAGAACCATTTACTGCACTGTTGAAGTTTGAATGCTGCAGTTTAAGCACTTCTGCCAGTAGCTCAGAATAAGATGCATTGCTTATATTTTACCCTTACTTTGCTTTATCCTAATGGTGTCTACTTTACATCTCATATGTCTGATTACATCCTGTTGTGTTTGGGGCATACCCTCGTGTGTACACAGACACTGAGGAGGGACACACATGCATTCCTATTCCTACTTCAAATCGAGACTCTGCTTTCTGTCCATAAATGCAGAAGGTTTCCAAGCATTGTGGTACATGCAGAGTTGTGGCTTTTGCTCTGCAGACCATCTGCATGGACACATACTTTTGGCCTACATGTGGACATCCGCAGAGACCGTGTGGACTTGGGAAGATGAGGAAAATTACATGACCTTATCGGACATGCGGACGCACAAAGCATGAATAGCCCTTTAGATGGTGATGTCAAGTGGTACCATGGTACAGTAGCTCCACACAGTATCTCTGCTGCAGAACAGGGCAGCGTGCAGCTGCGCGCTAATGTGTTTAGTCCTCTCAGAGGCCCGGCATTCACAGAGATCACAGAACAGAAGCAGCAGTCAGGCACGGATCTGCTCGCTGTTGGGTCGGCCATAGAAGCTCAGCCAGCCATTTCTAATGACATCGGTCAGTGACAACGGTGCTGATTATGTGTCACTTCTCTTATAAGACCAGGGAATGAGTGTTGACAGTCACATTGTCCTGTGAATGCAGACTGGCTCCTGGGAGGTCAGGGGAAGAGTTGCATTATGATGTCACAAGTCAGCATGTGTTGCATCCAGAGAGAAGGCCCTTGTGCTTTTTAAGTGAAGAGGTTGACTATGTGTGTAAATTAAAGGATAAGGTCTGTCATTTTCTATATTAACAGTATTTTCAACGGTCCCCATGCAGAGACTAAAACTGACAATGAATTCCCTGTACTCAGTTGTCTGTCAGTCTCTGACTGACTCTTGCTTACTTCAGGTTCTGTATGCCCATGTGGAGCTTTTGGGACAACACTTTTAACAAATATCAGGGTCTGGCCGTCGCCATATTGGTAGTGCTTCACTCTGCTTGCCAAGTCTAATCCAAAAAATGGGCAAAGAGGCGGAGTATGAGTGGAGCTGAGGCGGACTGAATGCGCAGAATGACGAAAGCCACCAGTGGCGTGAACCCCCTCTCTGTCATCAAAGCAGCCACACCTTTAATTATGCGTAACTTTTAGTCTTAATGTAAATGCACGAGTTATAAAATAATTCACAGTTGTTATCAAAGAGGAAATTAGCTAGGGAGACCAAAACCGTTTTTTGTACCAGGCTGTAAACATGTTTATTTCAGCTGTAAAGTTGGACATTTTAACATGGAGTCTATGGGGATCAAGTCCCTTTTGGAGCCAGCCTCAAGTGACAGTTCTAAGAACAGTAGATTTTGGCATTTTCGCATTGGCTTCATTTCTCAGCCTTGGAGGTTGCTGCTTGGCTTTTCTTGATCCTTTACTTGGTAACTGTAATTACAATGCTACATCCTGATGTGAAGTAGTTATGCACAAGGAGCTTTTAATAGGCTCTGCAAAGAGCTGGAGGACTGGTCATTCACCCAAGGTGCTGAGTGTGCAGGAAATATCCACCATAGCTTCTGGTCCACCTCATGCTGCCATCGCCCTCATGTAGGGTGAGGTTAGGAGAGAGATGCTGCTCCTAGTGTGCATGTTTTGTGCTTACAGAATGATGTGACAAAATGATTTCTCAAGTTGAACTGGAAGTAAAAAAACATAGACTTTTTGCCTGGATTTTTGTTCATGTAGATTCTGAAGTCTGGAGGACACGCTGGAGGGACTATGTCTCTCGGCTGGCCTGGGAACGCCTCAGCATTCCCCCGGAGGAGCTGGAGGAAGTGTCTGGAGAGAGGGAAGTCTGGGCATCTTTGCTTAGACTGCTGCCCCCGCGACCCGGTCCCGGATAAGCGGAGGAAAATGGATGGATAGATTCTGAAGTTGGTGAATGATTTTAATTTGGCAGTTTGTGTGACATGCTTTCTCTACCCCATATCATTTTCAAATCTGAAGTTTCAACCAAGATTTGATTGTTTGCTCACTTGGAAATGGAAAATATGTGCCAACTGTGTATGTGGCACAAAAACAGTGGTTGGAAAAGAGGATATCATACTCCAACTTTCTTGGTAATTACAGTTTCCTCCCACATGTTGCCATTTAAGTTAACACATGATGTCAGTTTCTTAAATAGAAAGCAGGGGAACAGAACTCAATGAGCTCATGATTTTGATTGGTTAAAGCTCCACGTCACAGAGCAAAGGGCTTTTCTGTACAGATAAAAAAATGTGCCTCCTCACTGTCCATCTCTCTGTTGAAAAACATGTCAATTTAATCTGGACTAAGCCACAAAGAAAGCTGAGCACCTCTAGTGTTTCCAGAAGTGGACCTACAGGACCATGTGTGGCACAGTAAATCAGTGATGCTTTACAAAACCATGGGTATGCAGACATGGCTTGTATTTCCCCAGGCTACACAGGACAAGCCAGAAAGTTTAAAAGATAGGTTAACATTCCCCAATGCTTGTCTTAAAACAGTGCTCATATGCTCCTATGTACAATGACAGTTTTGGTCACTGTCCATACTGGCCCTGAAGAAATCCTTCCTAATCTGATTCCAATGAAAGAAGAAAAATCCAGTCCCTGTTCTGTGCAAACATTCACTCTAATATTGAGCAGAATCTAATATGAGGACAATCAGCTAATATGAGACTAATCAACTGGGTATCTTCCAAATCTGCTGTGGTTTTAGTGTGAAACTACCTCTGCAGAATGATGTTTACATCCCTGCTAGAAATTATCTTTTCAGGCTAAAAAAAATGGCCTAGGCTCATTTTGTGTGAAGAACATATATCAGAACACATTTTCAATGACTGTACACTGCACCCCCCATTATATTATGGCATTATAAATCATATGCTTGCTTCACTACAAGGAGTGTTTTTCTTATTTAGCAATGTTATTTTCCTAGTGTAACCCAACAGACAAGCTGATCTGAAGTTTCAGCAGACCAAAATTTGAATAATCTTCAGTTAAAGTTTTTGCAAACAAAAGAAAGTCTTTGTAGTACAGTCAAAAGCAAGTTTTATTTAAGCCAAATTGTTTAAGCTCTAAAGACACCATCAGAACGGTCCCATGAAGATCATTTTAAATTCAACATGTTTTTTCCTTGAGACATCAAACGCCACAGCAACCCTGGTAAAGCCAGCGTCCTAGACAAAGCTCCGACCGTAGAATGGAAGCCAACTCACCACAAGAGATAAGCTGATCCAACTCTGAAGACGAGGAACACCTTCTGACTTTGCAGACTCGAATGGCGTTCTGGAACTTTGGACCTCGACAGACCTCTACTATAGCACAAAAGGCTTCAGATCCAAGGATACTTTTCCAGCCAGCCACATGAACCCTGCTAAAAGCTAAGTGACCTCTGTGACAAAGCTCAATGTCTCACAAAACCATAGTTATTACTAAATTAAAGTCTCTAATCTATTGATAATGTTTCTCTCCAAATTTGTGACTAAATATCAGAATTTAGATCCATATTCTAGAGAAATTTTAGACAAGATAACTAATTTTTCTGCCATTGCTAACAATAGACCACTAATTTCTCCAGTGATCTACTGATTCCATCTTTGTTACCAATATACCATTTCATTGCATTTTATACCCCATCATTTTTCTTTTTATGCATATTGTAAATAAATTTATTTATCCTATAACTGCCTTTATTATGTCATCTTCTGTCTTTTATTTACAGATACATGGGCCAATGTCCTGAGAACTCCAAATTTACTAATGAAACTGAATAAATTGTTTAATAAATATAAACCACTTGGCTAGCTAGCAACTAAAAGAGCAACTAAAAAGGTTTCAGTCCAGTCCTTGTCTAATAGCACAGATGTCTTCTCTTCTCACTGGAAAGGGATACAAAAACCCAAGGTGCTCCAGTTGAAGCTTTCCCTCATCCACCCCTATTCCCAGAATCTGGGAAATTGTGACTTCTTCCCCTATTATTTCCATGCAGGCATGCCCTCAATTCAACTTGTGAAAGGATGCATTCTTTTCCAGCTGAGCAGGGGGTAGTGTTGTCCCAAAGATTAGCCCTCTTCTCACCCTCCTCCTGGAAAAATAGAGGTCTGCCAGTGCTCCCTGAATTCTTCCCCAGGTTGTCTTGGTGTGAGTGGTTTTTCAGTTGGGGCTTGTACTGTTCTTCTGGCATTCCATGTATCCCCACAAAAAAACATACACTTCCTGTATTGCAGTAAATGGACTAGCTGGAGGAGGGAGACTGAGTTCTTTCTGTCACTGTGGTTAACCCCAAGGAAAAAAGCAAACAAGACTGACAAGACAAACCTCTAAAACACATTGACCCATCATGTATACTAATGGGAGCTATGCATTCATGAAAATGTGGAATGATGATTGAATAAACAAGCTTCAGTTAAACAGCTGTTAAAAGAATATTCCAGTTTCACTCCCATCATCCACTTACTTTTGAAATCCTAATAAAAAGCCTGCAAAAACACTAATTTCCTCTGGGGATTGCTTTGGATCGACCCCAGAAAGTCTCTCTGTGAAAAGCATTCAGAGTCTTGAGACTGGTTTTGTTTGCCATGTCTTTGGACAACTATTTTTTAATGATCATACAGCATGTTTTGCCGGCTCAAAGGCAGTCCAAGGTGATTATATCATTTTAAAATGTAGCCATTGTGCAGCCATGACATATTTACCCACATTACGTTTATGGTATCTTATTTTTGGCTGTAACATTGTCATGTAGGCTATTGTTATTTACCTTTAGTACCTTTAGAAAAGAGTGACGGGGAATAATCATTTTGATACTGAGGGCCAGATCCACTAACAAAATAACATTTCAAACGTGCACTGCATTTTCCACAGTCTGCTCCTTATTTACTCAGACCAATATTAATGAGATTACAAACATAGGCCTGAGAAAAACTGTTACTCATTACATTACTAATCAGTGCACAGAAGTATAACATTTAGCATATAAATATTAATAATAATTAGCCTAGTAATACATAAGTAAGCATCTTTTGCAAAACAAAAATGACAAACGGATTTATCAAGACAAATCAAAGATGCATAAAATACAAGCCACTGTAAATTCTGGGGATCGAGTGAGATGGTGTTTATATGAATCTTAATACCAATTTATATGCATCCAAATATATACTTAATATCAAAACAAAGAAACCTGTAGCAATTTTACAGTTCATTAAAGTTGATGAATGCAAATCAATACTTCCCATTGTTGATAGTTTATTTTCATGAAATGTCAGCACTGACATGAAAATACTAGACTCCCATCTCTCAGTGCAGTCTAATGAAGTATGTAATATCTGATATTCATCTACCCAGAGTACAGCTGAAGTACATACCCATGCCAGTATTCTTTTTCACAGGCATCAGCTCATCTCTACTAAAGATGAAATTGTAGATCTGTGCTCAGACTTCCGGGAAGTTTGAAATATAGTATATTCTAGAATATTTCTTTTTTTTTAACATGCCAGTTGTTCAGGATCTTAGTCCTTGGATTCAGTGGTTCTTCATCTATCTTGCCATGAGATCTGTACAGTGAGTTCATTTGAAGTGGAGGAGATCAGTTGTCACGTCATGTGTGCTGGGAGAGTTTGCCTTGGATAGAGGCCCTGATGAGCTCTGTAGAATTTATAATCTGACTGAGGCTTGTTAAAGCCTCTGCAGGGCTAGAGTACACTGTATGTGGAGCCAGTTCACATTTGATTCAATCATCTTCAGGTTCCTTTTGTTTTAAAAACCTCTATATTTTGTTTAAAGACTTAGGTGAAAGTGAAATATTTGACATACATAGTTATTTAGTGTTTGCAGCTCAGATTTTTTTTTTTTTTTACACTAAAGGCACTCTTGGCACGGTTCAGTGCAGACTGTACTGGATGCAAACACAGGTCTATGGATTGCTGATGGGTTTAACATTTGCAGTCTCTGTGGAACAGCACCTGGAGTTATAAAGATTTTCATTACCTTATGTTTCAACTCTTTCCTGTCAACCAAGGAATCTTGGGCTATCTTGTTTTTTCCCTTTAGCTGGGTTTTATTCAGCTCTGTGTAGTCTGATGGCAGCAAACTGTACAAGCATTTGAGAATGCCCCACTACAGTGTGACACAGGAAGAAACAGCACTTAGGGTGTCACTGCCCTGGTGTGGGTGTGTTATGAATTTTCTACTCATTGTGTTGACAGTTGCATAGAAAAAATCATTTTGCTTTGCCCAAAGAACTTCTGGACATGATGCAAAAACTGAGTTGGCAAACACCACTTGTCAATTAAAGTTAGTCCAATATAGTCACTGGGTGTGACTGGGTTGGTAGGCTGACCCTCCAAGAATTCCAGTCCTGCAGTTTCATTTCATCCAGTCGCTGCATTTTTTTTTCAAAATCATTTTCCCATCTCTAAGTTTTCTGCAAAAAATTGGTAAAAAAAAAACAAAAAAACACTTGCCTGTAAGTCCATGCCCTAGACCTCTGAATCACCACCCACGTTCTCTGATTTGTTCAAATGGCTCTGGTGTTCTAGTCATTGACCACCCTTTCTGTTGACTGAAGAGACAGTTGATCAACCAAAAAAGAGGATCACCAAAGTCATTAGTAGGAATGTAATGATATTTGTAATTCTGCGATATATTGATTAGAAAAAGATCTCAATACCATTGTGGGACTATGATGGCATCTACAAGGATATTACATATGATTTTTTTGCTAATATAATTGTGTTGGTTGCAAAATTTGAAACTGACATATGGTCATCAACAAAAATATTGGCCCCCCTGCATTTCTGTCAGATAAGGCTTCACTTCTCCCAGAAAATTATTACAATCACAAATACTCTGGTATTATCATGTTTATTACTTTTGTTTGGATGGAAAAAACACAAAACAGCCACGAAAAAAGCCAAATCTGATACATTCCACACAGAAGTCCAAAAATGGACTGGACAGAATTACTGACACCTTTTGTTACGGGGAGTAGCCCAAGAGATGGGACTCAAAGGGCACCACAAATTCAGGAGATAAGATAGTTTTATTTAAGGTAAAGGAATAAGAGGGAATCAGACTCAACAGGCTTGTCCGGGCTGTGTAGACTGAACAGCTGGAGTACTGGGGATGAGGCAGAGGATGAACCAAGGTGTACAGATGGACAGTTCATGAACTGTTTACAGCAATCAGCACCAATACCCCAAGCTGGTGCACGAGAGAGGGTGGAACCGGGAACACTGGAGGGAGTGGGGCTGGTGAAGGCAGGACTCACGGAGGACGATCAGTGCTGATGTGGCAGCACCTATGGGTAGGTGAAGAACTGGAGGTGAGAGGAGGCAGGTGCTCAACCTCGAGGAGGCAGAACTCACGGAAGGAGTAGAAAGCTGGAGACAGCAGGACTCACCAATGAATGAGCAGCTAATGTGGCGTGTCTCTCAAAGCAGGCAGAGGACTGGAAATGGCAGGAAGGATGCTCACCATCAACGAGGAAGGTAACAGGTAATCAAGAGCACAGAAGAAACACAGGACGTGGAAACAGGCAACGTAACAGGTAAGAGTACAAGCAGGAGCCGGAGATGACTTCTGGTAGTGCAGAAACAATGACGAGGCACGCCAACGCCTGGCTTAAGTAGCACCAGGCAAAGAAAGAATTGTCTGAGATTTTGAGAACCACAATAGGTGGAAAAGCCTGGACAGTCTCAAGGCTCCAAGTCCATCTCCAGAGATCTGGTTGTTCCTGTGTTCACTGTGGGCAACATTGTCAAGAAGTTTACAGCCCATGGCGCTGTAGCTAATCTCCCTGGACGTGGATGAAAGAGAAAAATAGATGACAGACCGCAACAAAGGATTGTTCAAATGGTGGATAAAGAACCTTGATCAACTTCCAAACAAATTCAAATTCAACAGTGTGAGCTCACACTGTCTGTCACCATCTGAATGACAAGGGATGCTTTGGTAGAAGACCCAGAACCCCCCTGCTTACACAGAAAAATAAAAAAACCAGACTGGCGTTTGCTAAAACTTACCTTGAGGAAGCCACAATCCCTCTGGAAGAATGTCCTGTGGACAGATGAGACTAAAATAGATCCTTTTGGTCGAGCACATCATTCTGCTGTTTTCAGAAAACAATGAGGCCTTCAAAGAAAATTAACATGGTCCCTACAGGTAAACACGGTGGAGGTTCACTGACGTGTTGGGGTTGCTTTGCTGCTTCAGCCACTGGATGTCTTGATTGTGTGTGTATGGTATTATGACATCTGAAGACTACCAGTGAGTTCTGGGGTACAGTGTAGGGCCCACTGTCAGAAAGTTGGGTCTTACAGCAGGACAATGACCCAAAGCAGACTTCAAACAGCACCAGAAATGGTTTCAGACAATGAGCTGGAGAGTTCTGAAGTGGCCAGCAATGAGTCCAGATCTAAATCCCATAGAGCTCCTGTGGAGAGATCTGGGAGAAGGAACCCTTCAAATCTGAGACTGGAGCAGTTGGCAAAATAGAGTGGTCCAGAGTTCCAGTAGAGAGGTGGAAGGAACTCACTGATGGTTACAGGAAGAGATTGGTTTCAGGTATTTTGTCCAAGGGGTGTGCTACCAAATATTAAGTTGAGGGTGTCAGTAATTCTATCCAGTGTGGAGTGTATCAGATTTGGCTTTTTTTCTGTTGTTTGTGTTGTTCCAATGCAAACAAAACAAATAACATAAGAATACCAAAGAATTTGTGATTGCAATGTTTTTCTGAGAGAAGTGGTGCGTTATCTGACAGAAGTGCAGGGATGCCAATATTTTTGGCCACAACTGTAGCAGATGCTTCATCCCTGACTTTTAGAGCTGTTGTGTGACATCATTTCAGTTTTCCCACTTCAAGAAATGACACAGGCAGAAAGGAAACAAAAATATACTGCCAGACCATGGCAATTCCAGCCCTGTTTAGAACTGTCGATACATCTCGCAGAAACAGTCAGGGTACGGCTGTGTGCAACACTTTATCAGAAATGGGCAAACAAACCAAACACACATACAACCACTCTTAAAGTCTTTTCTCTTGGAAAAGTAGACCACAGTGATTAAAAAACACCTCCAGTAAAGCACAAATCTCCCCTTTATATGGCTTGTCATATTGTATTTTGGCGTCTTCCCCTGAAAATCCAACCATGGCCACCAAACAGAGAAAGTTAAGCCTGCCTAGTGGATGGATAATAAAACACTGATGTTCGACTGTGAGTTGGCTTGTTTAGTTAACAGGATGCAGGTGATATTTTATATCATCATATCCAGTGATATTTTATAAAAGGATTGCTACTGAATGCTGCATTATTTTTTTATTTTGAACAGTTCGGCCATTCAGTGCCACTGACAATTCATGGCAAGTTTTTGCATATGCATAGGTCACAGCTGTTTTGTTTTAACAAAGAAGGAAAGGGAACACTTTAAGTAAAGAGGAAAAATCACAAAAAAACTCTGATTTATTAGTAATTTAGTAAAGAGCATTTTTTTTCATCTATTTTTGTCTTAATGTTTTTAATATTGTAGTAAATGTTGTATCATGGGCTTTTTATTGTGCCAATATTGTATCATAACATTCCTAGTCATTAGGATTCATACTCTGCAAATCATGGATGTGTATGCAAAATTTGTACCAATCTGTGAGATAGAGATATTTTACTGCATAAAGAGAAAATCTGACTTCATGGTGATGCAAATTGAAAAGTCAGGAGACAACTCATTACAATTTTTTTCTCAAGGTACCTTGGATATTTGCACCAAATTTTGTGGAAGTCCATATTTGACCTTACTTGATCATATTTTCCCTTGACCACAGTGACTGACTTACAGACATTGCCATCCCTAAAGCAACAGTGCTATTGTCGCTAAAAACCTGTCCAAGTGTCTGAAGGGACTTGTGATGCAAATGAACTTTGATTGGCACTTTCTCAGCACCCTTTTATTTTAAATTGACTCTTAAGACTCAGACAGTTTGAATATACTATAAACATGGCCTGCTTGTTTGTCTTAGGGTCTTTTGACTAAAAGCTTCAAATAAGACAAAATAATAAGAAAACTGTCAGGGCATGGCTTCCTTTCACTAAGATCCTAATACAGCGGCTCTGTGGATTGCAGGGATGCTTCTGTTTGATCACTCCTCAGCATGATTTCCCAAGGGAGCACTCAGATTAGGTAAGGTGTAGAAACAATCCTGCTGTAAAACAGATGTCCGCAGATTTTAAGCTGATGAACTTTGCAATGAATGCTCGGAGCATGCCACCGCTGCCAGTCTGAAGTGTATATCTCTTCTTAGCCACTGCCTTTGAAAGTGAAGCTTGCAGTCAGTTTGCAGTGAGAAACCGCAGTAAAGCCTAGATTAGAGCTCTGATACCTCAGGGCCCATCCATCCATCCATCGGGGGGGGGTACACCCTAGACAGGTCGCCAGTCTATCACAGGGCTACCTCAGGGCCCAGTGAAGCCATTTAGAGGACTGGTAAATGCGCTGGAAGTCCCTGGTGACATTGTGGCATTATTGCTTGCTGACCCACATGTGGAAGAGTCTCGCTTTGTAAAATTATATTCCATCTGTTTTGTTTCCTCCTAAATAAAGTGATTTATTTTTATCTTGTTTTCACTGTCACTGGCCTCCAGCCAGACTTTTTCCCCCAGATTTTTATGAACTAACTAGAGAACTGTTAATTTGATAATTTTTGTCATCTTTTTCATTCCTTTGCCATCAGTTCTTAAACACCTTATGGTGATGTTCCAACAGAAAGAGCACTGGGGGCTCTCAGATCTCTAAAGTTCACAGATCAGGGTGAGGTGAACTCTGTCTTATATTTCCTTCCTTACATTTCTTTACATTTCCTTCTTCAGGACTACATTTTCAACAGCTTATTTTCTGAACTCTACTTTCAGGCACTTAACCCCTCAACTCAAATTAAACTGGGCCTGTACCAAGGTTATGCCAATTATACAGTAGTGTGATTTACACTAAACAAATTCTTAAAGACAGTGAAAGAGAAAATATGCTTCACAGTGTCTGGGTGTCTGTTAATTATTTTATATCAGAGTCTTTTATTTCCTTTTAGATGTTAAAATATTTTGGAACCGTAATCTTGAAGTCTGTGGTGCATACATTTACTCAGTTCTGTTCATCACATATAACTTCGTGTCATTGTGCTTCTAAGCTAGCAGATCAGTAGGAGGTGTGTTTGGATGTCACTTGGCAAAAGCCTTGTTTAGCTTACTCCAAAAACAAATCTGGTCACTCTAATTAGTTTTTCTTCTTCATCCTCCTGCACCTGACTGAGGGAGATGTGGGTGGAGAGCAGAACTTCTCTACGGCTTCTTATTGTACTATATTTCCTAAGCCACATGCACCTCCCCTCATATTCTCCTTCTCTTGGAAATGTATCACAATTTACACAATCAGCTTTTTTGAGTAGTAAGTGTAGTGAAGGTCATCTACAGTCACTTAATTACATTATTGATTCTGGTTCTATTTTCCAGTGTTTACTGCAACACTGCAGCTTTCTTTTTCTGAGAAAATCAAGTATTTCTTTTTTCTAGACTGCAAAAAATGTGAAACTATAAGATATGCAATGACAGCACACTCTCGAATTACAATACCATGCTACATTCACATTTTTCAATTTTTAAAGAGGTGTTTAAAGCTGTATTAACTAAGATTTAGAACAAATTTTGATAACTCAAATAAAACGGTGTCTAGAAGTGTTGTCTCCCATCTGCATCAACACCACCTCCACCCCACTCTGCTATCTTCAGGCCTTGTGTTTATTTTTTTTTTCCACTCTGTGGCCAGTGTTAAAATCCACACCGCATTTCTTCCACGCCCAGCTGATCTAAGGTTATAAGATGTTTTTAAAATGGCTCATTTCAAAGATGGACCATGGAGATTCCCTGTGCAGGTACAACCTAGGATGGGAGCGGACCTGTGGATCCTATAGTCTACAGAAGTAGAATGGGAGGCAGAGCCTTTAGCTATCAAGCTCCTCTCCTATGGAACCAGCTCCCAGTCTCAGTTCAGAAGGCGGACACCATCTCTACCTTTAAGATTACACTTAAGACTTTCCTTTTTGATTAAGCTTATAGTTAGGGCTGGATCAGGTGACCCTGAGCCTTCCCTTAGTTATGCTGCTATAGGCCTAGGCTGCTGGGGGGGCCCATGATGCTCTGAGCTCCGCTCCTCTCCTCTACCCTCCCCTCTCTCCATGCATCTATATGCCACCATTACATGTCACTAGATGTGTGTCTCCTTTCTCCCGTAGTGTGTCCTTTCGCTCTACCTGTACCTTTCTGCAGGTTGCCCTGGCTCTATCTCTATGTTTCTGATGAGTAGTGACTGGCCATATCAACCTGACCAGTGTTTGATTGTCTGTTGTTGTGTTTGCTGTGTCTTGTTGCTTTTCTTCTTTTCTCTCTCCTCTATCCACTCACCTCAACAAGTCAAGGCAGAAGGCCGCCCACCAAGAGCCGGGGTCTGTTGGAGGTTTCTTCCATTGAAGGGAGTTTTTCCTCCCTACTGTCTCCAAGTGCTGCTCAAAGGGGATTTGTTGGGTTTTCCTTTATAACAATAATTAGAAAATAAGGTCTAGACCTTACTATTATTAAGTGTCCTGAGTTGACTTTTCTTGTGATTTGGCACTATGCAAAAAATTAAATCCTACTGAACTGAACATGTTAGACCCAAGAGGCCATGTTTTGTAGCACAGAAAGAAATGCAGCAAAGAACTAGGCAAAAAAATTATTAACATCAGTTTGGCATGTTGGAGATGGAGAGCACTAAAGTGTCCAAAGGACTAAAATTTGATGTATTGTAGCTGTATATGTCGGCATTATTAGCCAGGTAATATTAGCTTTGCACTTTTGTACCTTTCTTTTGAATTATTCTGGTTGTAGTTTGGCGTCATTCCAACTGACTGCAATATTAGTGTTTGAAGTAATTTAGCTAATTTGTGCACAATTTTGGTCCGGTGTTTGTTGGACATAACACAGCAAACCATGTAGCATTTTAGTGAGAACACAACTAGAAAAGTGGGGAGTTTATCAGAATATCAAAGTGTAACATGAAATTTCTATTGTTTCACATACAACTTAAGATTATGTGTGTCAAGTAGGTAACACTGAACATGATGCAAAAATGGCCAGATCATCAGTGCTGTATCAGTGTTGGGAAAATGCTTTGTTATGGTTTGTTCAAATGCTCAAGAAGATGTTATACATTTGTATGTGCAGGAGTTTTGTTTTAGACCAAATGATGTATTCCTGCTTGAGCTGATCCACATTATTCTCACAACTACCAGACCACGAGTATGCAGAAAAGTTTGTGACTGACCCGGCTCTGTCTGGTAGACAGAGACTGATAACAGTCTTGAACTGCCACAGTACCAACTTGACTGTATAAATAGGCTCAGTTGAGACTGCCTCTCTGAGCATTGTTTTCATGCAACTGAACTGTATGTATTAAATGCTCCCTTGGTGCAAGTATTAAAATCCTTATATAAAGCAAATCGGCCTCGGCCTACTCAGTCCATTTGTTTATATAGAATAACCCTAACAATCAGTATTATTGGGAAAAAAACATTCCTCTGTATAATTTGCTTGTGTTACTGCAGGCACATCGACTACAAACAATGTTAGACATAAGTATGCATTTTGCTAAAATATAAACCTCTTTATCTAACACTGTGTTGCTACAATGCCACCACAAAATACAGGTTCTATGGGCTCTATATTCCATGTACATTAGTTCTGGAGGAGTTATTACTGCTGTGCTACCTGACTGCCACAACTGTCTCCAGCTCTCGTGTCCACATATGACCTAGTTTCACAGACAGGGCACAAGGGGCAAAGAGGAGGGGAGACTGCTTGAACTTGTTTTGACTCTTACTTTGCCCTTAGTGGTCAAAAGTTAGAGAGAGAAGTTAGTTTATTCAGCTTTAAACTAAAGTGGAATGGTAAGGTGCCCTGTGATGGTGCAGTAACATAGAGACTCAGACTTGTGGCTAATATTGAGAAAATTTTAGCCCAGTGACAACTTAGAATGTAAGACCTTTGATCTGTCCTTAAAATAGTAGAATTTACACCATCATTCATCAGTAATTTGTATGTTCAGAAAAATAAGCTTTCAAGACAAAATTCCCAATGGAATAACTCTCAAACTGATATTCTTGCTGCTTTCAGTGAACGTTTTTGCCCAGCTGAGGTATATCAGTGAGAATGCATGTTCACAGGCAACAAAGGTAGAGAGGGAGAAGGAGAGAAACATACAAGAGCAGCAAAGACAGGGGCTGGAGTTCATTGTATAAAAGTGAGAAAATGCCAAAATTCCTTCCATCTATCAGGTAATTTGGGGGTTTTGGTTCACTGAAACTGCTTCTGGCTGTTTTACATTTCACTGTGCTCCTGGCCAGATTTCCATGAAGACTCCAGTCTCAAGTAAGATTTTGGTTTGCAAGCTAAAAATGACAACATTCATCACATTATAAATTACAAACAAATGAAGTGCACACTGTTTATTGTAAGTGAATTTATCTGTTTGGGTGACCATATACTATCAATAAAGGCAGCAAAGGGTTATGAAAAGAGATTCAGTGAAGCAGTAAATAAAAGCTCCAGAGGCACTTGTCTAAATGAAAGCACTACATTTTCTGTGGTCATTAAGCATATATTGTATCTGACTGACTGGACTAAAAAGGCTATACTTACTGTGGTTACAGTAAGTATAGCCTGTCTTTGTATTTCTCTCCCTCAGTCTTGTGTCAGTTTTAATTTTGAAATATGTGATGGTTGACATTTGTATATGTGTAGATAAAAATTTGCTTCTAATGGGCCAAATGTTAAACAAAAATATGGCTAAAGATGGGATTTAATTGCCTCTCTTTCTGTTGATGTCATTACATTATACCATGATCTTCAAAAGGTAATGCTTAATTTCTTCTCCATGGCTTTTATCCTGAAGATGTTATTATTTTGCAAAGTGCAATCAAATTAATTTCCTTCTGAAAGTGAGATGGGAAAATTAATCTCACATCTGTGCATTATTATCGTAAGTACAGGGACAGGTGAATTATGTCTAAATGAAAATGTTCAGGAAAATTAGGCTTTCACTCCAGTTTATGAATGTGAAGAAACAAGGAACCCCTGCATGCAAAATTGGTGTGTGCATTGTTAGCAAGTTACTAGATACAGCTAATACCAGATAATCTATTGAGGCCAGGGATTTTACCAATTTAAATAAAGTAAAGGTGAAACTAAAATGCCTATACAGTAAGTAAGGTAAAGCACTGCATTATTTTAGCACTACAGTTATTTATATAATTAAAATTCCAAAATTGATTTCAAAGAATGAACTGGTTCTTCAAAATGTGTATGTGGTAAGAAAAGATCAAATTTCAAGGATAAGTTGTAGATGTTCTGTAATAACTCTTGGTCTATTATATTTTCTGCCTGTAAGATGTGTTTAACTTACCTTAGCACAATGACTGGAAGCAGGGGAAAACAGCTTGTCCAATGTGGAAAAGTGTTGACACCTCTAAATCTGATTTATGCAATGATACAGTTTAATCCATACATGAACTGAAATATAAAAGGGATGTTTTATGAATCAAGGTAGAATTACTATAAGCAAGCTCTGTACACCTTCCAAACTGTTTGTTGGATAGTGCACCAATTGTGTCTGTGTTGACCATTTCTGTAACATTTATAACTCTCCCCGAAATCACAAATCATCATTTTTACCTTACTGTTTATATATAGGTTAAACAAGTTTTGGAGAGAACCAAACTACCTGTTTAATCTCTGTTTCCTGTCTTAATGCTAAGCTAGGCTAACCACATCCAGCTCTATTGAACAGACATGAGAGTGGTATCAATTTTCTAATTCAAATCTCAGAAATTAGACAAGTACTGTAAGTTTTACTCAAAATGTAAAACTACAGATTTAATTGTGAAACTAAAGTCTGGAACTGTTTAGCTTAGCATAGCAAAGCATAGCACAACTTGTCAGTTTTCCCTTACTTTTCTTTCCATGAGTCTATTGAACAAACACAATTCACTCTTGGTAGTTTCTTTGGTACACCAAACTAAAACTAATACAGTTTAGTATAACAGTCCTTGCAATTCCTTCCTTCCATGAATGTTGTAATGTTCTGGTTTTGTTTAGCCAGCTTTGTGTTTTTTTGTTACCCCTTCCGGTCTTTCTGCTGAGCTAGGCTAACCACAGTCTGAAGTCTGACTCCAGCTCTATATTTAATATGCAAATAAAACTGAGATAAATGTTAGGTCTCCAAAAAAAATACCATAATAAAAATTTATTCCAGAAATGTACCATTAAGTGATTCTGTGCAGACACTGATGATGCATTCTCCCTCTGATTAATTTGGGCATTTATTAATTAGCCATTTTACATAATGGATTTGTGGAAATAAATTACTCCCTTTAGCATCCCAGTGTGGAGCCATGAGATGGTGACCTTCAAATAAATCATAGGCCTTTAATTCAATGCCCCATTAGAAGCTTTGTGAAGCATGACAGCCTAAAGACAACAGCCTCCTGAGGCCCAGCAGTGTGTAGACAATAGGGCACAGGGCTGCACTCTAACCTGGCACTGGCAATTGACATGCTGTCTTTCTCCTTCTCTTTCTGTTTCTCAGTGTCCATGTTTTCCTTCACTCTCTTTATCTCCCTCCAAGAGTAGACCTTGGCTGCACACCTTGAGAGAAGAAGCCACTTAGCAGTCATCCTGTGACACAAATAAGGCAAGTGGGCATGGCGAGGGAGTGTGCCCATCTGCCACAGTTTCATCAGCCCTAATATGCAATGGGTATCCCTGGGAGACCAGAAAGAGTTTGTGGGAAGTGAGGAAGTGATTACCAGCAATAAACAGGTTGCTGGTTAGTCTTCATCATACACTACTGTAGCAGTGGAGAAACAGTTAGAAATAAACAAAGGTGCCATTTACACCAGGCATTATTAATGAGTTTGTCTCATGCCTCAATTGGATTGTGTTTGTCTGATTTTGATATCCATGTTAGGCACAAAGAAGGTTCCCCTTTCTCTTGGCAAAATGTATATTAGTAATGTTTCTATATTCATATAGTGTTCTCAGTAAATACAGAGGCTTCACAATTTATTCAGATGGCTTGACGTTTTACACAATTTGTGTAAAAATAGATAAAATTGCCATTTTTCCCCATTTGCAATTTGTCCCTGTTTTCTTATTGAGCTTCAGATTCAGAAGGAACAATGTGGTTTTTGGCCTGGTCCTGGAATAGTGGACCAACTCTTTACCCTTGCAAGGATACCGGAGGGGTCATAGGGGTTCGCCCATCCAGTAGACTTGAAGAAGGCCTATGACTGGGTCCCTTGGGGTGTCTTATGGAGGTACTGTAGGAGTATATGTGGTACCATGGACTTTGTTACAAGCCACCTGGTCCTCATATAACCGGAGTGAAAGTTGTGCCAGGATTCTCAAGCAAGACATCAAGCAATGGGTGTTGACCTCTGACAAGGTTGCCCCTTATCTCCAATCCTGTTTGTGATTTTCATGGACAGGATCTCAAGGTGCAGCCAGGGGGCAGGAGTGTGCTCAGTCTGGGGACCTCAGAATTGCCTCTCTGCTTTTTGCAGATGATACAGTACAGTTCTGTTAGCTCCATCAAACCATGACCTACAGAATCCACTGGGGTGGTGTGCTGAATGTGAAGCAGTTTGGATGAGAATCAGAACCTCCAAGTCTGAAGCCATGGTTTACTGCCAAAATGATTCATTGCTCCCTTCAGCTTGGGAGTGAGTTGCTGCACCAAGTGAAGGTGTCAGGGTATCTCAGGATATTGTTTACTAGTAAGGGTTCTCAAACTCACTACTTCTCTGTTCTCAACTTCCCCAGAGAACCAGTGTTCCCTGCCACTCAGCTAAGCCCTTCACCAGTGAGACCAGCATTCTAGCCGCTACTCCGCTCTACACACCACTCGTTTGTCCAACAATCCCTGTTCGCTGCTGCTCGGTTCCCTTTCTCCTCTGTCCAGAACTGGCTCAGCTGCTGTTTGCGCTCTCATTTTCTCCCTGTCATATCACTTGCAATTTACAATAAACTTTACTTTATATTTCCACTTTCGGAGTGTGAGTTGGTACATTGGGTCCTGTTTCTACAAAACATAACTATGAAGCAATCAGTTCCTAACCACTGATAAAAAAAATACCTGGGAGGTATAGGAGGTATAGGATGCTGAGGTGGACATGTGTGTGTGTGTGTGTGTGTGTATGTGTGTGTGTGTGTGTGTGTGTGTGTGTGTGTGTGTGTGTGTGTGTGTATATGCATGCTCAATTGGGCCGTCAGTCCCTTGCAGGGCAAGGGTATGTTGCCATGAGATTAATCCACAACAGATTTAGGGAAGTGTGTGCATAGACAGTCATCTGGCACTGTCTGGAGCACTGGATTAGATTTAATGGTCATCAGTAAAAAAAAATGAAAGTTTACAGTGAATGCAGTTTTTAATTATCTGTTTGATTTTGAGTGGATTACACTCAAATAAAGAGGCAGAACAATGGGTGGACTTGAGGTTGGAAGAAAAGACAGACAACTGACACTATTTGTTGTGTAGGGTAAGATGTTCTTACACGGTTGCATGCTGTTATTAGCTGCAGCAATATGTTGCAAGTAATCTCGGGCCTTTTCACTAATTTTGTGTATGTAAGATAACTGTTCCCAAGGGTTTAAAGGATACTTTTTGCCACTAATCGTCCAACTATTCAGGACAGGGTACATGTCTCTCCACAGGCTATGTAGTATTAATGGCCTTTAAACATTCATTCATTTTCTACCGCTTAGTCCCTGAACGAGGTCACGGGGGGGGGGGGGGGAGCACAAAACAATCGTATTGTAAATGTGTGGTTCTTTAAAAAGGAGAGAAAATAACAAGATGAATTCATTTGAGTGCCCTCATGCCTTCAAGGAAGAGACAAGGTATCCTAATGACAACTTCCCAGTGAGGAGGAATCACATATCACATTGATAGTGTCAGCAAGTAATTACTGCAACAGAGCTCTACACACTGTTCATGCCAGGGTCTCATTTGCTACACTAGCTGGTGCCATGATCCTGTTAGCTCTCCAGAAAAGCTTTTGCTCCCCTGATTGGCAAATTCCAACTTCTGCATCCTAACTATTACTTCAGTCTATATACTGTAGTATAGCTGGTGTGTGTGAGATAATCTTTTATTATGCCCAAGGGGAAAATCTTTGTGCAAACAGTCACACATACAGTGCCTTGCGAAAGTATTCGGCCCCCTTGAACTTTGCGACCTTTTGCCACATTTCAGGCTTCAAACATAAAGATATAAAACTGCAATTTTTTGTAAAGAATCAACAACAAGTGGGACACAATCATGAAGTGGAACGAAATTTATTGGATATTTCAAACTTTTTTAACAAATAAAAAACTGAAAAATTGGGCGTGCAAAATTATTCAGCCCCTTTACTTTCAGTGCAGCAAACTCTCTCCAGAAGTTCAGTGAGGATCTCTGAATGATCCAATGTTGACCTAAATGACAAAGGATGATAAATAGAATCCACCTGTGTGGAATCAAGTCTCCATATAAATGCACCTGCACTGTGATAGTCTCAGAGGTCCGTTTAAAGCGCAGAGAGCATCATGAAGAACAAGGAACACACCAGGCAGGTCCGAGATACTGTTGTGGAGAAGTTTAAAGCCGGATTTGGATACAAAAAGATTTCCCAAGCTTTAAACATCCCAAGGAGCACTGTGCAAGCGATAATATTGAAATGGAAGGAGTATCAGACCACTGCAAATCTACCAAGACCTGGCCGTCCCTCTAAACTTTCAGCTCATACAAGGAGAAGACTGATCAGAGATGCAGCCAAGAGGCCCATGATCACTCTGGATGAACTGCAGAGATCTACAGCTGAGGTGGGAGACTCTGTCCATAGGACAACAATCAGTCGTATACTGCACAAATCTGGCCTTTATGGAAGAGTGGCAAGAAGAAAGCCATTTCTTAAAGATATCCATAAAAAGTGTCGTTTAAAGTTTGCCACAAGCCACCTGGGAGACACACCAAACATGTGGAAGAAGGTGCTCTGGTCAGATGAAACCAAAATCGAACTTTTTGGCAACAATGCAAAACGTTATGTTTGGCGTAAAAGCAACACAGCTCATCACCCTGAACACACCATCCCCACTGTCAAACATGGTGGTGGCATCATCATGGTTTGGGCCTGCTTTTCTTCAGCAGGGACAGGGAAGGTGGTTAAAATTGATGGGAAGATGGATGGAGCCAGATACAGGACCATTCTGGAAGGAAACCTGATGGAGTCTGCAAACGACCTGAGACTGGGACGGAGATTTGTCTTCCACCAAGACACTGATCCAAAACATAAAGCAAAATCTACAATGGAATGGTTCAAAACTAAACATATCCAGGTGTTAGAATGGCCAAGTCAAAGTCCAGACCTGAATCCACTCGAGAATCTGTGGAAAGAACTGAAAACTGCTGTTCACAAACGCTCTCTATCCAACCTCACTGAGCTCGAGCTGTTTTGCAAGGAGGAATGGGCAAAATTTAAGTCTCTTGATGTGCAAAACTGATAGAGACATACCCCAAGTGACTTACAGCTGTAATCGCAGCAAAAGGTGGCGCTACAAAGTATTAACTTAAGGGGGCTGAATAATTTTGCACGCCCAATTTTTCAGTTTTTTATTTGTTAAAAAAGTTTGAAATATCCAATAAATTTCGTTCCACTTCATGATTGTGTCCCACTTGTTGTTGATTCTTCACAAAAAATTACATTTTTATATCTTTATGTTTGAAGCCTGAAATGTGGCAAAAGGTCGCAAAGTTCAAGGGGGCCGAATACTTTCGCAAGGCACTGTACATAATAATAATATCAAGAAATAATAGATTGTTAAGGTAGACTAAAAAGGAAAAAGGGCACAAAAGTCACCTCACAGTACTTAAGAAACCAGTGGCAGCTGGAACAAAAGAATTTTTAAACCTGTTTGTCCTGCATCTTGGCTGTTTTGTACCTCATATCAGATGGAAGCAACTTAAATTCTCCAAAGGATGACTGGAATCAGACAAAATGGACTTGGCCTTCTTCAGAAAACTGACTTTATATAAATTTGATATGTCATCCAATATTGTACTGACAATCTTGGTGCACTTTTTAATAATGCCCAGCAGCCAGTTCTTTTTTTTAAGGGTGAGCAGCCCACATACAAAAGAATAAGTTAAAACTGATTCAATAAAACATCTTCATAAAAACATTGTCCACCTTGTCCAATACAGTTCTACAGAGGAATCATCGAGTCTGTTCTCTGCCAGACTCCATGGAGGACCTGTACACCTCACGGGTCAAAAGGAGGGTGGAGAGGATCACTGCAGACCCCTCACACCTGGGACACAATCTGTTTGAACTCCTCCCCTCTGGTTGTCTTGACGTACAGGTCACTACGTCAAGACAACCAGGCACAAGAACGGTTTCTTACCCCGGGCTCTTGCACTCTTGAACAGGTAGTCTATATCTGCTTTTTTGACTTGTATATACTTTCTATTTATTTTGTTTTTATTGCCATGCATATCGGGGGCCATTGGGCTGAAGTCAAATTCCTTGTATTTTTGATAATCCTTGGCAATAAAGTTCATGCTTATGCTTACTTTGAAGGGTGTGAAGGTAAGCCTTCTGTTAAAGCTGAACTATATATATCTGTAAAAACATTTCTGAAAATAGAATTGCTGTAGGGCTGGATAAGATTTAATCTCTGTTAATTAAATAAGAGGGCTTCTAAATTATTTGGTTTACAGAAATAGTCCTTTCATCTACCAATCTTTAGAGAGCTACTTGCATCAAAAACTGTTAGCTAAACATTACTAAACCACGTTGGGAACAAGCAGCTTCTTACCAGCTTAAATCAAAAGAATTATCCAATTAATTAGACTAATCTTTATTTTTATTCTAAATTTAATTTTGTTTTAAACCTAACCTCTAGCAAAACTGAACTTTCTTAAAATTAAACTATGTAAGGTGAAACACATGCTTTTCTTAAGCTTATTATTTAATTTAGAGAGAAACATTAATCTGGCCGTCCCTGTAGGCTAGTGGTTAAGGCGCAGCGGCGAGAGCTGGGTTCGAATCAGGGTTGTATCAGTAAGGGCATCCGGCATAAAACACGTGCCAAATGTCCTCATGCAAGTCATCAGTGTGACGATTCGTTGTGGCAACCCCTAAACGGGAAAAGCCGAAAGAGACTTTCTTTCAGAGAGAAACATTAATCCCTACATCTATGAAATATTTTGAGGGCAACAAACTAAGTCTGTATGCTGCTGCTCTGTCGTAATGTGAGGGAAAGCCTAATAAAATCCCTTTGATGTAATAACCCTAGTCTAGGGGATGTTGCTTGGTCCTATTCCTGCAGGAAAACCCATAAAATTCTTTAATGTTGTTATAAAACCATAAATTACAATCAAAACATTTTGTCAATCCTATAATAAAGTGGTTCAAAGATGAATAGTAACACCTAAGTGCAAAATCATTTGAAGAATGTGCCATAAAAGTTGACAGCCTTTGATCTAGACAGAAGTGAAGTGCGAAAAGTAAGCGGGGCTTAGGGGGGTTATAAATCTTCTGACAGGAGGCCCCATCATTCAAAGGAGCATTGCCTAGCAACCAATTTTGACAGAAGGGGATCCTTATACTCTATGTTGTCACACATCCAAGTGGGAGAAAACCCCAGGGTTGACTCAGAAAACACAGAAGGCATTACCCTGTCCCATCTGGCTTTGGAAGACTGGGCAACAAAAAGGGACATAATACAGCTACCCAGACCTGGATAACTGGCTGTATTTGGGGTGACCATGCTTTTACTGTTGCAGCCACTAAATTGTGGACTAGTCTAGATCAGCTACTGACCTTAAATCCTTGCTTAAAACATACTTATCTGCCTTGGCTTTTAATACACAGTAGGCCCTGATGCATTCCTTTTAATTTAATTTAATTTATTGAATGTGTGTCATCTGTGTGTCTGAGTTATTGTGTTTTATTTTTACACTGAATCTATTTATTTTATTTTAGTTATTTATCGTGAATTTATTCTGCCTATATAAAGTACTTTGGTCAACTGGATGTTATTTTTAAAGTACTATATAAATTGAGTTGATTTATTATTTGACTTCTCATAAGCTAATGTATGGTTCTTTTGCTTGCAGTGAATGGACAATCACATTCTCGTCATTTTTTAAAAAACACGAAAGGAAATGCCTGAAGTAGCAGTGCACATCAGGCAGAATGGGGATTCTGAGAAGAGGCCCATCCACAGCTCCTTCCTTCTTCAGCCTTTTGTTCCTTGTGCATATATGCTGTCTCTTAGTTGGACATGTCACTGCAGAACTATTTGTACAGTATTGCAAAATGGAGGGTGTTGAAGTTAATGAAATGCCTTTAACAGCCACTGTTCCTCTATAGCCACAGCCAAAAGACAATGACACAGTTATACTCACTGGTCTGAAGATGGGTCACAGGCAGTCGTGTTTGCAGGAGTCAGAGGTTTTGTGCTCAGTCAATGTACTTTTGTGATGGCTCTTCACAAAGGAGCCACACATCATGTCAGACAAGGCTGTGTACAATGAAAGAGCATTATACTGTGATGTATAGACTTGTACCATCTGGATTCCTGGCAAGTGATAGAAACATAGTTTGGAGGCAGAGACTCTGTGCTTTGTTGGATTTTCTGTGACTTTCATTAAGGATGAGGGCAGATTTATGTGGTCTGTCCCCACTGTGGATTATGACACATGTAAATACAATGACCGCACAGTGACACAAATACATGTATCTAGGCAATGCTAGAAATAGAAATGAATAATCTCTTTCAGTGTGCAGGTGATGTATTGTAAAGCCAAAATAAAATCAGGTCAACTTTGAGCTCCCTGACAAAGCAGGAGAGAAGGTTAAGGGAAGCTGCGTAGCAGAGGGCGAAAAACAAACAGCTAGAATGTTTGCGATGCAAAACAAGCACCCGTGCAAATTAGCTCAGTGCCTCTGACCCTGACGACGGCTGATTTTGAAGTGCTGTTCCACCACAGTGACATGACAGGAAGACAGCAGGGCTTAATAGACTTGGCTTTACAGTAGATCCAGGCTGAGCTGCAGTATTGCTTATACTGCTGTCAGGCCCAGATGTGACAGAGCAGCCAGCAGATACTCGCAGCTCCTTTGTAGCAGGGCCATGCAGGAAGCTGTAATATGACACCACCCTGGGACATCAAATTCAACCACTACTGTGCAGCCAAACACAGCTCAGGTCTGTGTGTGCGTCACATTGATGCCAAGCAGGCCAACCAAAACACAAAAATGGGGAGTTTTATGTGTTATATTGTAGCCATGGGATAGATCATCAAACTGGGCATTATTCCTTTGCTTATTACCCCCTTCTTCCAAAAAATAAATCTTACAAGGGCAATTAATTGTGTTATTGTTGATCCAGCCATTTGGGATTTTTAGTGTTGAACAGTGGAAGGTATTTAATGAGTCTCTTGTAAAATGTGTGTGTTAATCATAGATGCCTCAATCATACATGAGTTGTTGATCATTTTATCCCAGTTTATCACAACATCCCTGGGAGGGCTCTCAGGGCATGTGCCAGCAAGCTGGCTGATGTTTTCACCACCATCTTCATTCTCTCCCTCAGCCAGCGCATCGTTCCCACCTGCTTTAAGACCACAAATATCGTCCCCCTTCCCAAGAAGAGCCCGGTCACCTGCCTGAATGACTACAGGCCAGTGGCACTCACCCCAATATTATCTAATATTATTATGAAGTGTTTTGAGAGAGTGGTGCTGGCCCACATCCAGAGCAGTATACTGGACACCCTGGACCCCCTGCAGTATGCCTACCGGCCCAACAGGGCCACCTCAGACGCCATCACGGCTGCCCTCCACTATTCCCTTTCCCACCTGGAAAATGGAGACTCCTACATCAGGATACTCTTCATTGACTACAGCTCCGCCTTCAACACAGTTGTCCCCCACAAACTCATCCACAAACTGTCCACACTGGGTCTGCACCTCACCCTCTGTGACTGGCTCCTGGACTTTCTGACTGG
>NW_018127994.1:380156-402254 GCF_001952655.1 Monopterus albus
AAAGCTGCCTCCATCTTCAAAGGTCCAACCCCCCCCCAGCATGGACTGTTCGCCTCCCTACCCACTGGCTGGTGGTTCAGAAGTGTGAAATGCAGGACCACTAGACTTTCCCTCTGCCATCAGACTCCTAAACAGCTGAAAGGAGTTTATTACCAGGAAATACATCATGTACTGATGACCTGTACTGTTTACATTCTCAGTTTGCACATGCTGCTCCCATGTAGCATACATTCTCTTATTATATTCTTATATTTTTTTATTATATCTCTTCATTTGCTGCTTAAAGTGCCTTAGATTTTGTATTGCTTATTTATCTACTTTATATTTCATTTGTATTTTGTGGCATTCATGTGGACGGCAAAGTAAGAATTTCATTGTACAGGGAAACACGTTTCCTAACTGTGCATATGACAAATACACACTTTGACCTTTGACCTTAAAGTCATGACCAAGCTGGGTCGCTAATGTTACCGAAACAAAAACGTTAGCGTTAGATGCTATCAAATCCATAAGGAAGATCACTACATCTGAATCAAATCTGAATCCTTTGGCTGCTTTTAACTGTCTCCATGTCAAAAAGCCATATTGATGTTAACCCCATTTTTGGCTCTTTCTTTGTCCCACTTTCTCCAGAAAAAAAAGAAGACCTCTGCGTTCTTACAGCCACTGTTTCGGAGTTTTAGCTACCGAGAGCTCCTCCATAGCTGGCTGTGTGAAATCACTACTTGTGGTTTGAAAAATGCCTCTTATAACCTTCACTAGGTCATGGGTGGGGCTAATGTCCGAACCAACTATCAAAACAGAGGGTAGAGAAGCAACAATAACAACAGAAGGGCTGTAGGCAACAAAGTGTCATTGAGGGGGGTAATATAGCTGAGAAACACCACATCTTGTCCCATTTTAACTTTACCAAACAATGTGTAATAGTTAGTTAAGGCACCTTTAAAATATCAAGTATAAAACATAGGCTACTCATAATTCACACATGTGCCCCTGGACTAGGATTCTGTTGTATATAATTGAGCTATTATTTGTGTAAGTAACTTTTTACTGTTGTAGCTGGTAGTGCTGGAGCCACTTTTAAATATTTTATATACTGCTGAGCAGTGTAATAGAAATGTATCATGTTTTATTAGATAATAATTGTTATTATTATTATTATAACTATAATAAATATTATCATTATTATTATATTTAAAATGTTTGTCTCTGAAGAAAATAGTAAGTAAAGCTCTCAAATAAATACAGTGGCAAGAAAATTTTGTCATAAAATGTGATCTGAGCTACATCTAAGTCAAGAACACTGACAAATATAATGTGCCTACAAAAACAACAAACAAAAAATTCTGATCTTTCATTGCTTTATTGAAGGTGATGTTACTTGTAGCTTCTGTTTACTACACCTGGTACTGTGATCTTCCATCGTATATGTGGGACATGGGACTGTTTATGGGTGGTGAGCTGGACATCAACGACAGTATGACTGGACAATAACCCTCAGTGCAATACCTGTATATATACATTGTACAGATTATACAGACCTGTACAGGTCTCTAGTTTTAAGTTTTTATTCCTATTTATCTCATTTCAACCTGTTGGCAATAAAGAAACTTTTCCCGCATCCTCGGAGCCTGGCTTTATGGATCCCAAAAGTGTTACAAAACTTGGGGGCTTGTCTGGGATGATAAAGCCGCATCTGAGTGAGTGGAATTGATGGACATATAGTGCACATATAAGGAGCGACGACACATGCAAAGATGAGCTTACAAAGGTTAGCAGAGAAAGTGATGCAGCAGCTGTGGCCCCTGCAACTAGAGGAGCTCAAAGAGATGTGTGCCCACACAAAAATTCCCACTGGGAGTGTCGCAACTAGGAGAGCAGTCATACAGTTAATTAGGGAATTATTTGATAAGACGATAAATAAGGAAGAAGGGGAAGTTGCCAGGCATTATCTAAACTCATTATTGAAGCTAGGAGAGCAGCCAAAAAAAATGGGCTGTTGAGGAGGAAGGACACCCACAACTAAAATACTGAGCTTCAACTAACTCGGGATGAAGTGAGGAGGCTAAGTGACAGGGTACACAGTTTCCTCTCTCATCAAACATCAGCACAACCAAGCATGTTAAGTTTGTCTGGAAACCGACCACAGGAAGTGACAATAAGGAGAGACTTCAAAATAACTGGTCAGACTGTGGAGAAAGTGCAAAAATATAAAATGTCATTCACAAACTTAATGCACCAGATTGAGACAGGGCTGAGTAAGGGGCATGGTGAGGATGAAATTGTAGAAGCAGTTGTCAAGGCAATCGGACAAGGAGTGGTGAGATTAGGGTATCAAAAAGTAATCATTCCCCCTGGCCGGACACAGTTAGTGAAGTGCAGTGCACGGAAGTACCTTCTTGCTATCAGACAGGAAGTCCTCTTTGAGCCAATGGACATTTCCCAGTGGCCGGAAGGCCTGAGCTTTACAGAGGCAGTGGTATTGTTGCCGAGGGGAGGTTGGTGTAGAATCACCATGCCTGTCACTAATGAGAGCATGAGATACCCTACTCTCACCACTCCTTCTCTCACATCCTGGTCACTGTCCTTCATTAACTGGATAAGTGCCTCTGCTCTTTTACAGTTGATGTAGAAACTGGAAACAAAATAAAAACATGAACAGGATGGGGAAGGTGCATGACCTTTGGACTTGTATTGTGCCCTTATTGTCCTTGGTGTCCAGCTCACCACCCATAAACAGTCCTGTGTCCCACATATACAATGGAAGAACCATTGACATAATTTTATCTGGTGCATATGACCACAAGAAGCAAAAGCTCATTGTAAAATGGGCAGGTGATCAGACCATGGTTGCTTCATAGATTGCCATCTTTAGCCTCCTTGAATTTGTCTTTGAGGCTCTTAATTTTCCATTGGCATTGAAGCCACAATGTCCTGTGCCCCTTTTCTGTCATTTTTCTTGCTATAGTTTTGAAAATGGCCCGATTACAATATGTCCCCTCAAGTTTGGCTTGTATGGCCATGTCACTCCAAATGCTTATTACGTCCAGAACCTCGTTGTCCCTCCACTGACCACTTTCATCAATGCCATGGTTTTTCTGAAGTTCCTGCCAGTGCATATTATGACGAATGTTGCTTGAGTGATGTAAAAGTTGCATTTGAGTCACATTGCTGTTCAGATTGTGAAGGAAAAAAATCCTGTTTACCTGCACTAAAATGAACAACCTTCAGTGAGTGTGAAATAAAAAGAATTGAGATAGATATGTCCTTTGCGATTTTATTTCTTGCAAGAAACAGGAGCGGTCTACAACATGACTCATAGAGGTCCGTTAGAGAGGTTCCAAGAACAGAGGCAACTCAGTTACATATATATGTGCTTTACACAGGGTTTGGAAGCATCAGAAGAAAGGAATGTGGACTGTTAACGTTCATGCACATGTGCTTCTCATTAGACAGAGGTCCTTGTCCTGGTACAGAGAAATACTCAAATGACGGAGTAGATCTTTCAAGGACAGGTTACGCTACATCTTGTTGCTGTGCAGAAAAGCTTAAAGTTCATACAGTTAGTGTGACAAAGTTCAACTCATTCTGATGCATACTAAGTTACAGTTTAATGCATAAAGAGTAAAACCAAAATTTGCTCTTACACTTCCCCCTTGTGGTAATTCATTAATAACTTGATAACATACTAAACAATAATTACTCAATAATATGTTCACCAGACATAGTCACAACAGAACATCAGGTATGGCAAGTCACTGGTGTTGTGAGGAAATAAAGGGATGGAGCTGAGTTCATGGACTGAAAGAGTTCTACTGTACATAAAGCAAACAAACAATGGTGTTGAGTTAAGCTAGTTACATGTCTTCATTGCCACAATCGAACTCAGGTGTTCAGGAATCCTGCATAATGCCGGGGTCCAGCATGTCCCATACAAACAATACAGGAGTCTTTTGTTACAGTGGACACTGAGAAGTTGGCTAGTTGATACCATAGATTTCTTTGGACCCATGGTGCTCTGATGGGGTTGACTGTTGAAATCTTGGTGGAGATCTCTTTTTGAGATGGCTAGTGCAGCAAAGAGCCACCATAGCAAGGGAGTCAGGAGGAGAGTGAGGAACAAGGTGATGCCAAACCAAACCAGCCATGGGCTCGGCCTGCTTTTATTTTGTAATGGTAGCATCCTCTACATGTCTGGAGTCATCTGCGCAGGGAGTGGAGTTGTTGGGATTTCCTCTGGCCTCTGCACTCTCTTGCAGTGGCTGGCATGTGTCCACATAGCTCTCTCAGCGACCTTCACTGTGGTGTGTGTGTGGTGAGGAGGATCTGGAAGGGATCTTGCCACCGCTTCGACCTCCAGTGCTTTTCTTCTCAGCTCTTTAACCACTATCCAGTCTGCTGGCTCCAGGTTGCGCAGGGTCTCAGAGGCTCGTGATGGGAGGGCTGACTTCACCTGTTGAAAATTTTGAGAGAGAGCAACAGATTAGTTTTTGCATTAGTTCAACATATCATCCTCACAGAGCGCAGTGGAGGGGAGGGGTCTGGTTGCAGGTTCCACTCCCAGAGAGGGTGGGCATCCAAATAAGATTTCGAATGGGCTCATGTTAGTTCTGGATCTTTTTCTCATTCTCAAATATGTTAACACAATGGGCAACGCTTGTACCCAAGAGAAACCTGTTTCCTCATAGCATGTAGCAAGTTTCAATTTCAATGTCCCATTCTCTCTTTCCACCGCTCCTCCACTGGCTGGATGATAGGCACAGTGTTTCGTGAGGTCGACACCTAGAAACTCTCCAACCTGTTGGATAGCAGAATTCTCCATCTGGGAATGAGGCAGTACTTTTTCCCGTCAGCAGGTGTCAGTTCAATGAAGTCCATCATCAGGTGTTCAAATGGTCTGTCAGGTGTAGGGTGTGCTGCTTGTTGTGTGAGTGGTGTTGTTTTAACTGAATTGTTAGTTGCACAAACCATACATGACTGACAATATTTCTGAGCATAGGTAGAAAACCCTTTTGTGAACCAGTGCTGTGTTATGACATCCTACATCCTCCCTTTCGACACATGGTTGAGACTGTGTGCAAGTTTGGCGTAGTGATGAAAGAAGTGTTTTGGCAGGCAGGCAGGTTTGCCATTAGGTCCCCACCAGATGTTATCTGTAACAGCAGCTCCACAGGAGCACCATAGCTGTTTCTCTGGAGGAGTAGCAAAAGACTGTAGTGCAAGGAGAGATCTGGGTACAGACACAGGAGTACAAACAAACAAGGCATGTGTAGGTGGAGGAGAGAGTGCTGCCTCCTTTGCAGCTGCATCTGCTTGGGAGTTACCTTGAGAGACAGAATCGAGCTGTTAATGTGAGCTTGACATTTACACACAGCAATAGCTTTGGGCAGCAAAATGACATCAAGTAAGGCTGCAACAATGATGAGACTCACTACAGAGAGAAGATCCAGCACCTGACAAGGTGGTGTTCAGATAACAATCTTGTCTTGAACACCAACAAGACAAAGGAAGTCATTGTGGATTATAGGAGGTCCAGGAAGACAATACATGCTCCTCTTCTCATACACGAGGAGGTGGTGGAGCAAGTGGATAACATCAAGTTCCTGGGCATCCACATCACATCTGACCTGACCTGGTCTCTGAACACATCCTACCTGGTGAAGAAAGCCCAACAAAGGCTCTTCTTCCTCAGGAAGCTGAAATGCGCTGGTTTCTCCTCTCAGTTGCTCGCAAACTTCTACAGAGCGACAGTAGAGAGCATCCTCTGTCTCAGTGTGACAGTGTGTTATGGGAGCTGCACTGCACAGGACAGAAAGGACTTGACCTGGGTGGTGAGAACAGCTCTGGACATTGTAGGGAGTCCTCTTCTGGAAGCTGGACTCACTATACACTGACCGGATCCAGAGGAGGGCAGGAGGGATTGCTGCAGACCCCACCCATCCAGTCTTGTTTGTGCCTCCTCCCTCCAGGAAAAGATACAGGAATATAAAGTCTAAAACAAACAGACTGAGACACAGCTTCTTCCCAAGATGACAATAAAGATTCTTGACTTGACTTGACTTGAACTTTGTCATGATGAAGAATGGATTTACAATCAGATTTAAGAAACTGCCTTTCCATAAAGATCCACAATCATGCAAAACTCCAAATGAATATCTTGAATCAGTATAAATATTAACCATCTGACCTTTAGCCAGTTTGCACGCTTCAGTGAGAGCAACCAGTCCAGCTGCCTGAGTAGAAAAGTGAGAGGGGAGGGCTGCAGAGGTTCGAGTGGCATGAGAAGAGCACACAGCATAACCAACACAATTTAATCCTGTAGTTGGATCTCTGGATGCGGAGCCATCTACAAACAGAACAAGATCAGGGTTAGTCAGTGGTGTTTCCTGGAGGTCAGGTCGAGGTGAACAGACCTGTTGAAGAATGGAAACACAGTTATGTCCCTCACCATCAGTAGGTGTGGGGAGGAGAGTTGCAGGATTCAAAACAGTGCTTTATCTTTTTTACCTTGATGTTAGGCATATCTAACAAAACAGTGTTGTATCGAAGCCAACGTGCTGTGGAGAGATGAGAGGTTTTTTGTTCGAGCAAAATCATTGAGACAGCATGAGGAACAAGTAAAATGACATCAGAATAACCAACAATGTCTCTGGAAGCCATGATAGCTTTCTCAGCAGCTGCCAATGCTCTGAGACAGCGAGGTAGTCCAGCTGCAACAGGATCAAGCTTAACAGAAAAATGTGCAACAGGGCATTGGCATCCCCCATGTTCCTGCAAAAGAATAGAGGTCATACATGCATTTTTCTAATCTACAGTCTGTGTGAAGGGTCATGTCGAGTCAGGCAGACCTAAAGTCGGAGTAGTTTGTAGTACTAACTTCAGGCCAGTGAAAGCCTGTTCTGCGTCAGGAGTCCATGTCACTTTAACGTTTGATTGAAGGCCTTTACCATGAATCAGTGCACTCAGAGGTTTTTCAAAGACAGCATAATTTGTAATGAAATTTCTGAGGTAAGAGCAAATTCCTTAAAAAAGACATTTGTGTTTTTTTGTTAGAGGTTTAGGAAGCTGCTGGATAGCTTCAACTCTTTTGGGTGTGAGAGATTTGCCCTCTGCCGTGATCACATGACCCAGAAATGTGACTTCCTGTTGAACAAAGAGTCTAGCTTTGTGCCCCTCCTTGGTCAAGTGCTGCAGCAGAGAAACAGTATCTTTCTCACACTGCTCTCTGCTGGGGCTGCAGATCATGAAGTTATCAACGTACTGCAACAGAGCTGTGCCCTTTGACAGGACAAGAGGTTTAAGGTTACGTTTTAAGGCTTCGTTATAAATCGTTGGGCTTTCCGACAGTCCTTGAACAAGGAGCGTGAAGCAATAATTTTTGCCATTGAAGTTGAACACGAACCAGAACCGACTGTCAGGGTGTACAGGAATGCTGAAAAAAGCATTTGACAGATCAACAACAAAGAAAAATTTTGCATTAGATGGAACTTGAGATAATATCATGTAGGGGTTGGGGACATTGGGTGCTCGAATTACAGCATTTACTACTTGCAAATCCTGAACAAATCTCCATTTTGTAGGTTGACCTTTGTCTCTTACCTTTTTAACCAGGAACAAGGGAGTGCGCACAGGAGAGTTCTCACAGGGTATAATTACCCCTGCTTCTTTAATGCCCTTGGCCAAAGAAATGTGTGGAACGGCTCTGTCAATGTCATACAGCTGAAACTGTGTGTGTGTGTCAGAGAAGCTGCAAGTGCACATCTGTGTGTGGTCCAAAATAGATGTGTAGTAGACAATTTGTCATTTTTCTGTCGAAACCATTCCTGTTAATAGTGTTCATGAGGTCCGTCAGACACATACTGTAGGAGGTGCAATGCAAATCCTCTGGTGACATGAAGTCAGTGTTTGTTTGTGAAACTAATGTTTTTGCCTCATTGAGTAATACAGATGAGAGTTGCGAGGTTTGCAACTTCCATCCATATGCATATAGCAATGCAAAGGGGCTGTACTGCACAAAATTGTGAGTCAAACATTGATCAAAATCACATGCTTTTTGAACTGTAATGCCATCATTGGCCGTGCTTCCCACAGAGGTAGCAGGTGTCAGACGGCATCTGGGGTCGTCTCATACCCCCTCGTTCTTGTCGATATCCATGGCCACGCCCACATTCACATCCATGGAAGCTCTGATACATGGTTACAGCTGCCATGTGGAGCTCCTTCTGTGTTTTTTCATCCTTCTTCCTTTGCTGTAGTTTTGTGTGTTTTTTCATCCTTCTTCCTTTGCTGTAGTTGGTCTTGTGCATGAGTGGCATGATGATGGAGCTCACTGAGATGAGCATCAATGTAGCCAGTGCAAGATGTTTTAACTGCAGCAGCAATCTCTGGTCTCAGTCTGTTTAGGCAACAGTTGCTGAGATGTGTTTCCCAGACTCCTGGGTGATCTCCTAAGGTACCTGGTTGTGTCAAGCCACTGTGAACGTTGAACAGCTGTGAGGTGGTGTAGATACTCCTCTGGTGATTCATCATCTTGTTGCTTGCAGGAGGTGATCTTGCACATGTCCACTTTAGTTGGAAAGGCGTTAGTAATAGCTTTTGGCAGAGCAGTAACTGCGTCTCTGTACGGAGCATTATCATTGTGGTTTCAGGTGACATGCTTACAGCGGAGGTCATTGTTTTCCTCTGTGTTAGGGAATTTGTCTGAAATACACTGAAAGTCAGCAGGCTTCAGTTTAGTCACTAGAAGCCGCTTAAGTTCAGTCATAGTGGGATGAAACTCTCTGCAGAAGATGGTCAGTTGGTCAGCGAACTTCTGTCCTGATGCGATGACATCACGAAGGTATTGAGCTGCAGCAGTGATGTTTGCTGTCGTCCAGGTGCGAAACACCAACATCGGACCGTCTGGCCCCGCCACTTCGATCATAGGGATATGATGGGCTGTGCTGGCAGGAGTGACAGACGGACCTGGGTCCTCACCGCTCTCATCTGGCCCATAAGAAATCCCATTGCGAGTATGTTACGGTGATGACATGGGGACTTCTAGAGATGAGGTGTAAGCTGGTGGTAGAGGATCCACTTGCTGTGCTGGGCTCGTGCTCCAGGTCACATACTGAAACTGAAGAAGAGGATCGGTTGGTGGACAGGTATCAAGGTCGGGGTCCAGCTCCAGAGCAGTTAACTGATGATACAGAGAAGAGGCCTGCAAGTGCAGTGTTCTTTCTGACTTTTCATAATGATTTTTTTTTCTGTGTGGTCATTATTCTGTCCCTCTTTTGAAAATGCCAGTTCAGTCTACATTTTCTTTCTGACCCTAATGTCTGCTTCCTTTTTCCACATATAGAGACATGCTTTGTGTTTTTCACAAACCTCCAAATCATTTACTGAAATTTTCTTTTTCTGTTTTAATTTGGATTCTTTCTCTTTTATTTTATTTTCTAACTCTTTGATCTTTTTCACACTTTGGGTTTCCTTATGGAGGATCTCTAAGTCATGTGTCCAATCATTTAAACATTGCACACTTTTTTTGGCATGTTTTCCTCTCATAATATCCACTATCGGACTCTCAGGAGGTCCAACCTCTTTTGTTCCTTTATTCCCCATCAGGAGCATGTATAGTATACAAGACAGACATCTCTGTAAGGTACCTGTTTTGTTCTGGCCTCAAACAGGAATTAAAAGGCAATAGTCCTTTACTATTTATTTTTTTCAACCCCAGGCTATGTGAGTCCCAAACTCTTAAAGGAACAGTGTTTTACAAGTCTCAGACTCAACCAGAGAAAATGAGCTGGGAAAACAAGATGAGTTTTACCCCCTCCTTTTTTTTTTTTTTTTTAATAATTAGTTTAGAAAAACAGGCCAAGTTTAATCAATTTTGAAATAAATTGGGAAAGCAAAATAAGTTTTAAATTTTGGATGACAGGATGGGTTCACAGAATGAGTTCACACACCTTTTTTTTTTTTGTTAGAGCCATTGGTGTGTGTTGGCGCCGGAGATGGCTGCCTCGGTTCTGTACTGGAAACAGATTCCTTGTGTGTAACATACTTGGCAAAGGTGATTATCAAGGCCTATTGGAAATTCCAAGAACTAACTACAAAATATTGGGGGACCTGACCTTTCCTGACACCACTCCCCAGCTGTGGAACACATACAGCTTGAGTTGTTCTTAATACCAGATGTGGTTGCTTTTTAAATGCAAGTTAAAAACTTATTTATTTAAATTGGTTTTTAACCTTGGGTAGAGTTTGTGCTATTCTAGTTAATTCTATTTGTTTTTATTGTTGACTGACTGTATTGTGTACTGTTTTGTACTGTATTGTGTACTGTGGTCAGTCTTGGGGTTGTTGAAATGTGCTATATAATTAAAACTGATTGATTGAGATTGAAATTTTTTAAAATTTGGGACATTGGGAAATAAAGTAGTTGAGTTTCATATAAATTCAAAAGAGCGCTGATGCTGCGCTGGTATTTGAAAATGTACTAGTGCCAATGGAGTCTGATGTGTCTGCTGCCACTACATCATCAGCTCCTGCTGGATCAAAAACTATACAAGTCAGAGCATATGAGTGGAGTGGAGTGGTGAGAATTTACGCTCCTTGCTCACAGAGCTGTTTGCCCACTCCACTCCCCTGCTCAAAGCTGCAGCAAGGCCTCTCTGCTCATTATCACTTAGCGCTCAACTCAGATTGCATCCCAATCCACTCAGATTGCACCCACTCACTCCAAAACAGGAAAAAAATCTGCATGTACTTGACTTTTAGTTTAAACCATAGCCTTACATCCCAAAGAACTAAAGAACAACAATAACTTTTTTAAGGCGAATTTATTTATTTCAAATTACAAGTAGGCCTATGTAACAAGGAATATAACACAAAACTCGTAAAATTCAAGAAATCAATGAGCCTAATTAAATAAAAATAAGTACAACTGACCTTTCAGTTTCCTTTTTAAAGGAAACGGCACTGCATCAAGAATCGACACTCTTCTATAAAAAATATAACCACATGGGCTCAGGATTACTCTGGCACACCTGTGTCAGGCACTACAATATGTAGTTACATCCATGCATGCTGCTTAAAACTGTACTGTGCCAAAAGGAAGCCCTATGTCAATGGTGTCCAACCGACTGGTCTGGGCTCAGAGGCATCTGGGATGGACCATCACACTGTGGAAATGTACTGTGGTCAAACGAATCAATATTTCAGGTATTTTTTTGGAAGGAATGGATGCCATGTGCTCCAGACTAAGGACAAAGAGGACCATCCAGACTGTTAGCAGCAGTAAGTCCAAAAGCCAGGGTCTGTCATGGTCTGGGGTTGTGTCAGTGCCCTTGGCAAAAGTAACTTACAGAAATAATAATGCTGAAATAAATACACACATAGAAATACAAAGAGATTTTGGAACATATGCTGCCTTCAAGACAACATCTTTTCCAGGGATGCCCGTGCTTATTTCAGTACAATGCAAAACCTCATAGAGTACACATTACCAAAGCATGGCTGTGAAGGAAAAGGCTGCGAGTGCTGGACTGGCCTGCCTGCAGTCCTGACCTGTCCCCAGTAGAGAACATGTGGCACATCTTGAAACGCCTCAGCCAAAAATCAATAAGAACTGGAATCAGTAAAATTGAAACAATACCCAACTGTAATAGAGAGTGCTGAAAATACTGTTAAAATAGAAAATGACTGGCCTTATCCTTTAAGTAGTCAGATGGCGTGATTTCTTAGGGTCATCTGAATCCAAGGACTGAGACAATGCTCAGAATGACATAAGTGCATCCCATCAGAATGTCAGTGCCCCAGCCCAGCTGAGTCCTGCTCACTTCCCTTGGTTCAGGGTTTTCCACTGAATGCGGTCGGTGTGACAACGTTGAATGGGATTCTTGTTTTTGCGCTTCAGTCGAAAGTGACCCGCATGCCATTTTCAACTTTTTACCCACTAAAAAGATCTAGAAGCTCTGAGTAAAAGAGAAATGAAAGTGAGGCTGTAACCTCTGTGTTTGTGGATTGTCCTCACTAACCGGTGAGAAACAGAAAAGCCTTAATATTTTGAGTCAGTGTATTGGACTTCCTTAGGGGATTTTTGAGGAAGACTTAGTGGTAATTTGGTTATTTTTGTTGATGACATTTGGGTTCTGTGGGTGTAGCCTAGTTCATTCCTCTGTGTTCGCTTTTCAGACTAGGGTTGGTTTTAGCCGACTGCCTCCAAACATATCAATGTTAAGTTGTTTCTGTCTGTCACTGCCACTGAGTTATGCTTTAAAATGAGAAAATGGAGCAGAATATGTCCATGAAAGTAATTGTTAGAAGACCACAGCACGAAAGTGCTGATGTTCAGTATTAAAATTTTTTATTTTATTAAATTTTATTTTTTTGGCTTGGGTCTTTTGGCTATTATTTCACATAGTTATGGTAACATTTTATGCAGTTGAATCATATTAGCTAGTTGAAACCAAAACTAAGTGCAGAATACAAAACACAACTAAGTTGTGTTCAGAGTATGCACTCACCCAAATTGGCCTATCAATTATTGCATGTTTAATAACAGAATAGTTAAAACTTATGTAAAAGGCAGATTTATTCCAACATTTAGCCCCAGTACAGGGGTCAGCTCCAAGAATGTTGAGTCCTACTGTACAATATGCGTAATTCAACTTGAAAGCATCCTTTGTTAGACCCTCTGTCTTTTGAAACCTTTCAAAAACCTTTTCACAATGTGTATTGCAGGATGTTGGTTATACATTTCCAGTTTTCAGGTTCAAGTCATGATTACCCCGGTGACACAACCAGGGTTATTTCAATTCAGTTCCAATTCAATTCAATTTGGTTTTATTTGTATAGTGCCAAATCACAACAAAAGTTGTCTCAGGACACTTTACAGAGTAAGGTCTACACCTTATTAGTATTATTATTATTATAGGAAAAACCTAAGAAATCCCCCTTGAGCAGCACTTGGTTCTGCCGTTCAGCCTCTCACCTGGCTGTGTTGTCACCAGTGATGTGGTCTTTGGTGGGCCATGCTGCAGGGAAATAGACCTTTGCACATTAGAGATATTCAAAGGAATAGAGAGCTGAAAGTACATTTGCAAAAGCTGTTTTTGACATAAAGCGACTGGAATAAATTTTATCTGCGTAACTGCCAGGAATCAGTCTGGAGTTTTCAGTTTCAAGAGTTTAACAGTCTTTTACTAAACAGTTCACAAACTTTTACATACTTTTCCACAGGCCATCCTACACTAATATAATGTTAAATATTACACCGAGAAGTCTTTTAAGTGTAAAGAGGAAAGATGTCCAGAATGTAACATCTGCTCTTTTAATATGTTTTGCATGGTTTGGGAGACACACATATCACATACAAAGCCATGTCAGTGTTGACAGTGGTGCAGAGTGGGAGTATTTCTTCCAGGAAGAGAGGCAGACAGCATCACCACAGCTCATCGAACAGTCTGAGGCCTGGGTTGTCACAGTTAATATATACTTAGTCATTCTCTGTTTGCCTTTGCATTCCTCTAACTTTTCTGTCCTTTCACATCGTGCCACTCCCTACTGCCCTGCAGTAGCCCAGCCTTTTCAACCTTCCCCTATCACTTATTTTCCCCCACCAACCTGTGTGCCTGTTCCCCATTTTATCATTAGCTACCATCCCACTTTCACTTCGGTCAGATTTCTTCATGCCATTCCTGTTGTACTTTTCCAGCATTTTTCCTGTGTGTGTTGTGCCTGTTCTTTTCTGTGCCTGCAAATTTTTGGACTGTCTTTATCCAGCCCATTTGATTTGATCACCTGGTGTTTTTGCCGCCATAAACCTGCCTTCTGACTTCAAACCACACTATTCTCATTCTCAGTAATACAGGAGGTAGGTGAATTCGTCTCTGTAAAATACTACCTCTTGCTGTGGCATTTTGGAGGGTCAACTTCAATGACCCTCGAATGGGCAGTGTAAAAGAAGCTACAGTCTTGTGTGTGATAAACCTAAGTGTATGCACTGAAGATTCAAAATTAGAAGTATCACAGGAAAATATATTGGGATATATTGGGCATACAGATAAACTCTAATATCAGGATGTTTTATGAAATATAAGATAAAATATCTCAAAGCCTGCACTTCTTAATTAAACCTAAATGGTTAGTTAGGGTTAGAATCAGCTTTATTGGCCAGGTGTGTTGGACACGAGGAATTTGACTCTGGTACGGTGCCTCTCAATATGTTTGTACATATCCTTGCAATAAATAATGCAAGCAAAGAAACAAACAAAATCCTCCCTTACCAACAATGGTATGTTGGCTGTGTAATATAACAATATAAACAGAGCAATAAATAATGCAAGAAAAGAAACAAACGAAATCCTCCCTTACCAACAATGGTATGTAATGATCTTTTGTAGTATATTTATCCTGGTTTTGCTGCAATATACTGAATGTAAGTAGAATGCCATTTGTGGGGCTCACAGCATTGAAAATAATATTAAAATTGTAAAACATCTGCACAACCTCAGTTTCTGGAAAAAAAATGGTGGGGTATTGGCATTGCCATCTCTCAATCACTAGCTTGGCCTTCAGTGATGTTTTACCAAGTGAATAGTTTGGCTTGTGTGGGAATACTTCCTTAGTAAAAGATAGTCACAGTTAAAACAATGGTTGCACAACATACAGGGGGCTTGTGGATTATGTTGTTATATGAACATTGTCCCTGGAAATACATGTTGCTAATGGGGTTTAAAATGTTCTTTAAATACTTTAAGGCTACAATTTGTATTATTGTAAAATCAAGCTAACAGACTCCAGAATCAGCTCTACTGCTAAACCAGTCCCACACAAAGGGTAATGGTTTGAATCCTTATCATACTACTATAAATAATACACTGAAAACATACTAGATCAATGCCCAATCGGCGTCTGTTTATAAATCTCTCTCTGTCAATTCTCTGCTAAAAGCTACACTGATAAAACTTTATGATCTAAATCAGTTTTGTTGGTTTCTTTTCTTCTTCTCTTCAGAACTCTCATTTCTTGACCTTCCTTATTGTGTAGCTTGCTAGCTTTCCAGCCAGCCATAGTGACGTCAACAGACCTGAAGATGTCACATATTGATTGACAGCCATGAGCTCCCACCCCTGACAGTGGTCTTCTCTGATTGGTTAAGAGTGTCATCCCAGTCAAAAACCTTTAGATAGGAATATCTCTGTACTGCTGCCAGGGTGTTCGATGGGTCTGGGCCACAGGAGCCTTCACAGCTGCTCTTCCTATAAAGCTATATTTTGGGTGGGATTTTGTGCAAAAAAAATAAATCTTTTTTTGTTTTTTTGAAAAATGCTACATACTGTAAGTTTAAGAAACATAAACTGAATTTAACTCACCATTGTTTTCTCATCAGGACAGAAGATGTCAAGGACAACACTGGTTTTTGTCATGTAAGTAAACTGAACCCATTAGCAAAGACATTACTGGCCTCATTCATATTCATGTGGTGATGAACGTTATATGAGTTGTAGTTCAGCTGAGTGGCCTAGTCTGCAAGAGCTCAGACTTTGTGCTGCTTGGACAATTCTACTTTAAACTCTACAAATTACACACCACCAAAATGAAAGGTTGAGTCAATTACAGCCCTCTTGGGAGGATCTTATGTGTGCAGGAAGACAGTCACTATGCATGTTCTGTCCCGCACTGCCCTGTCATTACTGACAACACTCTGAGATCCTGATGGCAGGCTAATGACCAGTGCCAAAGTGTGAATCATTCTCTGGCTGGCATTGTGCATCCTGGGCAGGTCAGTTGATGACCAGTCCTGAGGGCCAAAGAAAGGATACATCTGATTAGAGCTTTAAAATTCTGTTGCTCTCTCCTCAAGGCTGAGCTAGTCTTTTTCTATTGCAGTTTGTTACTATGATGACAGTACACCAGTGCTGCAACTAATGATTATTTTCATAGTTTAGATAACATTAAATGAAAATTGAATTATGTACTCAATGTTTTTATATGCTACTCCACGCGGCGCCGGAAGTAGTGAAGAGCCATTTGTGACCAAGCTTGAACTTCCTTGATGATGTCTTGAAAAGAATCAGTTTTAATGACTTCAACTTAAGTGCATGTAAACTGTAAACTGACTTCAACTGTATACCTTATTTTATTTCCATTCATTCTTCAGCTGGAATGTGACCATTCAATTCTGCCTCCCATTTTTTTTTTCACACACAATTCTTTAAGTATAGGAAAGTAATAATTATATGATGCTTAACAGTTCCATTGCCGTCATTGAAGAGCAGAAAATGAATTAGTGGATGAAGATCATTTCATGTTTTGCCTCCTATATGTGCTTGAAATATGAAAAATTGGGAGCGGGATCAATTATGTTTTGTGATTACTTCCATACCAATAAATATGTGTGAAATACAAATATCATGTGAGCCACAGAAAAGTGGCCTACCTCCAAAACAATCCACTAATACTATCACTGGATGTGGGCTACTTTTCCGTGGCCCATCTCATATACAGTAGATTAGACCACTAATACATATGGTGTTGCATTAATGACAATAGGAACCATTTTTATCCATGTACATTGTATTTTACTTTGTCTTCTTAGCATTCATAATTTATTTAAATATCAAAGACTAATATGTGTAATGATGACAATCCTAAATAAACTTCTTGTTTTGTCTAACTGTCTAAAACCCAAAGATATTCAGTTTATAATATAAAACACAGAAAAGCTGGAACAAAAGAATGCTGGACATTTTTCTGTGACATACAGTAAATGGTTAACTGATATTAAAAATGTTTTGTATTAAATTTTCAAACTAAATTTTCTGTCAGTTGACTGATTAATCAATATATTAACTGGCACGATAAACCTTTTTAATTAGTGATTAAAAATGAACATCCATTTTACTCTGAAAACCCTCTTTTGAGAACAAGTCAATCTTCATTTAATTTTTCAAAAAAAATGAAATGTGTATGTGAGTGAGTTTGAGTGATGGATACATTTTAAATGTATGAGTAGTCACATGGTGGGTGTGCAAAAATAAGCAAAGTTGTTTTAAAGAAAGTGGGGTAGTTTGCTTTTTAAACAAACAGCTTTGTCCAAAGTCTTGCTTTTCAGAAATCTGCACAGGACAACCAGTCCAGATAGTCAATATAGGGACGGTACAAAGTTAGAGAAAAGAATTATGGCAATTCAGCTATGGTTAATGAATAGTATGGATAAAGCAACTGAAACATTTAGTTAAGGCTAGTGAAAGGATGGCTCAATCCGAACGTCTGCCCTCTGGGCTTGTGAAGTGAGTCTTCGTGAACTTTGATCTATACATTGTGGCATGTTTACTATCATGACATTAAATCTGTGGGGGTGCTGAGCTGTGAGATAATGCATTAGGACACAGGATTTACGGTAACACCTTATAGATACATTATAAATGTTACTACATTAGTAAACCAATACATCAACAATGAATACTGCCAGTAGATAACTGCTGTTATTATTATCACTTGTAACATCGCATTACTGGTAATTTCTGAACAAAGTCTGAAGTCTGCACCCCAAGTAGACTACTGGATGCAAAACCTCTGCTGGAGATTCCTTGTGGACAAACTGTGGAATTGGACATCCCTTAGTACTGTCAGAAAGCACAAGAAGGTGGCAATTAAATTTTCTTTAGGCATGGCCAGTAAACTCCCAGTGACTATGATGGCTGTTTGCCACATTGGAATAACAGCCCACCATCTCACAGCGCTCTCGCCACTGCGGCCCTGGGTTAGAATCAGGGTTGGCCATCCAGCGTAAAAACACGTGCCAAATGTCAACATGCAAGTCGTCAGTGTGACGATTCGCTGTGGCGACCCCTAAACGGGAAAAGCTGAAAGTGACTGTCTATCATGACAAAATTAACTGGGTGTAGTATATCAATCAGTGCATGTTCAAAACTCAATATCTCCTGTTATGAATAAAACAACAACACAGTCACACCAAGTTGGAACTGAAAAAAATCAGCCAAACTTAAAACCTCAAAAGCTAAAATAGAACTACATGTCATTAAAAATGTAAAACATCAGTAGATATGAAAAGCAAAGCTAATGTTAATTGTAAAAGAAGAAGCTTTTAGCTGTTTTATCAACTGTTTGAGAAAACACCTGTTCATCTTTCACATACATTCCTGACGGTGGATTAGAGATGCAGCAAAGATACTACTAAGGAAAGGCTCAAAACAAGAAGGATCAGATTGGTTTCAGAACAACAGCAGTAGAACTCAGAGAACCATAACAAGATAATCTGAAAACCAGGCTTTCTGCCTTTCCCCAAGCAACAATACTGAAGGTCAAAGGTCAAAGTGTTTATTGTCATATGCACAGTTAGGAAACGTGTTTCCCTGTACAATGAAATTCTTACTTTGCTGTCCACATGAATGCCACAAAATACAAATGAAATATAAAGTAGATAAATAAGTAACACAAAATCTAAGGCACTTTAAGCAGCAAATGCAGCAATATGATAAAAATATATAAGAATATAATGAGAATGTATGCTACATGGGAGCAGCATGCGCAGCAGTCAACAGTCAATGTGCAATTATGCATGTGCAAACTGAGTATGTAAACAGTAAAGGTCGACAGTACATGATGTATTTCCTGGTAATGAACTCCTGTCAGCTGTTTAGGAGTCTGATGGCAGAGGGAAAGAAAGAGTTTTTCAGTCTAGTGGTCCATGCAGCTGTAGAAGTTGCAAAGGATCCTAGGCGACATGCCAAACCTCCTCAGCCTCCTCAGGAAGTACAGCCGCCGTTGGGCCTTCTTGACCAGCTGTGTGGTTTTAAGTGTCCAAGTGAGGTCCTCACTGATGTGGACGCCCAGGTATTTGAAGCTGCTCACCCTCTCCACTTCGAGCCCCCGGATGAACAGTGGCTGATGAGATCTCCTCTCCTTCCTCATGTCCACTATCATCTCCTTCGTCTGGTCCGTGCTGAGGCTGAGATTATTGTCCTTGCACTGAGGACACATCCCTGTGGGTTGCCAGTGTTTGTAACAATGCTGGCTGAAGTCTTGTTGCCAATCCTGATAGTCTGGGGCCTGCCAGTCAGAAAGTCCAGGATCCAGTCACAGAGGGTGGGGTGCAGACCCAGTGTGGACAGTTTGTGGGTGAGTTTGTGGGGGACAGCTGCGTTGAAGGCGAAGCTGTAGTCAATGAAGATTATCCTGATGTAGGAGTCTCTATTTTCCAGGTGAGAAATAATGGAGGGCAGCCGCAATAGCATCTGAGGTGGCCCCGTTGGGCCAGTAGGCATACTGCAGGGGGTCCAGGGTGTCCGGTATATTGCTCTGGATGCGGGCCAGCACCACTTTCTCAAAACATTTCATAATAATTGGCACATGCCCCGAGAGCCCTCCTAGGGATGTCCTACTGCCTTGTGGGGGTCGATCTTTCTCAGGGCTTGTCATACCTGGCCTGATGAGACAGTTAATGGAGGGGAGGTGGGTCAGGTGGTCTCGGAGTGTGTGTGCCTCCTCTGGTTAACATGCTTAAGTCACGTAAAAAAATAATAAATAGTAAAATATGCTAGAATGAAGATAACTTCTTCATGACCATTCATTTGAAATCTGATATATCACACAGCTGCTGTCACGGCCCTGCAGTTATGTGGACTTTGTAAAATAATACTGTCATTATAGCTCCATTAAAACAAAAGGGGCACAACAAGGGTTTAACAGCTGGGTATCACTACACTGTCGTAACGTACAGATTACTAGTCTATAGCTACTTGTTCAGTCGCCCTGTCTCTTAAAATGTTCCTATACAACTAAACTGCAAATTTAGATATGTTTTGTAAGGAACGCATTTGACAGTTGGATTGTATTCTGATGCAACACAATTTTTGAATGAATGAATATTGCCAGAACGCACCATAATGATGCTCCATCACTTTTTTCTCCCCTCTAACAGAGGAAAAACAAATGGCCTACTGGCATAATCTGGTTGAAACTCATAATGTTGCATTATTGTGAGTGTGTGAAGACCCAATAATCAGTGGAGTGTATATCCTGCAAAATGGAATGCTCTAAGTTGTGCTAATGAAATGTAAGGTGCGATGATTAATTCACATCATTGACTCAAACAGTATGTTCACAGATTCAGCACCCGCAAGTGTTTATTTTGTTTAAACACATATATGATGATGTGGATGGTTCACAGTGACACAGTTTAGTGTCGCTCCGTAGTGTAGACTCCGTTTACAAGATACAAGTGATAGAACGAAACTCAGATCATCGAAACTGAAAGAGTGATTGTCATCTCCAGGAGGGGCCGTGGAAACAAACATCAGATGTGATGATCAGCAGCAGAAACAGGCCTTACATTTAATTTAAGTGATGCTGGGATTTAATCAGACTGTTTTACCTGTGAGTAATCAGCTGTAGGTCTATATGACACAGGCAGGGCACAGGATGGCCAAAGTTTGCCACATGCTGACCAGTCATGAGCCTTGTGCACAGCTGATCTGTTCACTGTGTTTGGTTGACATGTAGACCAACATGAAGCAGGAGGAGCTTCGTGAACAATCCGGACATTTTGGAGTCAGTTTAACACTGGAAGAGAGAGCATCTCTTTTCTTATAGATTTAGGAGGCATTTGATGACTGGTCATGACAAATAATGGGGAGGAGGCTGGGGGACAAGTGCCTTTTTTCATAATTTGGGTGGAACCTGCCCCCTGTGAACTTTACACCCTAGTCATGACCACAACATTCACCCAGTGACAAATGGCTACTTATTTACATTGGTATTCTGCCACACCACAATGATCTGGTTGCCTAACAAAGAATCTCTCAAGTATATTCTCAAAATGATACGATGTATCAACAATACTGAGCAGTAAAATCGATGCTACTTACTGCTTTAAAATTTTCATTATATTTATTAAATTAAATTTTTGTTTTTCATGTTCCTTTCTTAACTAGGTAGTAGCCAACAGATTGAGATTACAATATAAACTCAAAATAAACTGCACAGTACATTAGAAAATACAGGACCAGACTGTGGTTGGTTCTCCCCAGTTTGAAGTAGGGGGGCAGTAAAAAAGTCAATTTAAAACTGTCTTCCTAATTTTTTCCAGGCCACAACCTCAGAGAAATGCAGATTTTTATTTTGGATCTTTACTGTATACAGTCAGGGAAAAAATTATTTGAACCCCAGCTGATTTTGTAAGTTTGCCCACTAACAAAGAAATGATCAGTCTACAATTTCAATGGTAGGTTTATGTGAACAGTGAGAGACACAACAATAACAAAAAAATCCAGAAAAATGCATTACAAAAAAAGTTATAAAGTAATTTGCATTTTCATGAATGAAATAAGTATTTGATCCCTTTGCAAAACGTGCTTTAGTACTTGGTGGCTAAACCTTTGTTGGCAATCACAGAGGTCAGATGTTTTTAGTTGGCCACAAGGTTTGCACACATCTCATGGGGGATTTTGACCCACTCCTCTTTGCAGATCCTCTCCAAGTCATTAATGTTTCGTGGCTGATGTCTGGCAACTCGAACCTTCAGCTCCCTCCACAGATTTTCTATGGGATTAAGGTCTGGAGACTGACTAGGCCACTCCATGACCTTAATATGCTTCTTCTTGAGCCAATCCTTTGTTGTCTTGGCCGTGTGTTTTGGATCATTGTCATGCTGGAATACCCAACCACGACCCATTTTCAATGCCCTGACTGAGGGAAGGAGGTTCTCACCCAAGATTTGATGGTACATGGCCCCATCCATCCTCCCTTTGATGTGGTGCAATTGTCCTGTCCCCTTGGCAGAAAAACACCTCCAAAGCATAATGTTTCCACCTCCATATTTGACGGTAGGTACGGTGATTTTGGAGTCACAGGCAGCATTCCTCCTCCTCCAAACACGGCGAGTTGAGTTGATGCCGAAGAGTTCGGTTTTGGTCTCATCTGACCACAACACATTCACCCAGTCTTCCTCTGAATCAGTCAGATGTTCAGTAGCAAACTTCAAACGGGCCTGTGGACAGGTCTCTTTTATACAGGTAACGAGCTGAGAGGGCTCCCAATGTCAGCTCCTTACCTGTATAAAATACACCTGGGAGCCAGAGATCTTGCTGA
>NW_018127994.1:402496-405728 GCF_001952655.1 Monopterus albus
AGATTGGCAGTTAATTTATGTTTCTTCCATTTGCGAATAATCGCACCAACTGTCATCTGTTGTCACCTTCTCACCTTGGCGATGGTCTTGTAGCCTATTCCAGCCTTGTGTAGGTCCACAATCTTGTCCCTGACATCCTTGGAAAGCTCTTTGGTCTTGGCCATGGTGAAGAGTTTGGAATCTGGATTGATTGATTGCTTCTGTGGACAGGTCTCTTTTATACAGGTAACGAGCTGAGAGGGCTCCCAATGTCAGCTCGTTACCTGTATAAAATACACCTGGGAGCCAGAGATCTTGCTGACTGATAGGGGATCAAATACTTATTTCATTCATGAAAATGCAAATTAATGTATAACTTTTTTTGTAATGCATTTTTCTGGATTTTTTTGTTATTGTTGTGTCTCTCACTGTTCAAATAAACCTACCATTGAAATTGTAAACTGATCATTTCTTTGTTAGGGCAAACTTACAAAATCAGCTGGGGTTCAATTAATTTTTCCCCTGACTTTATTTTAGTGCAGACATGTAGATTTACCTAAGTTAAATAACAATTAACTTGAAGTGCTTGAACTAAACTTAACCTACATAAACATTACAGTATTGGCTATGAAGTTTTAAAACTACAAACTGTTTGTTTTTTAATACTCCCCATCATGCACTTGCCACTATTTCACCTCATCCAGATTTATTACCACATTAGAGCAAGAGCCTTCTGTTTGATTTGTGTGTGTGTGTGTGTGTGTGTGTGTGTGTGTGTGTGCAAAAACTGTAACTAACTCATCCATATTTATTACTGCCTACTGCCTTCTCATGACCTCTGACACTGCTTCCTTGTAGCCTGCTGTTAGTGGGGGGTGGGGTCATGCTTGTACTGGGGACGGTGCATGGGAGCTCTGCTGGATTCTCCAGCTGAGAACCAGTGGACTGGGACCTCTGCTCTTACTACCATTTAAGTCAGGGCCAGTACCTGCTTTTGTGAATTAAAGCTGGTACACAATGAGCTCAGTGCTGTTGCCTCACAGCAAGAAGGTTCTGGGTTTGAGCCCCGGCCGACCCGGTGTCTTTCTGTGTGGAGTTTGTGTGTTCTCCCTGTGCCTGTGTAGGTTCTCTCTGGGTACTCTGGCTTCCTCCCACAGTCCAAAGACATGCAGCTTAGGTTGATTGGTGACTCTAAATTGCCTGTAGGAGTGAATGTGGGTGTGTGTGGTTGTTTGTCTAAGTGTCAGCTCTGTGATAGACTGGTGACCCTGTCCAGAGTGGACCCCACCTCTCACCCAGTGTCAGCTGCACACCCACTGTCAGCCAAGTGCCTCAGCTCAGTCCAGCGGTTCTACTATATTCATCTACCAGCAGTTCTGGACATTAATAGAAGGATCAAATTATCAGCCAGCTTCTGCAGTAAACTAAAACAAACACTGCTCCACCTGGCAGATATATACAACACTGCAGGCGGCTTGCACACAAAGTGCTTAGGGGCATTAATAAGGTGGCACTGCGATCACTGTGTCATTGCAGGGGATACACGATAGGAGTAGGGGCCGTATGCAGAACTGTCACGGATCAGGTATGGTTCCACCCTGGTCCAGCCAGAAATTTAAGACAGCTGCATCTGTAGCCACATTTCTGCTGCTGGAATCTAGCGAGTAGTACACCCTGGGCTCCCCTTAACTGTCACCTGGCATAACTTCATGGGATGACTTGGACCGTCCTACTTTGTTTCACTGTATCTTTCACTGAGTTGGTCTCTGTTGAGAGGAGGGAGCGGCTGCACTTCTCTCACATACAGACACGGGGAATGGGGAAGTTGGTTACAACCAGTCAAAAGCAGTTACAAGGTATACTGAACAGTGACAATTGCGCAATATGCAAACGAGTTCTGAAGAACAACGTCAGGAACTGGTGTGTGGGGGAGGAAGAGAAGAAAATCCCGAATAGAACTGTTACAAAGAGCGGGAAGTCACCGAGGGACAATGGAACTGTGCCAAATCCTCATGATTCAGCAAGAGGAAACTGAATTCTTGTTTAAAAGATTTAATCTGAAATCGAGATTTCAACAGAAAACCACGATCCAACAAACTCAGAAACAGGCTCGGAGGCAGCATTGGCACAAGGGCCAACCCGCTTTGGAACTGGAACAGGTTCAGAGGCAGCGTCGGCGTGCCGGCTGACCCGCTTGGGAACAGGAAATGGGTTTGAAGCGGTGTCGGCGGTCCCACCGACCCGCTCCGGGGACAGAACAAGAAAGAACAGGCTTGGAGGTGGTTTCGGAGTGCCGGCCGACCCACTCGGAAACAGGAACAGGATCAGAGGTGATGTCGGCGGTCCGGCCGACCTGCAGGTTGATACTGGGCCAGGCATAAGACTTCAGTGCAGGAAGGGAGAGTGGATCTTCCATCTGGGCTTTCAGTTCCTGTCTGATTGCACATGCTTCAGCCAGAGTCAGGGGGGTCTCCTCAGAGCAGGGCTGGGCTGCGGGTGCGGGCGTGTGAAAACATGGTAACACAAGGACATCCAAGGTCGGTACACAGAAAACAACTGTTAGGTATTTTTAGTCAGATAGATATTGGTTAGGTACTTGTATGTATTAGAAATGTTTAGTGGAGACAGGATGTCTAGTTAGACTGTTAAATGCTTAGTCATGCTTATGAGTTTCTACAGGGTACATCTGGTCAAGGATAACTAGAGAGAAGAGTTGATGACTGTCAGCAGACAGGGTGTTTAATATTATTATTATGACGTGTATAACTGTAGCCTTAGCCATAATATGTTCTTATGTTTAAGTCACGACATGTTACTAGAAGTCTGTGAGAATGTTTTTAGTTACACACCACTTAATCAACAGACACACACACACACACATTGATTTGCTTCATGTTTTGACTACTGCTATGACCAGCTGCAAAGCTGGTAACAGAGACGTCTCAGTTGACGTTTTCTGGGTAGTATGGGGCTAGCCCAACCGAGGTGATATAATGTATAGGCCTGGTGGGTTCAGGGTCTTTCATCTTACATCTGCCTGCGAGCATGTTGGAGGTGCAAGATATCAGAGCGTGTAATGTTAATTTTTACCTGTATTGGAGATGGTGCAAGAGTACAAATTCTTGGGTGTGACTATCGACAACTGTCTGAATTGGAAAACAAACAGCACATCTGTGTATAAGAAGGCCCGCAGCAGACTCTATTTTTTAAGGAAGCTGAGGTCCTTCAATGTGTGCAATAAGATGCTGGAAAT
>NW_018127994.1:405915-407931 GCF_001952655.1 Monopterus albus
CTCAGGTATCTTGCACCTCCAACATGCACGCAGGCAGCTGAAAGATGAAAGACTCCAAACCACAACAGGCCTATACATTATATCACTTCGGGTTAACCCCATTCTACACAGGAACGCCAAACTGTGACGTCTCCCAGGGCCAGCTGTGCAGCTGGCCAGAGCAGTAGTCAAAGCATGAGGAAAATCAACATGTGAATGTCTGTTGATTATGTGGTGTGTAGCTAAAAACATTTTAATACGACCTCTAGTGACATGCCATGACTTTAAACATAAGAAAATATTATGGCTATGGCTGCAGTTATACATGTCATAATAATAATATTAAACATCCTGTCTTCTAACAGTCATCAACTTTCTATCTAGTTATCCTTGACCATAAGCAACCTGCAGCACTCATGGGAATGCCTAAGCATTTAACAGTCTGAGTTAGACATCCTGTCTACTCTAAACATTTCTAATACATCAAGTATCTAACCAATATCTATCTGACTAAAAATACCTAACAAACTGTATCAGCAGCTCCTGAGGCAAGTCAAACTTCCTGAGCTGGCGCAGGAAGTACATCCTCTGCTGTGCCTTCTTGACGATGGCCCTGATGTTGGACATCCACTTCAGGTCCTGGGAGATAGTGGAGCCCAGGAACTTGTAGGACTTTACTGCTGATACAGTGCTGCCAAGTATAGTAAGTGGGGGTAGGGTGGGAGGGCTCTTCCTGAAGTCCACAGTCATCTCCACTGTTTTAAGCGTGTTTAGCTCCAGGTTGTTGCAGCTACACCACACGACCAGCTGCTCAACCTCCCGTCTGTAGGCTGACTTGTCAGCGTCTCGGATGAGACCAATGACCGTTGTATCATCAGCAAACTTTAGGAGCTTGACAGAGGGATCCTTTGAGATGCAGTCGTTGGTTGTAGAGGTAAAACAGCAGCAGGGAGAGTACACATCCCTGGGGGGTACCTATGCTTATTGTCCAGGATGTGGCTTTCTCCAGCCTCACCTGCTGCTGCCTATCTGTCAGAAAACTTGTAATCCACTGACAGGTGGGGGCAGGTACAGTGAGCTGGGTCAGTTTGGAGTGGAGGATGTCCGGGATGATTTGAACGCTGAGCTGAAGTCCACAAAGAGGGCCTGTGCATAGGTCCCTGGGGAGCTGAGGCGTTGCAGGATATAATGCAGTGTCGTGTTCACTGTATCGTCCACTGACCTGTTTGCCTTTTTGTCTTTTTAACAGGCCACATATAACTGGTCCCTATCGTTATACCATATAATTACACAAAGTTGTTTATTAGGTTTAATTACTGTTTATCCATACCTGACCGCCAGAGCCCAAGTGTTTCCTATGTGTTGTGTATTGGGTTGCCACCTCGAGCTCTGCCTTGTTTCTTCTTTGTTTGTTCCACCGTTTGTCATATAAATACGGTGTTGTGTCATACCCTCTTCCCTTTTGATATATTCCACTGGGAAGAGGTCAGTTTATAATCCATTGTAATCCTTTTATTGCTTGTGCCCACATCTTTTTTTTTACTTCCTCTGTGTAAACAATGACTGTGGATACACTCGTGTGTATTGTTATAACACTGTTGTGATATCTGACGGTGTTAATTACTCAGCTTATTCTGATGATGATGTATGCTAACATGATGTATTGTTTTATATAGATTGGGCTTGAGGTCCAGCAGCACATACTAGGTGCTGATTGTTCATTTCTTATTGTCAGATTAAATGGGGTGCACCTCCAAATGCAGTCCTGGTGTTTTGTGGGTCCTTCAGCCACCACACACGCCCCAGCACAGAATAACACAGAAGTCCACCGGTCACACACGCACATCCTTTTCACAGATTGTTAGAGGTGGGGGGCTGGAGGGAAGGGTGGTGATTGTCGGGGAGCAGCTGCTGGGTCTGAGGTGGAGAGGGTGAGGGGGGAGTGTTGATTGTCAAACAAAGGTTATTCCACTGTATAAATCTGGTGATAAGCACAACTTCACAAATTATAGACCGGTTTCTCTGTTGTCACAATTT
>NW_018127994.1:409302-419258 GCF_001952655.1 Monopterus albus
GCCCGGTAGGCAAACTGCAGGGGGTCTATGATGTCCTTCAGGTGGGCCAACACCAGTCTTTCAAAGGACTTCATAACTACAGATGTCAGGGCGACAGGTCTGTAGTCATTCAGTCCACTGATGGAGGGTTTCTTGGGGACTGGAATGATGGTGGAGCATTTGAAGCAGAAGAAGACTTCACACAGCTTCAGTGACCAGTTGAAGATAAGTGTAAAGATGGGGGCCAGCTGATCAGCGCACACTTTCAAGCAGGAGGGGGTCACACCATCTGGGCCTGGTGCCTTTCTGATCTTTTGTCTTTTAAAAGAGGCCACACACATCCTTTTCACAGATCATTAGAGGTGGGGGGCTGGAAGGAAGAGCAGCTGCTGGATCTGAGGTGGGGAGGGGGGAGGGTTGGTTGTCAAACCTGCAGTAGAACACATTCAGGTCATCTGCTAGTTGACGGTCCTCCACAGCAAGATGGGATGGTTTTCTGTAGCCAGTGATAGTTTTCAGGCTCCCCCACACAGACGAGGGATCATTGGCTGAAACCTGAGCTTTCAGGTTTTCAGAGTAGCTCCTCTTTGCCGCTCTGCTCTCCCTTGTCAGTGTGTTCCTTGCCTGGCTGTACAGAGTCCTGTCCCCACTTCTGTAAGCCTCCTGTTTGGCACGACAAAGCTGCATGAGTCTTGCTGTGAACCAGGGCTTGTTGTTCTTGTATGTGTTAGATATTAGTAAATCAGTCAGATAATTATTAGACAATGTGTTGAATTAAATGTATTAGTAATGCGATTTAGTAAGATTCAAAGTCTGCTCTGTTTCAAGGTTGACAGATAGAATGTTGATTCTGAAAAGTGTAACATGACACCAATTGTTTTCTTGTATTAAATCTTGTGTTCGAATATTATGTCTGAATGAATGCCTTAGCTAAGCACCACGTGACAACACACACACACATTGAAATTCCTCATTTTGTTATGACTATGTAAAATCCAGCTGCTCTAAGCCTGTGGAGCACTAGATAAGAGATGGAGTCTGCGGGCTGATTTTGTTTTGATTTGATTTATTCATTCAAGCATGTAAAACAGTTGATATGTCAACACATGTAATTTCACACATATCCAACAATAATCCAATATCCATTTACTTATACCTACAGTAGTACATGCTTGAACGGAGTAGGAAGAAGTTAGACTTATCTAGTCCTACCCCATGACATCATTTTACAACTTTTAAATCCTAAGCAATATCTCTAGATAAATAATTATCCTCTACACCACACAAGTAATATACTACAGAATTATTACAGAGTGTTAACATTCTACATAATTACATTCATTTATGTAAAAGCAGATTCCACCTCCTCTCGTTTTCCCGGACAGCTCCTTTACACGATCCGCTCTATACACCTGGAAGCCCGGTACTTGAATCGCGCTGTCCACGATGGAGTTGCTGAGCCAGGTCTCTGTGAAGCACAAAGCAGCAGAGCGTTAGTCCTGTTGACAAGAAGAATTTGATCCATTTTGTTGACAGGGAGAGGAGATCAGCCAGGTGAATAGATGGGAGTGGAGTCTGTGTTCACCTCTGTCATAACCGCACCAAGGCACCCGCACGGTTTCCATGGCGGCGGCATTTCTTCCAGGTCCCGTATATTGCTGCTGCGCCTCCGATCAGAATGTTCATACAGCATTCTTTGTTAACAAAAATTGGAGGACGGTAGTTTGGTGTGAGTTTTTTGATATTTAACAGTTCTTATCTGGGATGAGTTGCAAAAGACCGAGAAAACAAAGAAAAACAACAAACACAAGAGAGCGCGAATAACCACAGTCGCCATCACTGTCGGCGCCGGAAGATGAACGGTTTTGTTTGAGGTTTTGTTTACATATTTTTTTGAGATGGTGGCAAATGACCTCTTGTTTTTCCTTTCTCTTTATTTTACTTATGTCAAAAATAAGCGAAAATACTTGCATAACTACAAATACTATGCTGGTGTTGACAAGAAATACTACATCATTCTTTGGGATGCATTGCGCTACAGCGAGGCTACAGCCAGTAAGGGCCCCCTTTTTCTGGACAGATAAAGAACTTGCCTTTTGAGGCGCAACAGGGTCATCTTCACAGACCCCTACCTTGGAAGTTGACTTTACTTCAGTTCTATTACTGTTTTCAAGTGTTAAGTGTTGAATATGTTCTGTGTTTGCTGTTCAAGAGGAATGGGGAACCAATTCATTTGTATAAAGTAGCTAAAAGGGTAGCAACATAAATGTATAACAGATCTGTAAAACTGGTAACGATTAATATTAATGGCCTACACAATCCAGTTAAAAGGTGGAAAGTCCAAATTGCATTAATGCAAGAAACTCATCTCTCAGATGAGGAACATAGGGACAGTAATGTCTACTCCTGATTGGACTATATTCTTGTATTCAAAAATGACTTATTCAGAATAAGAAGCTGTGAAATAGGGCCCAGTACCATCTCTGACCATAATCCTGTATACATAGATATTAGCCTCATAAAAAAGGATAGACACACATTATGGCGCTTAAATAATAATATGTTGAACTACCAAAAAATTAAAGAGAGTTTAATAGAAGAGATAAAGGAGTAATTAGAACAGAACGACAATGAAGAGGTGTCTGTCTGGGACACACTAAAGGCTGTGGTTAGAGGGAAATTAATAAGTATCTCATCCCACCAGAAAAAAGCAAACTAATTAAAACATAAGTTTAGAAGACAAAGTGTTAAACCTTCAATGGAAACACTCTCAATTTGAAAGATGAGACTAAATTAGAAATAACAAAACTAACAATAACAAAAAGAATGACATAGATTAAATAAACAATATGGCAGTACAGAAAAAGATGGTCTTCACCAAACACCAATATTATGAGGTGGGGGGAACATCACTTAAACTTCTTTCATAAACTCAGAAAACAACAAGCCAAGAGAACTATACACTAAATAAGAAATCCTCAACAATAACATAAAAAGGAAACAGGAAAAAAATTCAACATTTTCTAACTTATTACAGAAATCTATATTCACAGCCTCATATAGATAATGTGCAGGAAATCGACAACTTCCTTACCCAACTACAATTACCGTTAGTAACAGATGAACAAAATAATAAATTAATTTCCACAATAACAAAAGAGGAAATCAATTTGGCTATTAAGAGTCTCAAAATGAGGAAAATTGCGGGAGCAGATGGCTTTGGCCCAGAATGATACAAAAAAATTGAAGCCCATTTAGTTCATATATTGCTTAAAACATTTAACTGGGTTATGGAAAAGAAAACAATTCCTGCCTCATTGAGCAAAGCAATAATCTCTATTATTCCTAAAGAAGGAAAGAAGAGATTAGACTGTAGCAGTTATCATCCAATTAGTGTTCTGAACGTAGACTCTAAATTGTTTACCTCAATTTTATGAAAAAGACTGGAAACAATTATCCAACATTTAATTCATAAGGACCATCCCGGTTTCATCAAACTCAGACAAATGCAGGACAATGTCAAGAGAGTACCACATACAATGCAGCAAGCTGCCCAACAAAAGCTGGAAACTTTAGTGATAAGTCTAGATGCCAAAAAAGCCTTTGACTCGGTGAGGTGGACATTTCTATATAAAGTGCTTGACAAATTTGGACCGCATAAATCTATAATTGATATAATTTTGGGACTATACACAAACCCAATACAGTGGGGCAAATAAGTATTTGATACACTGCTGATTTTTTTCAACTTTTCCCACTTACAAAGTACGGACAGATCTGTAATTTTCATTGTAGGTACACCTCAACTGTGAGAGACAGAATCTACAACAAATTTCCAAAAAATCACATTGTTAGATTTTGAAATAATTTATTTCCATTTTATTTCATGAAATAAGTATTTGATACAATAAAAAAATAGAACTTAATATTTGGTACCGAAACCTTTGTTTACAATTACAGAGGTCAGACATTTCCTGTAGTTCTTGACCAGGTTTGCACACACTGCAGCAGGGATTTTGGCCCACTCCTCCATACAGGTCTTCTCCAGATCTTTCAGGTTTTGGGGCTGTTGCTGGGCAATGCAGAGTTTCACCTCCCTCCATAGATTTTTTATTGGGTTCAGGTCTGGAGACTGGCTAGGCCACTCCAGGACCTTGAAATGCTTCTTACGGAGCTACTCCTTAGTTGCCCTGGCTGTGTGTTTGGGGTCATTGTCATGCTGGAAGACCCAGCCATGACTCATCTTCAATGCGTTTACTGAGGGAAGGAGGTTGTTGCCCAAAATCTCAAGATACGTGGCCCCATCCATCCTCTCCTCAATACGGTGCAGTCGTCCTGTCCCCTTTGCAGAAAAGCACCCCCAAAGCATGATGTTTCCACCCCCATGCTTCACGGTTGGGATGGTGTTCTTGGGATTGTACTCATCCTTCTTCTTCCTCCAAACACGGTGAGTGGAGTTTATACCACAAAGTTCTATTTTGGTCTCATCTGACCACATGACCTTCTCCCATGCCTCCTCTGGATCATCCAGATGGTCTTTGGTAAACTTCAGATGGGCCTGGACATGTGCTGGCTTGAGCAGAGGGACTTTGCGTGCGCTGCAGGCTTTTAAGCCATGATGGTGTAGTGTGTTACTAATGGTAACCGCTGAGACTGCGGTCCCAGCTCTCCTCAGGTCATTGACCATGTAGTTCTAGGCTGATCCCTCACCTTTCTTTGGATCGATTGCTACTCCACAAGGCGAGATCATGCATGGAGCCCCAGTCCACGGGAGATTGACAGCCATCTTGAATTTCTTCCACTTTCTAATAGTTGCGCCAACAGTTGTTGCCTTCTCACCAAGCTGTTTTCCTCTTGTCCTGTAACCCATCTCAGCCTTGTGCAGGTCTACAATTTTGTCCCTAGTGTCCTTAGACAGATCTTTGGTCTTGCCCATAGTGGAGAAGTTGGAGTCTGATAGATTGAATGTGTGTACAGGTGTCTTTTATACAGGTAATGAGTGGAGGATAGGAGGGCTTCTTAAAGACAAACTAACAAGTCTGTGAGAGCCAGAATTCTTGCTGGTTGGTAGGTCATCAAAAACTTATTTCATGCAATAAAATGGAAATAAATTATTTCAAAATCTAACAATGTGATTTACTGGAATTTTTTTGTAGATTCTGTCTCTCACAGTTGAGGTGTACCTACGATGAAAACTACAGAAGTGTCCATTCTCTGTAAGTGGGAAAACATGAAAAATCGGCAGTGTATTAAATACTTATTTGCCCCACTGTAGCTACAATCAAATAAATGGAGACCTCACTGAGTCATTTACATTAGAGAGAGGAAACTGTCAGGGATGCAATACATCGCCACTCCTCTTTGACTTATTTATCCAGCTGTTAGGCCAATGGATTAGGCAGAGGCAAAATATTATTGGGGTAAATATAGAGGGAGTAGAAAAAAAAAGGCATTATTTGCAAATGACCTAATATTAACCATAAGCCAACCAACGCAATCTCTGTCTAAGATTATTTAGATACTGGAAGATTATTGTACATAATCCCCCCCCCCAGTATTAGATATCATCATAAATTAAATGGAGTGAGGACAATATAAAATATTTAGACCTTTGGAAAGACTTGACCTGTGCCCATGAAATGCTGTGAGAAGTGCAGAGACTCAGAACAACAGGAAGTCGTGCAGATACATACTGAGATGACTAAACTATCTGCACGAGAATAGTGTGTGGAGAATAGTGTCTAATTTATTTGTCCACAAGGGGACACTACAAACCTTTGACACCCTGAAGCATAAACATGGCTTGGGCTCCGAGGATTTCTTCAGATACCTACAGGTTAGACACTATTTGACAAAACTGTCTACAGGATGTCAAAACTTGGCTTAGTCAGAATTTCCCTTAGTTAAATGAAGGCAAATCTGACTTTATTGTTATCAGCCCCCAGTTGGATGGAAGTGCAGTTGATCTTGGCACATATGCCCCCCCGCTCTCTAATGCGGTAAAAAATCTGGGGGTAATTTTTGATGTCAATTTCAACTTTGATAAGCAGATCAAGTCAGTGGTTAAATCCAGCTTCTGCCAGCTAAGACTGCTGGCAAAGGTAAAGCCATTTCTCTCTCATAGTGACTTAGAGAAAGCCAAAATTTTGAGCTAATCTTTTTGCCTTTTTGTCCTCACATATAATGACAGTGTGACTTTTTTTAATCTTTAGATTTTTTTATTTTCAGGTAAAGACAGCAGACTAGACATTTTGCCTAACTATTAGTCTAATCAGAGGCTCTTCTCATTAAAGTACACAGATTATTGAACATATTGGAATTTTATGATGCAGTTAATTTGAAAACTAGAATAACTTGGGTTGTCTGATGAGAGTATACAGTACAGTATAGTTGCTAAGAAACAATGTTTTGCATTCAAGTACAGTATTTGTATGTACGCTCATGCATGAATTCTTTTCTCCCACCAGGAAATGACCTCATCACTCTGGCTTTGTAAAGATTTGTGTGAAAGCGGCTTGACTTCATGAACATATGTAAACAATTTCAATAATAATTTATTTTCAATAATAAATTCAATAATACAACAATAACAATAATATAATACCCACATTAATATAATCTCCATCCATTTTCTTCTGTGATCAGGTCACTGTTTTATTTCACATCCTTCCTACCTCTCAAAATGTGGTGTCTAAAACATGGCTGCAGTTTAGCCAGATGAAGACAGGCAGAAGCAGAGACAGTGAACATTTTAATGTTGTTCTCTGAATGTAATACAGGATTTTGCAAAAACCTGCAATCTATGGCAACAAGGCTGGGAGATAATTTCATAAATGAGTCACCAGCAAGAACCACAAAGTGCATTACAGCACAGCCCACTGTCGATCTCTGACTCAGTCTACTCTGGGTGGAGAGACGATTCATTCTCTGTTATGGCTAGAAGGCTCACTTGTTTTGTGGCCTCACATGAACAGACACATCCTTTTGGTTCATCACCTGATATTAAGTAGTTTCCTAAGGCAGCTCCTTTGTTCTGAGAAGTCAGGTCCAGACTGCTGTGGAGGGAAGGACAGAGCCAAACCTCCTCAGTAGTGTCACATTTTCCCAGTGGTTTAGAGCTCATTGCGTTGCAACAAAAGGCTTGTCTTCACACTCGTCTTCTCTGGTGGCTCTGCAAACTGTTCCCTATCACCTTTCTCCTCTCATCCTACTTTTTGCATGGCCCATTCCTATAGGCTTCATTGCAACTAACATCATTATTTTCATGCTCACTGGACTCAGCTGTTTACCTGCTGCATGTGCACAACTCCCTCTGACTCCCAGTATCATTCAGTACTGATGAATCATATTGTAAGTCTGAAATGGGGAAAAAAAGCATGGAAACAGAAAATCTAGTGAAGTGTGATGACCATCTTGGCCTCACTGCTAAGTCAGAAATTGATGACCAATGGCCAAAATGGAAGGAGCATCCTGGGAATCAGTTTAGAAAGAGGGAAGCTGCAAGTGGACACAGTACACTCAGTCATCTTCTCACACACATACATGCAATTGCAAGGTATGAGTAATCGCCTCACTTTACTGTGCTCACTCACAAACCTGCACTAGTTACTAGCTACATGCACACTACTGTACACTGCTACACACACCTGCACACATACATTCACAAAGGCTATTAGGGGTCCCTGCCTGCGCTCAACTTTAGGAATGATTGATAGAGCCTTCAGAGCAACACACAGGCTGTTTAGTCATACTGATTGTCCTGCAAGTGTGCGTGTGTGTTTAAGTGTGTGTATGTCTGTGTGCACTGGTTCCATCTGTTTTTCCCCTAATGGTCACTGCAGTAAAAGGACTGTGCATTTTATTAGAGTCTGTTTCTGAACACGATTATCTGTGTTTCAACAAGGTATGAGAAACTCTGAACGGGATTTGAAAGCTCGTGCTTCAAAGGAACATGTGCATATGTAGTTTTTGGGTGAGGGTGAGTGTGTGTGAATGAGAAAACATCTGTTGTTCTTTAGGGCTCAAACAATAATGTCAAAGTTGTGATGTCATATTTGAATGATGGCTTGTGCCACTTTGTGTCTTAAGGGTGTCCACAATGTTTCCAGATAACACACACACTGACTAAAGAAAGCACCACATCTACCAGTGACCAGTGTCTCCACACATGGCTGCACGGTGATAGTAACAGAGCACACAGGGGATGGCAGGGAGACAGAGGGTAAAAGAAGAGAAATGAGACACAGAGGGAGAAGAAACAAGAGCAGTAAAAAAGAATTTAGCACTTTGTTTGTAGTCGTAGTTCAAGCTATTTTTGAAACACAAAATGAGAACAAAAATATTTTTTGTCAAAGTAATATACAAGCGGACAGCTCTTTACTTTCTTTTGTACATTGTAATAATGGACAATAGTTTTAAGGCTTTTGTTTTAGTCACATTTCCAGCGGGAACACACTATACAGTGGAGGTGTAATGGTACACAAAAATCAGTTCAGTTCAGTTTTGGTACAGTAAGAGCAACAAATACAAGTCATTCAACAATTTATATTTTTTTTACATTTAATTTTCATTGAAACATAAAATATACAAATAAGACAGATTAAAACCAGAATGCTGCTGAATACTAGTAAGTGTTCTAATAACAAGGGAAAGGCTGTTTAAAAATGAAGAAAGCAACATTTGTACTGCACATGTTTTTTCCTTGCAGCAGTGACATTTACGTTCGCATGGTGCTGTTTCAGATGAGTTTGCAAGTTTGACGTGTTGCCAAAACGCATCTGATCATCACTGAATGAACTTTTTAAGTAGCAGAATGGAGCGTAATAAACAATAATCAAATAAGATGTCTTATCCAGTTGTTTTTGTCCATTGTTGTAGTTCACTGGGAAGCCAAAGTGTCCCCAAACAGGAAACCTTAATGATAAGGGAGGGTCTATGAGCTCTGGCGTCTTATTTACATCGGCCATGACATTCACTAAGCTAAGCGCACTGTGTGAGTTTAGTGTGCTCCAGTCCGCCATTTAATTAATACCAGTCACAAAAAAAGCATTGGCACTGTTTGCAATTTCCTGGTTTTCTGCACAAATCGGTGAAATGTGTTCTAATCTTCAAATTCAAAATTTTTATTTGCCATTTATGCATAAACAGACAGTCCAGGTATATAGGAATTCTTGTGCAGCTCTCCTTTGGAGTCAGGTAAGGAGCCAAAAGCAAGAAAGCACACTTAGTTTTAAAATAAAACAGTTATATAAAGGCAACAAAGTATTAAAACACAATACACAAAAATAGGGTAATAGTATTTCCCACAGTGAACTTCAAACATTGCACTTAGTAATTCACAAATATCAACAAACATATTTCTAAGTGATAAAACACAAAGTCATGATCTTTCAAATCTGTATTCATCTGCAATGAACCTAAAGTCATGTACTGAAATGCTTTTATTACAAATAAAAGCACATAAACATACAGTCCAGTTTATATACATGTACTTTTCATTGAAAACCTGATGAAGGTTGTTAAGCACTTTGGATTTTGGCACATCACCCAGCTTTCAAATCTCCAAGCCCAGGCCACTTTCTTTTCCTTTCCTGCTTATTATAACATGAGTCTTATTAATGTGGCATCATTTTAATCTGTTATAACACTCTTCATATCAAAGTACAGTACATAGCTGCTGTGGTATGGGAGCAAGGTTACATCACTACAGCTATATTTGGTATGGACAAAGAAACAAGCAGTCAAACTGTTAGGGTTGAGTCCCCCTCACCAGGAGGGTGAGGAAGAACTACGGTAGGACTCAAGTGTGCTGAATCAGGAGCTAGTAAAAAAAAAGGAAAAAAAAGGAGGTCTAATGGAACAAAGTAACAACATAACAAGGGCCATGTACATATATAAACAAAGTAGGGCAGAGATGGTGGAGGAGACCACGACGAACAAGTAAACAGATAAACTGACGGCAGGAATCAGGAGAGCAG
>NW_018127994.1:421714-427932 GCF_001952655.1 Monopterus albus
TTTCAAATATGCCACCTTAGTGTGAGAGGTTAAGCTTTATTCCTATGTCCATGGGTTAGCATATTGTGGGCTTCATACACCTCTAAAATAATAATGATATCAGTGACATTCCAAATGCCAGCAGTAGGATTTCATGGTCCATCATGTGAATATTGCTTTTAAATTAAAGGTTGCACTCTGAGTGCTGTCTAGTTAAGTCTGTGTCTTGAAAAACTGAACAACTGGATGCAGCAAAATATTCTTCAATGAAACAAAACAAAACAGAAAAAAATATTTTTGAAAATAAAGAAAGAAGGCTGGTGCTAAATGAATAACTGCATACTTAAATTTATATGACTAAATAACAAAAATGTTTCCCTCTGCATTTTTTTTTCCTTTTCACATGGACCCTTGATCATTGCAGTTGTTATCCAAAACCATATTATGGGTAAAAGTGTGGCTTTGGAGCACCGTGACAACTTTTTAGTGTGCTAACATTGGTGATATATTGTAAATAATAAGTCTGCAAGTCTTATTCTGGCTGTATGGGACCATAACAACACTCCTGAACAAGCTTCAGTGTTGCTTCAAGTTCTCCAGTGTTGCTAATAAAACCTATAAAAACATTTAAAACCTATAACACAAACCACACCAGCCCAAAGCACCATCATGGGAAAAGTGTCTTCAGTCTTGAGTCCATAATGTAAAGTCATCAGATAGTACTGGAAACATTCCTGTGTCAAAAGTTGAACAAATCTGCCCGTGTCATGGTTTTTAGCAGCCACGTCTACGAGTGACCTGCCAAGCTGGAAACTCAGAGAACATCAGATGCCAAGCAGAGCCTCTGAGCACAGCAGTTTTCAGGCATTTTCAAAGAAGGAAATAATAGTGAACTTTATTTTACTCCATCATACAGTCATATGAGGACACTGAGATTATGGTTGGCAGAACTGGATCAAAGGCATTTTAAAAAATGAGCCTTTTACAAATGCTACAGTTACACTGCGCTGTGCTTCACAGCCTCTGGAGCATGTCTCCAACTCATGAACTATCATTCCTGGTTACAGCGTGATTATTGTGGCATGCATCTATTATATTATAAGGGTGGCCTTGTTATAAATGGTAGTATGGCCAGTTTCACCACACAGCACTGAAAGATGTTTAGCTCTTGGCATGCTACTTGTTAAAACACAGCAGTAAAGGAAGGGTGATGAGCAGGCTGGACTAAAATTATTTTAAAAAGTCATGGGATGGCAGCAGTTTTTATGACAGTGGTTGATGACATCATTCTCCAAAATCAAGAATAGAAAAAGAAATGGCAGTAACACCAGTGAGAGCGTGCACACACATTTTCTACTTAAATAGTAAAATACATCTCCAGATCTGTTTCACTGCTACATGGCACTGACCTCTACTTCCATTCTGCTGTTCTCAGTGAAAACAACTTAGCCCCTTAGTTGCACAGCATCTGCTCTCCTCTACTTAGCATCTTAACCTGACAGAGCATTTACTCCATTTTGCTGTGTTTACCTTTTACACCCAGACATCCTCAAATACAGACTTCTTGGTGTCTGTTCTTGGAAGTGGCAGGTTAGTATGACAATCAGTTGTTTTATATCATACATTGTGTCACAATAAACGGCAGCTGATGCTGCATTTGGGACATCTCACAACGTCCCAACACAAAGTCTAGCATGTCAGAATTTCTTCTACTTTTACAATGTGTTTTTCAGCTGACCAATAGAAGCACAGATTGCTCTTCTCCTCACAATACCTTTCTACTACCCTTAAAAAAGTTTTTAATGTGTTCTTTCAAAGCAGTCTTGTTGATAAGGCTTGTGAGTTGTAATAAATGTACTACAGTCACAGGGGCAAAAAACAGTATGTGAACCTTTTGGAATTTCATGGTTTTTCTGCATTAATTTGTCATAAAATGTGATCTGATCTTCATCTAAGTCAAGAGTACTGATGAATACAATGTGCCTAATATAACACAAAAAATTATGATCTTTCATGTCTTTATAGGATAATGACCCTTATTGGCCAAGTACGTTACACACAAGGAATTTGTTTCCGGTACAGAACCGAGGAAAGTGCCCAAGGACACTTCGACATGTGGACTGCTGGCACTGAGATTCAAACCTCCAACCTTCTGGTTAGGCGACAACTGCTCTATCCACTTCACCACTGTCACCTCCCTTTATTGAGAACAACTATAAAAACCTCATAGTGGTAGTGGAAAAAGTATGTGAACCCTTGAGTTAATGACCTCAAAAAAGTTAATTGACTGATAAAACCCACTCAAACCTTTTGAATTTGCTCTACACAAGAAGAATATGCTTATGTGAGCTATGCCTCACCAAAGAGAGCTTTCAGAAGATTTATGATCAAGAATTGCTGATTTACATAAAGCTGGAAAGGGTTATAAAGTGATTTCAGAGACTTTAAAAAATCACCAGGCTACAGTTAAGCAAATGATCTACACATGGAGATACTTTGTGACTGTGGCTACTCTACCAAGAAGTGGGTGCCCAGTCAAAATGACCCTAAGAGCACAACGAAGACTCATCACTGAGGTAAAGAAACAACCCCGAATGACAGCCAAAGTTGAAGGCATCATTGGAACTGGATAACATCTATGTTCCTGAGTCTACAGTATGTAAAACATTGAACAAGCAGGGTGTCTATGGCAGGACACCACGAAGGAAGCCGCTGCTTAGTAAAAAACATTGCTGCACACCTAAAGTTTGTGAAAGAGCACATTGACACTCCACAGCGGTATTGGCAAAATGTTTTGTGGACTGATGAAACTAAGATTGAACTATCTGGAAAAAACACGCAGCACTACATCTGGCGTAAAAAGGGCACTTCATATCATCATGAAAATATCATCCCAACCATAAAATATGGTAAAGGAAACATGATTTGGGCCTGCTTTGCTGCATCAGGGCCTGGCCAGCTTGCAATCATTGAGGGGAAGATGGATTCCCAAGTGTATAAAAAAATTCTTCAGGATAATGTCAGAATCAGAATCTGCTTTATTGACCAGGTGTGTCGGACACATGAGGAATTTGACTCTGGTGCATCGGCTCTCAATGTGTATGTACATATCCCCATGCAAGGGGCAAGTAAACAGTAAAGCAGCAGAAGGCTGTGTAATATAAGAAAATAAGCAGTATAGACAGACAGTAAACAATGCAGACAGACAAAGGAATGTTCAGAGGTGCAGAGAACAGACTTGATGATTCCTCTGTAGAACTGTATCAGCAGCTCCTGAAGCTTGTCAAACTTCCTGAGCTGGCGCAGGAAGTACATCTTCTGCTGTGCCTTCTTGATGGTCCTGATGTTGGATGTCCACTTCAGGTCCTGGGAGATAGTGGAGCCCAGTAACTTGTAGGACTTCAATGCTGATACAGTGCTGCCAAGTATGATGAGTGGGGGTAAGGTGGGGGGTTCTTCCTGAAGTCCACTGTCATCTCCACTGTTTTGAGCAGGTTCAGCTCCAGGTTGTTGCGGCTACACCATAGGACCAGCTGCTCAACCTCTCGCCTGTGGGCTGGCTTATCGCCATCTCGGATGAGAGCAGTGACCATTGTATCATCAGCAAACTTTAGGAGCCTGACAGAGGGGTTCTTTGAGATGCAGTTGCTGGTGTAGAGTGAAAACAGCAGAGGGGAGAGCACACATCCCTGGGGGGCACCTATGCTGATTGCCCGGGTGCTGGATGTGGTTTTCCCCAGCCTCACCTGCTGCTCCCTGTCTGTCAGGTCTGCTCGGTGCAACCTGCCTCTCTTCCACCCTTCTCTCCTCTGCTCTCTCGATCTTGCAGGCTCTGCACCTCAGCTCTGTTGCATTCCAGTAATTAGCGACTCGTTTGTCTGTGCGCACAGCTGGGGTGCATCCCGATGATTACCTGTCCTCCTTATTTATACCTCTGGCAGACGCTCCATCGTCGCCGGAGCATTAACAGAACTTGCATTACCTTACCTAACTCGCATACCCCATAACAGACATAGTTGCGTGGTATGTGTTATACGTCATTTTGTTTTCCACGCTGACAGTTCCTGTGCTGTGGATCTCTGAGTTTGTTTTTTTCCATGTGGTTAGCTGGATGTTCTTTTTGTTATCCACACTGACAGTTCCTGTGCTGTGGATTTTCGTTTTCATTTGCCTACCCTCCTGGTTGGCTTGTCTGTTCCCTTGTCCGTTCTGATCCTCCACCTCTCCTGGTTCCTGCCGTTACCCTGTCTACTCCCTTGGCCATCCTGTTCTCTTCAGCCGTCTTTGCTTAGCCCTGTTGTTTGTATTCATTGACTCTTCCCCACCATTAAAACCACCTTTTTTTACTAGCACCTGGGTCGGCAGTCTTGAGTCCAACCTCAGTTCTCCCTCACCCTCCTGGTGAGGGGGACTAACCATAACACTGTCTGTCAGAAAGCTCGTAATCCACTGACAGGTGGGGCCAGGTACAGTGAACTGGGTCAGTTTGGAGTGGAGGGTGACTGGGATCATGGTGTTGAACACTGAGCTGAAATCCACAAAGAGGGCCTGTGCATAGGTCCCTGGGGAGTCGAGGTGTTGCAGAATGTAATGCAGTGCCATGTTCACTGCATCGTCCACTGACCTGTTTGCCCGGTAGGTGAACTGCAGGGGCTCTATGATATCTGTAATCTGCACACATTTACAAGTGTTTATGGATACTATTATCCTGCCTGCCATTCAGAAGCAGTGCTTGTTTGAGACAGTGAGTCGGGCTACTGTAGCATGCTCTGGTCTGAAAGATAACAGTATGCAGTTTGAAGTAAAGGGTGTAGCTAAAAATGGATGAGCTAATAAGACAGTTTTTATGCTTGTCACAGTTTTGAAAACAAAAAAAATTGTATTAAATCTTAAGCCTTTTCATGGCAGATATCTGTCTATCTGAGCAAAGATAAAAAGGCTTGGCAATTTACCTTGGGAGATATGCGGGTATGCTGTGAATTCAGCTGAATTCAACATACTCTACAAAAGAGTGTTTGCTGAAACAGCTACACAAAGTTATTTTGTACATGGAACATGGGAGCTGCCAAGTACAGGTCTGGGCATCTTGGTGTCAAAGCTGCACTAATTGATTTTTTTATTTTTATTTTTTTGAAAAGTGTGTGGCCTTTTTAAGAAGCTAAAGATCAGAAAGGCACCAGGCCGAGATGGTGTGACTCCCCCCCTGCCTGAAAGCTTGTGCCGATCAGCTGACCTTAATGTTCACAGTTGTCTTCAACAGATCACTGGAGCTTTGTGATGTCCCCCCCACCGCTTGAAATGCTCCACCATCATCCCGGTTTCCAAGAAACCCTCCATCAGTGGGCTGAATGACTACAGACCCGTCGTCCTGACGAAGACTGGCGTTGACCTACCTGAAGGACATTGTAGACCCCCTGCTGGGCCACCTGCACTTTGCCTACCAGGCAAACAGGTCAGTGAATGATGCAGTCAACCTGGCACTGCATTACATCCTGCAACACCTCGACTCCACAGGAACCTATGCACGGGTTCTCTTTGTGGATTTCAGCCATCACCCCAGATATCCTCCACTCTAAACTAACCCAGCTCACTGTGCCTGCCCCCACCTGTCAGTGGATCACCAGCTTTCTGACAGACAGGAAGCAGCAGGTGAGGCTGGGGAAAACCACATCCAGCACCCAGACTATCAGCACAGGCATCCCTCAGTGATGTGTGCTCTCTGTTAGTCTGGATGATCTTTTGCTCTGCCACTTGTATTTTGTAAATGAAGTTTGTAGTCTACACTAAACTGTGTCACTGTGAACCATCCACATCATCATACTGTATACAGTATGTGGCTGGACAAACCACTCACGGGTGCCAGTTGCACAACAAAGCACATGTTGTTTGAGTCAACGCTGTGAATCACCACACCTTAAATTTTATTATCACAAATTAGAGCATTCCATTTTGCAGGACATACACTTTAGTGATGTTTGGATCTTCACACACTCACAATAATGCAACATTATGAATTTCAACCAGATTATGCCAGTAGGCCATTTCTTTTTCCTCTCTTGGAGAAATAAATGGTGGAGCATTGTTCTGGTGCATTCCAGAAGCACTACACCTACGGTTAATATGTCTCTTTTGCTTTGTTGGTGTTATGTATTCTCGTGCACAGTTACTTAGACAGACACCACGTCTCCAACACAAGCGGGTTTATTCAGCCAAATTGTACACCTTCTCTATATCTCAGG
>NW_018127994.1:438766-473698 GCF_001952655.1 Monopterus albus
GATTAATCAGGTGTAACATTGTGGGTGTGGTGTAAGAATGTTAACACTATGTAATAATTCTACTTGTGTGATGTAGAAGATAATTATCAAAGTATGTAATTATGTAAGAATGTTAACGATCTGTAATAATTTTTTAGTATATCACTAGCGTGGTGTAGAACAAAATTATCTGTGTAGAAATACTGCTTGTAAACCAATGATCGTAAGATGATGTTATGGGGTAGGACTAGATAAGTCTAACTTCTTCCTACTATGTTCAAGCATGTACTAGGTATAAGCAAATTGATAATGCATTTATGGATATGTGTGAAATTATGTGTGTTGACATATTGACTGTCATGTACATGTTTGAAAGAATAAATCAAATCAAATCAAATCATATCAGTCAGTGTTTTTTCTGCCAAAATATCAGATCTTCCAGTACACAACTCTCACAGGTCTTGGTTAAGATAGAGCAAAACTGAAAAAGGACACTAGAGCAAAATTCAAGGTGGAGTCTAATTCAAGTTGCTTAAGAGACAAAGCTGGGTCAGAATACAATCCAACCGTCAAATGCATTCCTTTACAAAACATATCTGCATTTGCAGTTTAGTTGTACAGGAACATTTTAAGAGTCAGGGCGACTGAACAAGTAGCTATAGAATAGTAATCTGTATGCCAAGACAGTGCAGTGATACCCAGCTGTTAAACCCTAATTCTACCCTTTTTGTTTTAATGAAGTTTCAGAAAGATGTGAGAGACCTGCTGCAAGACATGTAGCAGCTTCCCGGTCAAAGTCACTCCATGCATCCATGATATGAGTTGAAGTTGTTCAAATAGTCAAAGTCACTCCATGCATCCATGATATGAGTTGAAGTTGTTCAAACAGCGCGACACAAGCTGCTGTACAATGGAAGGACTGGAGATGTCCGCGATGATACCGGCTCTTCAGGAGCTAGCTAGGTACGTGCCCTCAGCTAAAGTTGGCTAAAAGCGAAGCTGTTAACAGCTTCGCTTTTAGCTAACTGCAGGGTCATGACAGCAGCTGTGTGATATATCAGATTTCAAATGAATGTTCACGAAGACGTTATTGTCTTCATTCTAGCATACTTTACTATTTATTATTTTTTAATGTAACATAAGCATGTTTGTTGTGTCTTGTTGCTTTTCTTTTCTTCTCTCTCTCTCCACTCACCCCAAATAGTCGAGGCAGAAGGCCGCCCATCAAGAGCCGGGGTCTGCTGGAGGTTTCTTCCGTTAAAGTGAGTTTTTCCTCCCCACTGTTGCCAAGTGCTTGTTCAATTGGGATTTGTTGTGTTTTTATTATTATTAACCCACCTGTTATGCTTCTGAATCCCAAGTTAGGTTTTTACAATACTTTTAAGTTCTTGGGCTGCTCCGCCCTGGACAGAGATACAACATTCCACACTTCGTAATCCTGTTGGCCATTTGGTGTAAGCAGGAGCTCACACCTCCTTGCTGGAATGTGGTAAAATCCAGGTATATGTGTGATGCTAATAAGTATGCTAAACTGTCCTAGTGGTCATCTCAGGTTGTGAACCCCCTGGCTCTGCAGGACACCCCATGACAAAGTAGAACTTGGGTTATGCCTAGTGGGTCCAGGTGTGGGTGTAAAACAGGCCAACAAGTCTTTGTTAATATGTAAATAGGCTGTCTGGTTGCTTGGAGATGCAGACATCCTGCCTCTACAGAATTCAAAGTAAGCAGATTCTACTTCATTATCACTTGATTCTCATCAGTACAATTGTAAGATATATAAGAAAGGAAAATTAAAAATAACCAAAGCATAGTAGTTCTGGACAATCATCAATACAGCTGTAATGTATATAAGCAACGGAAATAAAGGTATGAAAAGTAACTAAGAGAAAATGGAGAACTGAAAAGTAACTAAAGGGAACTAAAGGTATGAAAAGCAACTAAAGCTGACAAAGTAACTAGAGCCTATGAGAATCAAATCTTACAATTTCCCCTTTTGACATGATTTTATCATGTCAATCAAAAAAAAACATTGGAGAATTATAAACTGTATTGGAGGACTGACATGAATGTCAGAGACAAATCAGTCATCCAACCAGAGGGAGCATAAGGCCCCCTTTTGGAATCTCAATGTAATGTAAACATGTCTTGACTGCTAGCGTACAACACCGTGCAACCAAAAGCATCTGTCCACTTGTCTTCTCATGCAAAGGAGCATGAGTCAAAGCCGATTCTTGACCCATAGGGTCCAAATTGGTGCTGGCCCACTCTCTGCAATTAAAACAGCTTCCACTCCTCTGGGAAGATTGTACATGGAGTCTAGGAATGGGAGACTGTTCAAATGTCTTGGTATGTTGAAGCCTAAAGAGTTATTTTCACTGGATCAAAGAGACCAAGCACAGTTCCTGAGAAGCAACTTCACCTCATGAGCCGATGCCCTGCATCGTACTCGGTGGTGTTGGTGTGGATGTGGCAGTTCAACTATGGAGCCCCCTTTCAGGGAGCTCTCCATGTCCTGGGGTGGGGCCACTCTGCAGGTCACATGAAGTGTCAGACCTAGACTCACTGCACTGGTGGTATCCCATCATCACACCATGCTGGAGTTTGTTGAGATCCTGAGAGCGACTGATTCTTTCACAACTGTCTGTAGAAGCTGGATACATGCCTGGGTGGTTGATTGCATGCACCCGTAGCTATGGAAGAGAGTGGGGCACCTGAGTTCAATAATTTGTAGGGGTGGATGAACACCTCCGGCAGCACAGTGCACATGTCAGCGGCTACATGCAAGCAGATTTTCATTGTAACTACATCAGGAAACATTCTTCAATTCACAAACGACTGGAAGAAATAAGCAGAATGAATAACACAAAAATGAAAAGATACAAATAAAGCAATCCTCATTGTAGGAACCAGTTCTTGCTACCATGCTAACTCTGAGAGACGAGGCAGTCCAAGTAACTTCAAAACAGTGCTGATTTATTCAAAGGATCACAGGTAAAATTAACATTACATTTGCAGCTGGCCATAGCAGTAGTCAAAACATGAAGCAAATCAACGTGTGAATGTGTATGTCTGTTGGTTAAGTGGTGTGTAGCTAAAAACATTCTCACGACCTCTAGTACATATCGTGACTCGAACATAGGAACATTATGGCTACAGTCTACAGTTATATACATCATAATAATAATATTATTAAACACCCTGTCTGCTGACAGTCATCAACTCTTCTTCTCTCTGGTAACCTTGACCAGATGTACCCTGCAGCAACTCATATGCAGGCCTAAGCATTTAACAGTCTAACTAGACATCCTCTCTCCACTAACATTTCTAATACATAAAGTATCTATCCAATATCTATCTGACTAAAAATATCTAACATCATCAAAATGGAAAAATAAAATGCAAAACAATATACTGTATAAATGCAAAACAATCAATAAAAAATGGAAAGGAACAAATAAGGCAAACAACAGAAAAAGGGAAAATCAATCAACAGTATGGTCATCCTAATTATCAAAACATAAATTGTTCATATCTCTTTCTCAATGCAAAATGGAAAAGATTTATATGCAAAACAATAAATACAAAAATGGGAAATTAATAAGCAGAGTAATCGACAGTGAGTTCATCCTATTTAACCCAAGTATCCATCATTCATAACATGTCCTGCAATAGTAATCTAATCCACATCTTTATTTACTGTGAGCCACCGGGAATGAAACGATTCGAACCCTGTTGCTATTTATTTTTTAGCTTTGAACTCATACACTCATTTCATCTATGTGGCTGTGGCTGTGGCTCACGAGGTAGGGCAAATCGTCATCTGACCAGCAAGTTGGTGATTCGTCTCCCCGCGTGCCTAAGTGTCCCTGAGCAAGACACTGAACCCTGAAATGCTCCCGGTGGCTTGACTAGCACCGTTGTGTGGCAGCCTTGTCGTCATCGGTGTGTGAATGTGTATGTGAATGGTGTATGATCTCCTGTAAAGCGTTTTGGCCAGTGCAACACACTGTGAAAAATGCGCTATATAAATACAGTCCATTTATGCACACTCTGTTATTAGCCGTTCCTCTGGGGCCTGCCTTCTCTCCTGGTCCTGCGATATAAATGGGATGTAGATAACAGCTTTTCCCTAGCTCCTTGTCTTTTCTCAAGGATGGCATGTGAAAGGGCATCGGCAGCTGCACCAGGGTACAGGCCCTTGAGACGGTTTGGTTCACAAACCGGGTGGCAGAATAGTGATGTTGAAGGTTCCTTGCACCAGGCCGGCGGCAGGTAGTGGGCATTCTTGCCGGTAACAGAGCGCACATAGCAGGTATAATTTTGAGGATATCAGTTGCTAATGGAGTAATGTCTCCTTTGTCTCGCCGGTGGAAACAGTAAAGAGAGATTAACATTGTTCAGTGGTTAGAGAAAAAGACTTATCATACTCTTATGGCATACACGATAATCCTGTAGTCTGCCAATTCTTTCAATTGACTGGGGGGCTGTTCCTAATTGTAGTCCCACAGTAGAACAAATACAAACAATATAACTGCTAACATTGCTTTGCCTTGCAGTATCAAATCAAGTCAAATCAAATTTATGTATATAGCACTTAAAAAAATTCAGCTGACCAAATTACCTTACATAACAGAATAGAATCAAAATAGATGACTAAAATAGAGTAATTAAGATCAACCCAAAAATAAAAGGCAGTGTACAGTCAAAATGCACTGCAATAAAAACAAAACTGTCAAATTGTGCATCAAGTGCCCGGTGACGTGTGTGGTCAGTGTACTGTCAAGGTCTTCAGTGTTTGTGCTGATTGTGAGTAAGCTGTGTGGCAGAACTTGGAGCGGAATAGGCCTGTAGTTCCCAAACATTTTTGATCAAGGCTCTCTTTCTTTGTAAATATTTCTGAACTCATGTTCATTTCTCATGAAAGCAATGGACTGTTATTATTGTAATGTTCAGTGTTTATGAGCAATGTTAATGTTTTTATCTGTTTGACCAATTTCTCATATTTTATTACATGTATTTTTTCACTAGAGATTTTGAGCCAGGCTCAAAGCTGTTATACTTTTTGTCCTAGAACTGCCACATTATTAAGTGCTGATATATTTCAGGCAACAAAGTAACCACTTAGATTTAAAACAGGTGGTCAATGTAGCTAAGTGATGCCAATTTTCTCCAATGTTTTTGGAGATGTGAGTACCTGCTAGCAGACCAATAGCAGGCAGCTACATCTCGGTCAGAGAGGAGTCAGATCAACCAATCGACACGCAGCTTCTCACAACGTGTAGCTGAGATTTGGGAGGTGTGCGCGTTGGACCGTCCGCAACCATCAGCAACCTACATTTAACCATAAATCCTTTCATTGCGTGGGTACACATCAATGCCTATGTGCAGTTGCAGACCAGTTTGAATTGCCTGTACCACTGCTCTGTACTGAACTATTGTTCAACCACAAGTGAACTGTGCTGAATCCAGAGACCTTGGGAGAGATGAAGGGAAGAAAGGAGGAAGTGAAACAGGGTAGTTAACAGGGATTAAGCATTTATAGTTTTTGCTGGCTTTTTTCCTCCAAAGCAGGATGACTGACAGCATTTTGCTGCCTGTCTCATCGTTGTGATGTAAACCTATGCTCCACTTGTCGTGTGTTGTGTTCTATGCGGTCAGCACAGCTCATACTGTTGGCTTCAGACTGGTGTCAGGCTGGTTCAGCATTATTTTCAGTGTATCACTTCTGCAAGTGACCACATCTGTTGTTACTGTTTACTATTTTTAAAACATATAGTATAAGATAGTATATGATTTATATTTATCAAAAGATGTTTCATATTTGTGTGTACTGGGCCTTCTGACCTTTACAGTGAGTGAACAGGCAGAGAATGACTGTCCTGCTTAAGGAACATTAGGCTGCAACTGGGTCTGTACCTGTGACCTGGTAAAGTCACTCTCTTGCTAGGCCAACTTGCCACCATGGCTATGGACAGTAAAGGGGTCTCATTGTGTGTGTCCTGCCAAACCCTGCTATGCAAAATCCAGTTGTGCTCACAAGATTTTAGCAGATCACTGACAAATGTTCGGGCTTTGGCTTAAATCAGCAAACCTTTTAGACACTGATCCTTTAGTTGCTCTGCCCTCAACAGTAATCCACCATTATCCACATGTATTCGGCATCAAGGGACCAAAAAGCTCACACTAAAATCTGCAGTTCTGCAATATGCATCGAAGGTGAGCTGAGCCCTGGAGCTGCTTGTAAAACTGGACCTGTAAAACTTTGTTATAGGCAGTTATTGTTTTTGTGGATGACCTTTTATTTCACCAGAGACTGAGCAATACTTATGGAACTGAAATTCACTTCTCTACCAGTACCAAAATATGCTTACAACTGATTATTCACTTTGTATCATGAAGTAGAAAAAGCAAGTGTGTCATCTCCATGAGCCCTTGATGGTCTAGTGGCTAGGATTCAGCGCTCTCACCGCTGTGGCCCATGTTCAATTCTCGGTCAGGGAAGGTGGCTTTGGGCACTACAGTTCCCTAGAATATCCTACACTTACTGGCGACAGTGGTGCGGTGGGTAGAGCAGTTGTCTCTCAACCAGAAGGTTGAAGGTTTGAATCTCAGTGCCTGCGGTCCACATGTTGAAGTGTCCTTGGGCAAGACACTAAACCCCCAAGTCGTCCCCGATAGTTAGAGCCATCGGTTGAGTTGGTGCCACAGATGGCTGCCATTGTGTACCGAAACAAATTCCTTGTGTGTAACGTACTTGGCCAGTAAAGGTGATTTATTTATTATAACAGTGCCCCAAACAAAATGAAAAAAGCCTGTAGTGCTCACAGTCACTATGTACATTAAAGACATGAAGCATCTTGCCTTGTGAAAACACAACAAAAATAAATAAATAAATAAAAATCACAGCATGTGGCAGAGTTTGTATATTCATTTCCAATGTGACTTTTTTTGTGTAGAGAAAGCATTATTACAATAGATTGTACAGATCAGTATTTAAACACAAGTATCCTACAAAACACTATTACTGTGCAATTTATAATCTCAACACAAGAAAAAAAAATGGCACCGTTTGCAGTTTTCTGCATAAATTGGTGAAGATCAGATTACATTTCATGGCCAAAGTCACAAATATGAACAAACACAATGGTTCTAAACTAACAAAGTACAAACAGTCATGATCTTTGATGTCTATGTTGAAATACTGAACAGGCATGGTATCCATGGCAGGACACCATGGAAGCAGCCATTGCTCTCCAAAAACAACACTGCAGCAGTCTGAAGTTTGCCAAAGACCACCTTGACACTCCACAGTACTACTGGGAAAATGTCCAGTGGACAGATTAAATGAAGGTAGAACTGTTTGGGAAGAACATACAGCACTATGTGTGGCGTAAAAAAGAGAACCTTGTACCAACATGAAAACATCATCCCAGCAGTGAAGTACGGTGGAGGCAGCATCATGATGTGGGGCTGCTTTGCTATGGACCTGGACCAGTTGTCATTGTGGAGGGAAAAAGAATTCCCAAGTTTATCAAGGTGTCCTAAAGGATAAGGTCAGGGTGGCTGTCGGCAACCTGAAGCTCAGAACAAGCTGGGTGATGCAGCAGGACAATGACCTAAGCCTCGAAGTAACTCTACTACAGAATGTCTTCAGAGACACAAAATCTGCCTTTTGCAGTGGCCCAGTCAAGTCAGACCTCAACCCAATAGAGACGCTGTGGAATGACCTCAAGACTGTCAGGGCAGTGTGGAAAATACACCACTAAAATGTAAGTGAACCCAATTAAATGGCCAGTATAACAGGCAATGAGCAAGACTCTTTATTAAAAAAACTACGAGAAGAGAAGATGAGGACAGGCTGGTGTCTGATCTCAGGCGAGTGGGGATCTTAGTAGCACCAGAGTTGCAGGGAGCCCAGGGAGGAGGACGTGGAGTACGTAACTCTTGTCTGAAGGAAGGATGGGGATGAAGGGATGGGTGCTGATGGTTAGTGCAGAGTGAACTAGGTGCGTGAGTGGCCCTGGTGTCACCTTGGTGCATGTGGAGACACTCCTGCTTCAGAGACAAGACACAGTGCAACTAGACAGAATCACTTAGGTAAGAACACACTTCTTCATCCACAGGCATGAATCTCAGTTCAGAGACAGAGGGACTCCAGCAATACAGATAGCCAGAAAAAAATATGTATCTCTCACGGTCTTTACAAGGACAAGGCAGCATCGTCGTCAAGAGTCAAAAAAAAAAAAAAAATCTCACACTGTTATTACTTAGTCTTTGAGGAGCAAGGCAGGGAGAGAAACTAGATGCAGAAAAATTCAAAGATCTGGTTCAGGTTTCATCAAGATATCATAGACTCAAGCTTGCTGGAGTGTCGAGCATGCAGTCAGGGCAATCTGGCAGGTCCTCTGAGGGATGGAGCTGCTTATAACAGGGCATACACAGATGTATTCAATTTGCGCAGGTTAAGATATTTGGTGTGATGAATTAAAGTGACCTGGAGTGAGAGTAGGGTGAAACAAGAAGTGTCAAGAAAAGATAAGAGCCGGTTACCAGAAGAGGAGCTGGAGATCATGACAAAGATGTTCACACCAGACGTCATCAGAATATAGCTGAGCTGAAGCAGTTCTGTGAGGAAGAATGGTTCAAGATTCCTCCTGAACGTTGTGAAGGTCTAATCCACAGCTTCAGGAAGCACTGGCTGCAGGTTCTTGCTACCAAAGGTGGTTCAACCAGTTATTAAAATACTGTTGCCATGACTTTGTATGAGTGTGTTCAATAAAGACATGAAAAAACACCTTAAGCCAGAGTACACTAAAGTGTACTCCTGCCTAATAGCAGCTGCACTATTTGCTACAACAATTTTTCAATTGCTCATTATGGGTTAAAGGATTGTAAATGGCAGTGTTGAGGAGTAGTGAACTACATGTAATTACACTACAAGTTTACATTTTACAGTAGTTTGCTGGTAGTTCAGCTACATTCATATTCATGTAGTAACTGCAGTAATTAAATTACTGTTATAAAAATTGTTCTTACACATTATTTTTACTATTTAATGTGTTTTAAACTTTCAGACCAGAGCCATGTGAGAAACTGGCTGAAGGACGTTTTCTATCTTTCATGTGAAACTCTGTGTACTAAGATATACTCGTCTACAGACTGTTCCAGACGAAGCGAGACACAACCGTCAACTGTAATATAAGCATGTGTCCCAGTATGATTAGCATCTAAGTCGTGTTATCAGGGTTCCAGATTCAATTGACTTTGTTGCGTCATTACAAAATTCTTTTGACAATTACATTTTTGCCATTTTTTGTGCACTTACCTACTACAACTACAAATCATTTTGGGCCATAAAAGGAATGGAATGATTTTATTTTACCATTACTTCTCTAATCTTAACCACCTTGTGGATAAGAACTTTGAGAGACTGCTTGTGTCATATGAACAAGAGATTCGGTTCTGAGAAGTAGTAGTGAAAGACAGGCCCATTTATACCAGTGTTGAAGCTGTTCATCAGGTCTAAAATGTATAAGTTCAAGAAGATACACATACCACATAGACAATTATAGAATAAAAACAATACACTTAATAAACAGTGGTACTGGTGCTCAATCCTGTTTTCTGAGTCATTTAGGTGTCAAATAAACTTGTAATTCAAATGTTTGAGAATAGCATTAAAAGTAAAGTTTCCCACCTTGCAGAACAAGCCACTTGCACTGCAGTATCTTGGTTTTCTCAAAAAAAAAAAAAAAAAAAAAAAAAAACACTCAGCAGTCATTCTAAGGAATCTGGAGCCTCTGTTTCATTGTTTTCTTTAAAGTTGTCCATAGAGGCGCAGTGTATAGGGACAAACAATAAGCTTTAAATAGTCTCACTTTAACAGAATTAGGGCACATAGAACACTTTCTTGCCAGCACATTCCCCTGTGCATAAAGCATATGGCATTGTCTAATTGTATTATCATCATTTAACTGGTCTTTAATACAATGTCCCAAGTACATATAAGGACAAGTTTTTTGTCTCAGGTAAATCAATTCAAATGAATGGCATTTTTTGCTAGCAAGTGAGTTTTCTTTTATTATGTTATAATTTTGTATCACTGTCAGTTAAATAATTTTTTACAAAGTAGTTTGAACTACTTTTTCTAAGTAACTTTAGTTTACCAAGCTACATTTCTCTCCAGAGTAGATTTGCTGTAGTTTACCTTCTTCCAGTGTGAAGTAATTGATAGTTTGCAAAATAACTTTTTTAACGTAGTTTCCACAACACTGGTAAAAGACACGTTGAGGTAAGTTTAACAGGCATCATTCATTCATTAAGCATTTGATAGCTGTTATTTAAACTACTGTTGCTTGATAGTATCTAGTCACTCTGTGTTGATTCCTTATGCATTGATTCAAACTCCCTTTACACATAGTTAAACTTATAATAGAATAGAATATACTTTGTTGGGAGTGGGTTCAGTTTAGGATGGAGAACTCTAATGCTACCTTAAACTAATCCACCCTCATTGATATAAATGAAATATAGTTTTACTTACTAAACTGAATACTGAATATTACTTTGACAAAAATATTTCAAGAGGGTAATTGATTTTGATATGATAGAGAAATGAATGGAAATGACTAGATGGAAGAGTAGAAAAATGCATCCAAGGTTTAAAAACTAAGTAGCACAATTAGCAGGACGGTTAGTTGTGGGATAAAATATACATGATTTGCAGTAAGTGGGCAAATCCATATCGGTTAGAACTGCATCATCAAACAATGGTGCTTATGCAGTACTTGGCTCTGAAAAGCATCCTAACTTGTCTTTTCTTTTCTAAAAGATCCCTACACCCCAAATAACAGTCTGTCTACATATCTTTGGCAGGGTGAATGTCTGTCTACTGTCAGATCTGGTCCTTGTCTAAGGTCAGATCTGCTGTTTGTCCCAGGTTCAGAGGTAAGGTTGGGGAGTGGGGTATGGAGTGAAATCTCACCCACTGTCCTCTACCTCAGCCTGCCCTGTAGGGCTTCTGCCATCACACACTCATAGCTCAAGATTAGTAAAGTCAGCTAGACCTTAGGGATCCTCGTCGCCACATTGACAGTGTTTCACTTTGGAAATTTAATTTCATTAAATAGGGGCTGTAAGATTCATCATATTGTGCCTTGCCCAAGAATATGATTTTTGAGGGTTCAGAGAATAATTTTGTCTTCAAATGACTACTCTCATCAGGAGGTCCTTTATGCAGCAATACAATAAAATCTTGTCTCTTTAAAGGGCAAATCTCATGCTGTGACTGAAAAACATGGACATGCAGCTGAACTATTCAAAGTAAACACCAGAAGAACAAACATTCCACAGGATGTTTCATGCAGTGATTATTCCTTCAGTTTAACAGAAACACTTCATGCTCCCTGCCGTTGTAACCATACAGAATTAAGTCATTCCGAATTAATTGTTTTTGGTCTACAAAATGATTTGTGCAAAAAAACAACAAATAACAGTAATTCGAAGAATAAATTTTCTAAAATCTTGCAAGTGTTGCTCAAAGGCTATGACACCGATTAAAGACCACAACGAGACAATGTTGGACAAACCAAACAACACAATGATTTTCCTAAAGCCAAACCAATACCTGAGCAACATAATGTACAGCTTGTCCAAGGGATCTACTGGACAGGTCATCCAGTCACCAAATCAAGGGCAAAATCAGTACAATATAAACCTAAAGTGAACTTGCATCTTTGCATAGAACATACATTATGTCAACTAGTTCAGGACTGGGTTAACCTCAGGTATTTATTTTTCTTTTGACTCTTGACTAGAGATTTTCCACAGTCAGTCCTAATGATTGGTGTTGGGGCAAATCCAGGCATATTTTAAAGACTCCTTATTAACTGAAATAAAGCTGATCAAAATCAGATCCTTTCTATATTGTCCTCTACTGTGTGCTTTCCTCAGTGTGTGAGTGTTGCAGCACTGACCTCTTTTACAACAGAATGGCTCTATATAGATAGATATTTATAGGATATACATTTATAGGAGTGAAAATTACAGTGTGTGAATATGAAAAAATTGGTGGACACAGTGGTGTGACTGAAGCTGATCTCAGACATCCAGGTTGGCAAAATAAATGGATTTTTCATGCTTTGGCCCTCACCTTCTCTTTCTCCTCAGCAGTCTTCACAAATTCAGCTAGGAGTGTCTTGTGGATAGTCAGTGCTTAAAATAACCAATGTCACTGTAAGATAAGCTCATGATAATGATAATTCCATGAGCAAATTGATGGCAGGCCAAAATTAAACATCTCTGTTGTCTTCCGCTCTGCAAGCACTGCAGTGTGTATTAGAGGGTGGATACCTGAACCAAACCTTACAGGACCCATCAGCACTTGAAGGTTGGGGTCAGATTCAAACAGAAATATAGAAGTCGGGATTGGGTTGAGTTGAGCCACATAGGTCAAACTATAGGAGTAATTGCACTTGTAAATATTTTGAACTATTCTCTCTGGGTACTCCAGCTTCCTCCCACAGTCCAGAGACATGCAGCTTCGATTGCCTGGTGATTCTAAAATGCCCATAGTAGTGATTGTGAGTGTGTGTGGTTGTTTGTCTACATGACATGTCATATAGCATGACAAACACCTCTATGTTCTAATGGAATTATCATATAAACAGGTAAATCAAGAAAGCACAACGTTATGCGATATAGCTATCATATTCTTTCCTGGCACAAACTGTGTGAAAATTAATTTATCTCAATAATTTGGAGAGGTTTGGGGCATGTTGCTTATAGCTGCTAGTCTTTAGGAAAGCAAATTAGCAAAAATGTGCAGTGTAATTTGATTTGCATGGTTCTTGTAACTCTCAGTATTTCTGATAGGCCCCTTACTGCATCATGAACAACATTCTGACATGGACCCCCAACACACAGACAAACTCTTGTTGCGAAGAAACAACCTTAATAAATAAATTGGAGTTACTAAGAGTCAAAAATGTACCAGTTGTAATGTACAGGCAGTCAGACATGCAGGTGAGTGTTGCAGTATCCTGCACAGACAGGATTTATGAAGTTGAAAACCTGCTCTTCAACCATGTTATCTGTATCAGATTACCATTTTTTGATACACTTGGCAATCCATCTTCCCCTCAATAACTGCAAGCTGGCCAGGCCCTGATGCAGCAAAGCAGGCCCAGATCATGATGTTTCCACCACCATACTTTAGAGTTGGGATGATATTTTCATGATGATATGCCCTTTTTACGCCAGATGTAGTGCTGCATGTTCTTTCCAAATAGTTCAATCTTAGTTTCATCAGTCCACAAAACATTTTGCCAATACCGCTGTGGAATGTGGAGCTCTTTCACAAACTTCAGGCATGCAGCAATGTTTTTTACTAAGCAGTGGCTTCCTTCGTGGTGTCCTGCCATAGACACCCTGCTTGTTCAATGTTTTACGTACCATAGACTCAGGAACATAGATGTTATCCAGTTCCAATGGTGCCTTCAAATCTTGATTTGATTTTGATTTGATTTGATTTATTCTTTCAAGCATGTAAAACAGTTGATATGACAACACACATAATTTTACACATAATCCAATATCAATTTGCTTATACCTAGTACATGCTTGAATGGAGTAGGAAGAAGTCAGACTTATCCAGTCCTACCCCATGACATCATCTTACCATCATTGGTTTGCAAGCAATAAATGATTCACTTCTATTCTCTTCTACACCACACAAGTAATATACTAAAGAATTATAATTATTCCATAGTTTTACCCCACTTATGGAAATACAAAATCTTTTTTTGGTTGTACGTATAGCATGAATTTTATAATTTAACTGACCCCTTAAATTGTATCCCCCTTCCCTTTCATTAAATAGTTTTTGAATTTCACCAGGTAATAAATTGTTCCTAGCTTTATACATAAACACGGCAGTCTTGTATCCCACTATATCCAAAAATTTTAACAATTTAGACTGTATGAAAGCTACATTGGTGTGATCCCTATACCCCATCTTATGCACAATTCTTATCGCTCTTTTTTGTAATATATACAATGGTTGAAGTGAGCTTTTGTATGTATTTCCCCAGTTTTCAACGCCATACTCTAAGTATGGTAAAATCAATGAAGAATACAAAATGCGTAATGCTTTCCCATCCAAAATATATTTCACCCGTGCCAATATCGATATATTTTTTGCTATTTTATTCTGAACATATCTGATATGCGATTTCCAAGAGAATTTGTCATCAACTGTGACACCTAGAAATTTAATTTCATGTACTCGTTCTATATTAGCTCCCCCAATTTTCAATTGAAGTTCATTATCTAGTCTGCAATTCTCAAATACCATAAATTTAGTTTTATCCAAATTCAGAGATACTATATTACTGTAGGGTCCAGGGTACTATTCCTATAAATAAGGCAAGTTGAGTTGAGCTGGTACCAGGCGGTAGAAAAGGGGCTTTAGTGTGTCATAGCAGAAAGTAAGCAGCTTTGCTACTGTAGGTTTTGCAGCATACTCCCTGACTGTCGGTGAACCACAGCTATTTAAGCCATCAGCATCTTCCTCTCATTCTTTTTATTCTTCAGATTGTTACATAGTTATCTCACCAGTGAAACAATGGGCTTATCCCAATTCGCTTAAATTGCATGTATATTTACCTCATTTGCTTCTTTTCCTTGTGTAACTACAGCACCCTATTTATTCCAAAGAGTAAATAGGGTGCTGAATAGTGATTTCTGCAGAATAGCGAATCATTCAGAAGCTGATTTATTCACCTGTACATCCAAAAGGAAAAACCCGACATCTGAATCAAATCTGAATCCTTTGGCTGCTTTTAACTGTCTCCATGTGCAAAAGTCAAACTAGTGTTAATCCCAGTTTCAACCTTTCTCTATGCAGAAGAATGCAGCCTTGTCAATCTGGCAGATACAGTATGTTTCAGATGACTTTTAGCAGACAAGAGCTCCTCCATGGCTGGGTGTTTGTAATGACTACTTGTGGTTTGAAAAACGTCTTATAACTCGGGCTGGACCCAGTTATTTGACAATTTGCATATTACTTCTTTGGTTAGGTAATCAGTTTTCCGTTTCACTATTCAAATATTTGAAACATCAGGAAATTTCAATGCAGCCTGAGTGTGATAACGAAGAGGAAAGAGAACATGATGGAAACAGCTTGGTCCACTAGCTGGTACTCACCTCTCTGAAAATGCTGGAGCAGATCTCCAAATAAGCCTACACATTACTGGGATAGATGAGCAGAAATTCTAAATCTAAATGGTGACTTTCTTGTCTGAAGAAATATCAAAAATTGATAAAGTACCAATTCTAGGACAAAATATTCACAGATTCAAACCTCCTGGATAAATAAATGATAAGCAAAACACTGTTAAAGCCATCTCCAGCCTTCCTTTGTCCCCAGCTCTATGAACCGTCTGTCCTGCCAGTCCCGTCCTACAGCCTTCTCTGCCTCTGGTCTTTCTCTCACACCACCTGGACCCCAAGCCCTGAACCTGCCATCCACCTGGGTGTTCTCTCCCTGTCCTCGGCCCCAGACTCTGGCCCAGACCCCTACAACCCCACACCCTCCGCCTGGTTCCGAGCGGGTCAGCCAGATGATTCTCCATTCTCCACTCCTCCATCTGCTGCCTGCTCCACATCATGCCAAATGCCTCTGCTTGCGCCAGGAGACATACCTATTTAGCCATCCAGCTACTGTATCTGCAGCTCGCCACTTCCCCGCTCTCCACTCTTCCAGTGAGTCCTGCAATCTCCACCCTGCCTTTGTCCCCAGCTCCATGAACCATCTCTCCTGCCAGTCCCGTCCTTCTGTGCCTCTGCTCTCTCTCTCTCTCTCGCTCTCTCTCATCCAGTAATATTTCTCTTCATTTACAATAAACTCTAGTTTACATCCCACTCCCGGGATTTGTGTCAGTACATTGGGTCACTTTAATAGGCTGATGAATCCAGCAATGTTACGTACTGTACCTCATGTCTGAAAAGGGATGCTGTATAAATACGTGTTGCAGGACAATCTCAGCTGAGGATTGAGATGTCAGTGTCATGTAAAGTGCTTTGAATTGCGTTTGACTTGTATGAAAGGTGCTATACAAATAAAGTTTGATAGATTTCTTGATAAATTCTGAACATGACTGTGTAAGACAGAGAAAGCTGGAGACAAATGGAACACATTGCTGCTGCCTGGCTCCCAGAATTATTCCTTGGTTAGATTATAAGCAGTGTGGTCCGATCTCAGTCTGATTCATTGTTGACTCGTATCAGCTGTGTGATCCCTGGATTCCTGCTTGAGGCTCCAATGCCAGGATGTTCTGCTTTACCAGCAGATATATAAACTGCAACTGGGGAGTGAGGAAACAATGAGTAGGGTGCGTGGCCTTGTCACTTCATACTGTGTGACATGGAGCATCTTATAGAAACAGATTTTCATGTGTAAAATTGGTGCCCTGTCTGAGTGCTTGTGTTTGCCTTTTCACTCTTGAACTGAATCTAGCAACCCGTTCACCAGACATCAGCAATGGAATTGAAATATTCTCACAACCAATGAGCAGATTTGTAACATAAAGAAAAAAGAATAACTTCTTCATTTCAATGCCATTTCAGTTAAACATCATACCTGCCCTAATGTACAACACGGACATACACTGTTCTTTTGGGGGTTGTCTGTTGATTTATAGACAAAGACTGATTTCATTGATTTTCTACTGCATAATGTTTCCTCACTGGGTATCAACACGAGTGAGTTGTTTACTGTTGAAAAAGTGTTTGGCCTGTCAGACTGTGAATTTACTGCACCGCTGCAGCCTGGAGGTTTTCACCCAGGCCCCTCTCTGACCGGAGTAATGAATCTGAGTCTCACTGTGCAGGTGTGTCAGTCTATATCTGTGCCTTCTCAATAAAACACCGATGCCCTGACCAGTAGAGCATGGAAGGGAATGAGCAGTGGGTCACAGACAGGCCATTTCAGGACACATACAGCCAACTCACTCCTCTCCTGCCAGGGAGCACTCAAGTGTGTCCACAATGCAGCCGACTGCCAGACCTGTTTATTGATTAGGATAAACACAGTGTGAAGCTGTACACACAGTTTATTCAGCCAAAAGATTAAGGTTACTTTTATTTACCGAGTATGTTACACACAAGGAATTTGTCTTTGATAGAACTGAGGCAGCCATCTGCAGCACCAACTCACACACATATACTGATGGTGGCGCTGTCCCTACAAGGCACAAACTTGCCCATCAGAAGCAACTTGGGGTTCAGTGTCTTGCCAAAGGACACATCGACATGTGGACTACAACAGTCAAACAAGCCAGATCACCCTGCGAGTGTCATATATCGCTGCTTTTTAATGAGTTTGTCATTGTTTGCTCTCTGGCTGAAATCCAGCTTAAATCACACAGAAGTCTTTTATCTGCAGTGATGAGTTTGAGGTTCCAGTTACAACATGAAAGATTGTTTTCTCAGCTGTACCCTGTTGTCTTGGATCCTTACTGATGGAATTCGGGGAGACTAGGTGCTGTTAGCAGCCCAACTCCAGTGCTTCAAAACTTCATTTTGATTGATCATTTCAATGAGTTGTCCATGTAAAAAAAAAAAGCAAAAACATGTATTTGGCACTTACAGTACATGAAGCTGCCCAGTGGAGTTGTGGTCTAAGAAAAAATGTTTCATTTAAATTAATAAATAAAGGTTTCATAGAAGAAAGGTGATACAGTATATTGTAATTTGGAAAATACAAGTAGAGTCTCATCAGGTAGTAGAAGCACTGTAAGATTTCAAATATACCACAGACCCAAACAAATTATTCCACAAAATAACAAAGATCCAATATCCACAGTGACTGTTTTTGGGAACTGCACTGTGAATGTCTGATATAGATTAATGTTGTGTTCAGACAAAATGGCAGGTTAATTTTGGATTTGAATTTTAAGTATAAATGTTCTCTTGGAGCTGGAGTCAGATGTGGCTCAGCTATCACAGCTCACAGCTTTCACTTACATGTTGTCATTTGGTTCATTGTTCATATAAAAATATTGATCAGTGCCGCTTTAAATGCTATGAAATCTTTAAATTGACAAACCTTCATCTTAATGTTTTAGGACAGGTTAGAGCACTTCTCTCTGTACCTCTAACCGACCAGCAGTACTATACTAGCAACAAGTCTATCCAGCCATGAGCTGAAGGGGCTATACATCTCCTGAAGCGCTCCTTATTAAAGTTGCATTAGTGATGAATCGTACCTCCCGAGAATAGGGATTTTTATTCACATTTTCATTCATTTTCATTGTATATTAAGCAAATACATGTACAATGGATGCTGAAAGACGAATATGCTTAGCTAAGCAAAGTTTGACATTTAAATGTCTGGAGAAGGTAAAGCAGAATGTGAAGCAGGGACTGTGTAAGGGGTCACTTCCTTTATGGCTTTTTGATTTAAATTATAAAATCTGTAACACAGTACATTTTGCTGTAAGAGAGACAAAGACATGAACCAGACCAAAATATCTCCAAACCTGTTATGTGGATTGCCATGTAGTTTGGTACAGAAAGAGACTATGGCCATCTCTTAACTTTTCAACACCATCATCAGGTCAAATTATAAATGTGTACATTGGTCACTATTATAACAAACAAATTCTGGCATGTTAGCTAGACTAAGCTAAACTACCTGATAGATATTATATTGTAAACATTATCATATTAGCACTGCCACTGTGAGCATGCTACAGCTATCATGCACACAGTAATGTTATGTTAGCATTTAGATCAGAGCACTGGGAGCACAGTGCCATTATCAAAGTTTACAGTAACAGTAAACACAAGATAGGAACAAATGTTTAACAGTAAACTTTACTGGAAATTGTAATGAAGTTATACACTATAAATAATTTGAAGTTGTTTCAACTTAAGTTCCACAGCTGTCATGAAAATATGAGTTGACTTACCTTCTATGGAAGTTGAGGTTATGAATGAAGATACAATTATTTGGTTCAGTGTCATTTTATGAGTTTTGAAAATGTAAAACTAACCCAGTTAACTGAATTTGTGAGGACAAGGTCAGTACTGACTAACTTTTTTTCTGTTCTCATTTAGTTAGTTTCTGTCTGTTTGGATTTGCAAGTTCAGTTCTGACAAATCCTCTGGCCCCTTCCTAATTGTGACAGCGTAATCAAGACTCTGAGGTCTGTTTCATCGGGCTACTATAGCTCTTCAAACTACATAAAAGAAAAAAGGAAAGTCTCTAAAATGTTTAAAATCTCAAACAGTACATACTGGGAAGTCTGCTAATATTCTTTCTTTAAAAATGTATTTAATGAGTTGAGTGAACTCTCAGCAGCTCATTAAATTAACTCATCAGTTCAAATCAAAAGCCACCTGAATTAACAAAAACAACTCAGTTCTGAAGCTGTCAGGAATTTAAAGCTAAGTTGAATTACCAATATCTACATATTTACATTAAGTTAACAGTGAATGATTGATAGTTTTGCTAAATTTCAGTGTCCTATTTTATTATGCACATTGTACAGAAATGTTAGTATACCAAGTTTACAGTTACCAGAATCACATGCAGTAAATGTTTTCATGATTTATAATGAATATTGTTATTATGAATACCATGAATCCTGTTAGGAATATACAGTGCTAACTATGATCAGTCCATCTCATCAAATAAGGAGGGAATTCACTGTATTTGTATTTGAAATCACAACATCTTAGCTGCCTGGAGGGGCTGTTTTCTGTTATGAAATAACTATAGCTAATTGTACTTTGTTTACTGTACAATACTGCTTGTACTGTAAATAGTGACATTATCTCTGAGCTAAAATTGTAAGCAGCTGAGTGATTCTTGGTTGAAAGCAAAAATAAAACCGACAACATAATCACAGTGTGGAAACTTTTGAAACAACAAAACAATACTGAGGTCATAATTTCAACCTGGTCAGTGCAGTGGCCCAGTCTGTTTACACTTTGGCAGAGGTAGAAATTTTAAAAGTGTAACCACGGGCAAAGAATGTGTGTGTTGGTTGCTATCTTACATGTGCCATCTACATACTGATGGGAGGAATGTCGGCAGTTTTTTCCAGCTAAATGGTAACAGCTGTTTCTGAGTGATGTGTTTGATGGAGGTCGAGAGAGCAGCCTGCTTTTATTTACTTTGGCTGCAGCCTTGGAAGGGGAATACTTCAAACGGACACAGTCTGCCATCAGACGCCAGGGCCAGTGGTCAAGCAAAACACACCGTGTTACACTGGGTATTGAGTTTCCCTGGGAAAGACCCAGTTTGTATTGGGCACTGCTGGGTCCACAGCTGGAATTTTACAGGTCAGGACATTTTCAGCTAGAGGATTTATATTCTGTTGTGGGAGGGAAAAGGAAACAACATACTGTACATAGATTTACCTCTGCCTGACAATGTGTTGACATGCTGCTGGCTATTCTTACACTTCACATATACTTTTGTTTCTTTTAATTCTCACTGTGTGTTAGGTAATTTCTTAGTTAGATAGATATTGATTAGAGATCTGTTGTATTAGAAGATGTTAGTGTAGCCAGGATGTCTTCCTCAGGCTGTTAAATGCAAGGTTAGTTAAAGCAGAGAAAGGCTGCCGTCAGGGACAAATGTTATTATGACGGTAAAAGTAACCATAATATTTGTCTTAATGTGTAATGTTATGTCAAATTGTTTTAGATACACACCACGAAAACAACAGCCACACACATTATTTTCTTCATGTTTGGTCTACTGCTCTGCTCAGCTGCCAAGCTGGCATATCAGGTGACGTCACGGTTTGACAGCCCAGAAATGATTAATATTGTATAGCAATTCTTGGTTCGGGGTCTTTTCTGCTTCCGGGCTGCTTGGGCAGCCTGGGGGTTGGAAGATCTCTGGACTTGAAGTGTTGATTCTTGCCTGTGACTCTTTGAATAAACCAGCACGGTTATATTTTTTATATACTCAAGTGGTCTGAGTCATCCCTCTGAGTTCCTGGTTTGAAAGAACCTAGATGAGGCTTTATAATAGAATAGAGCCTTTATTGTGTTTGTCTGTACATACTTAACTCTACAGCTGTTGTCTTCCTGCGTTAACCAGATTTTTTTCAGTGTCTTCAATACAAGAAGTCCAGTTTCTGTAATCAGGGTAGGAATAGAGGGTTGTATACAGGTAATCTGAGACTGTGCTTCTACAACTGATTATTCTTTATCATCAAGGATAAGGATAATCACCGTAATTTGGCCAAATATGCAAGAAATTTGTTTCCGGTACAGAACCGATGGCAGCTATCTGCCAACTCAACCGATGACTCTAACCATCACGAGCAACTTAGGGGGTTCAGTGTCTTGCACAAGGACACTTTGACATGTGGACTGCAGACACCGAGATTCGAACTTCCGACCCTCGGGTGAGGAGACGACTGCTCTACCCATTGAACCATAGTCGCCCCCAAAATCAAATAATTAGAATAATAATAATCATCATTGAGTAATAATTGATTAATTGTTTGATCGATAAATGTATAAATATTGTGTGTGTGTGTGATTTCATGTCTTTATTGTGTTGTATGGACCATTTTCCATTAAAATAGCTTTTTTCTTTTTGCTTTTTCTTTGGTCAAACAGTCCAATAGCCCAAAACCCAAATGTATACAGTTTACTAAGATAGAAAACTAAGAAGCTACAGCAGTTAAATGAGTGGACTGAATGAACATTTGGCCCAATAGTGTCATGATTCTGTCCCGCCTGTTTCCGGTCTCATGCTTTTATTTTGACACAACTTCCTGTTACAGTCTTATCTCAGCTACAGACTTTTTACTTTAATCAGTACTCAGTGTTTTCACCTGTTTTCACTCCCTTATAGGCAGCTTCCAGATTGTTCTAGACTCCAGCTCTGACTTTCCAGCATTTTCTTGTACCTGATACTCTTGTTCTGACCCCGGATTGCTTGTTTGACCACTGTACTTTGCCTTATCCCCCCAGATTCTGATTGCCTGTTGTGTACCGACCCTTGGATAGTCCCTTTCTGACCTCTCTATTGTGGTTCCCTCAGCTGTATGTGTTTGCTGGCACTGACCTTGGACTGTATTATCAACCCGATCGTGATTCTGGACTTTTGTACTATTTGTTTTGTTGTTGCAAGTAAAGAGACTATCCTTTACCTTTGTTCATCTGGGGTTATAATTGAGTTCACTACAGACACTATTTGGCAGCTTCACTCGCCAAACCTGACAAATGGAGGCCATTAAAGAAAGAGACCCCATATAGCACACTTATTTACTGAAGTACAAAGTACACGCTCAAGAACTCTGTTTTATGGCTGCTCATCAGCACAGTGGACATGTCCTGATGTAGGCTCATAAATCATGTTTTCATAGATAAATGCATTTTTATTAATCTGATCTTTCAGAAGTGCTTTATTGCTTTGGGAGTGGTTTTAGTATACAGTAAGATGTCATGCCACAAATTGACCAATCTGCCTTTAAACAGACTGGTTCCTGCAGTGGTCAATTGACTGTTGAAGTGGATTGCAAAGCAAACAAATGTACTGTGATTACGTCCAGCATTCTCCATCTGTCTGTCTGTTTGTAATGCTGTGTGTCCTGCCTCAGTCAAATGTCTGACATATCTGTGGTGTTGGTGGTTGTTCACTATGTGTGATATTTTAAGTCTGTTTTGGTAGTGGCAAGACTTTGGTCCACAGTAGCATACTGTGTCTGAACAACTAATGACTAGAACAATTTGGAATAATCTGGGCATGGGAACCAAACTTGGCCAATAATACAGTACATTTCTCTTAGAATGTCTGAATGGTGCAAACGATGACTTTGGTAGACTTGATTATAATATAACTCAGAGAGCTACATTTTCCATTCCTTTTTTTAACACAGACTCAGGTCCAATTTCAAGTAGTCTGTCTTCCATCAGTTTCTACTTCTACTTCGGGTCAGTATCTTTCAATGTTAAAGTCTATTTAAGACAAATTTCCTTCTTGTTTCCCAGGATAGTAGTTCCGTGCTGAGCTGTGGCAGAGGGATACATTATAACCATTCTCAGCTTAAGCCATGACAGCAGTATGACTTTAATAAAGTTGTAAATTACAAAAAGTTTCAAAGTTTCCATTATATACAGTGCCTTTAGTAGAAAACCTACATCCTTTACCGTAATTAGCAACAAAGTTGTTGTTTTTGTCAAACAACATTAATGCTGCTGCACTGAAGTATGTCCAACATGTAAAAAACAGGAGATGGACCTGGGAAGATTTTTTTATGAGGAGCCAGGACTTAAATAGTTTAAGTAAAAAGTGCAGCTACATGTTGGGAATGTGAACTTTATTTACTTAACAAGCTTAAATAATCAACACTGTTGGCAGCTCAACTGCCATTACCCCTGAGACAAAAGCCTTTTTACTTCCCCTTTCAAAACATTTTCTTGTTCAATATTCCTATTAAACATAATACTGGACAGTAAATAATAAATTCTACAGATTTGCCTTTTTTGTCGTATCTGCGTGGGAATCTTTGGCTCCTCACCATAAGGAAGCTGGTCACAGTTGAGGGCAAGCAGCAGATCCCGAGAATAAACAATGCAGCCGTGACATAAGGGGTCCCCGAGGCAGACTCAAAAAGCTTGCAAAAAAGTATAAAACAATGCAAACGGAATAAAACTTGTAATCCTAGTAGCCCAACTCCACAAAGGCCTATGGAAAAGAAATATAACATAAAAGGAAACACGGAAAAAAACACAAAAGAACAGAGCTGCTGGAACTCACTGCCACTTGCACGACTCTTTCTAAAACAAAAAAGGTGGAGGTGGACTGCTGCCTCTGGTCCACTGGGCTTGACTCTCCTGTGTTGGGCCATGCTCTTGTGCAGTGGCTGTTTTGTTTCACCAAGGTACAAGTCATTACACTCCTGACTACACTTACAGTAATTGCATATACCACATCACTCTGTGTCTGGGTGTTTTGTCCTTTGGGTGGACCAGTCTCTGCCACAGGGTGTTCTCTGGCTTAACGTTGACTGGGATATTGTGGTTGTGAAAGATCCTTTTTAACTTCTCTAATAAACCAGCCACATAAGGGATGACAGTGTTATCCCCTCTTGTTTCTGTTTTCTCCCTGTTGGTGTTGGGACTCTTCCTTGCTTTGGTGAAGGCCCACTTAGAGTATCCACAAGCCTTAAGGGAGTTCTGGATGTGTAGTTTCTCTTTTTTGGCCCTTTCTGCAGTTGTGGGCACCTCCTCTGCCCTGTGATTTAGAGTTCTGATGACTCCCAGTTTGTGTTGAAGTGGATGGTGTGAGTCAAAAAGCAGGTACTGGTCTGTGTGTGTAGGTTTCCGATATACATCTACTTTAAGGGCTTGATCTCCTCCTATGTGGAATGCAGAGTCGAAAAAGGCTAGACAGTTGTCTTTGGCATCCTCATGAGTGAACTTGAATCTACCTTAAGGACTCGATCTCCTCCTATGTGGAATGCACAGTCGAAAAAGGCTAGACAGTCATCTTTGGCATCCTCATGAGTGAACTTGATGTTGATATCCACAGAGCTGATATGCTTGATGAAAGCCTCCACCTCCTGGGTCCTGATTTTAATCCATGTGTTGTCCACATAGTGGAACCACTGGCTGGGAGCAGTGCCAGTGAAGGAAGACAGGGCTTTGTCCTCAAATTCTTCCATGTACAGGTTGGCAACTATTGGAGACATTCTGTTGAAGGAGTGAAGCACCTCCCAATGGGATAAATAACTCCTGCTGACCACCGGTTGGGTAGAACTGATTAAGCCTTTTGGATGAGAGGTGAACTGCTCCTGTCATTATGGATATGTAAAATGATGGGGTCAGATGTGAAGACATTGCTTGGTTCCATGAACGGAGCATTTCCATTTAAAAAACATACTGACAAAACTGTTGATAAGAATGTTGCTCTCTGCGGCTTCTGCTGTAGGGAATTTTCCTACCATCGCAGTAATTTGTCTGAAATCAGATCTGTGTCACTTCAGAAGGTAATGTAAAAGTAGCTTTAGCAATGTATCAAGCCAGTTCTAAAGTATTGGGAAACGTGCAACAAAAGCGTCCAGTAATGGAGTACTTAAACAGAGTTTAATTAATTTCTACTAGTCTATGTGTTGCTACAGCAATTTCTGAAAGATAGTTGTACAGTGGCACTGCTGTCATCTCTTACTGCATGAGAAGGTAAATTTGAATTTAGTTAACACTAGCAGTAAGTACTAGCTAATCACTGCCTTCACTTCCCTCAATGTCCCCCTGCCCCATTCCACATACACCCATGCTCCCTTGTTTGTCCCTTTGAGACACAGAGAGGACAAGAGGGGGCTGAGGAATGCACTTTAGCTCTGGCACAGTGAAACCCTTTTGTGGAAGATGAAAAGAATATTAGTTACCACTAACAAGATTTGAAATAGGACTGCCATTGTGAGTTCAGGCTGGATGGGTAGGGTGCATGCCATACATCAAAGACAAGGGCATCCCTGGAATTTAATGCAGTGACAGAAATGAGGAGATGAATTAAAACATGCTTTTTTTGCTGCAGCGTTAATGAAGATGCTGCTCTGTGCACAGCCTCAAGCAGTAACCACATACAATCCGTAACTGGTTTTGCTTTGAACTTGACAACAGCACATCCGGTTCGGCTATTCCTTTAATCTCCGACACTCCATACTTCACCTTCCTCTGCTTCTCCTCTTACCTTGATGAACTCTACCTCCCCTGTTCTGCTTGCTCACTCACATATAATATATAAATACTGTATAAATGACAGTCCTTGAAGTTTTGTAAATCATATTTGACATCTGAGATAAGATCATTTTCAATATGTGGAAGCACTGCATTATTGCTCACATAACGCTGTCAACATGTGTACACAAAGTTAAAACCAGAGAACATTTAGTAACCCATTTTCTTTTCAGTGAAATTTTATTTGTTTAGTTTGTTTCCCCCTGTTTTAGTTTCTCAACAATTCAAAACTGCAACAGCTCGATATTTGTTCAGCTTCTTATTACCAGACATGGCCAGAGAGATGTTTGACTGACCCTGCAGGGAGATGACCCAACAAGTTCTGTTGTTGTCCTGCATGGGCCCTGCCCACACTGACCATGAGGGGCGGTTTCAGATGTCTGATTTGTAAACCTGAGTGTCATTGTCAGTGCAGTATTTACGTCAATGCAGCAGCCTAACTGTCTGGAGTGTATCTGGTTACTGTAAATAGTTACAACCACCAAGGGTGGTTAACCAAGTTAAGCATTGATGCCAAGAGATTTATTTTATGCATATTTGTTTGTATTAAGCATTTTTGTTTTAAAGATGGTTTTATAAAGAGAGACATTAGACAGATTTGGTGTCTTATAAATCTACCTGTAAGAAACAGACAGGAACTTCCTGCACAGTTTTATCAGCCATGGCCTGACGTTTGGCAGGGTGCCCTCTCACCTTTAGTCTTATAAATTCAAAATAAAAAAGTGCAGCTTTGGGTTTGCACTCACTTATCACTGGTATCAGTGGGAGGTCTAAGCCACTGTTTGTTTTTGTGTTAACCATTTAAAGGTTTTTAAAATGGCATGGATGAGTTACTTATCTGAGAACCTACTGAAAGTCAAAAATGTTTTGAAGTCAAAAGTGTAAGTTTATTAGTTTGGTCTTTGACTTTTGTTTTCTTGTCATGTTGACTGAGCTGAGAGGCTGTGAAAGCTCTCCCAAAGATAATAGGAAGTGGAATTTCAAGTACAACTAAAGTAAAGCAGTTACATATCACAACTTGAGCTCCTGGGATTATACATAATTGCATTCAGGGGTTTTTTTTGGCTTGACATTCTGTGTTTACCCCCCCACTGTGATGTTGTCTACTGCTGATGCATTGTTCTAAAACATCACAAGCAAATCATATACTGTACAGTACATTACCTGACTTACTGCTAGTCAAAACAAAATCTATTGTATTACCTAATACTTTTTTTTTTTTTTTTTTTTTTTTGGTGATTTCAAATTTAGTACAAAAAATGTTACATATTCCTTAATAGGTCCCCTAAAATTAAACAAAAATTTTGTTCTTTGTCTATGTCCTCTAGACCAAGACATGGAAGCACAACATCAATAAGTGCCTTCCAAAACTGTTTCAAATCACTGAATAAAAATCATTTTGCTTTATGATGTGATAACATTGTTTGTTTAGTTTAAGGGAAATATGCTTTAAATTAAGATGACTACTTTGTTAAGGTTAGGGGGGCTTTGTTGTCATGGATGACCTCCTCCATCTACCTTCTGAGGTGGAAATCACAGCTCACCTTGCTGATTCAAATGAGTTCTTTCAGTTCAGTTCAAAGATCTGTAGTCACTTGGTGTACATGGAGTTTGTATTCCATAAGACATATTTAAGACTGTTTAAATGCACTTCAGAGCATGTTGGTACATATGCACATTAAATAGTTTTTGCTGACTTTCATTTCACTTTTATTTGGCTTTCAAAAGCTCACAAAGTGAACAGACAGCAGGCGTACCATGCAAATCAAAGTCAATTTACAACTATCAGTACCAACGTATGGTGGCAAAAGTCCAGCTGAGGAGTTCAACTTCAGTTTTGTTTGCTTTCTCTTTAAGCTCTTTGGAATGCAACCCCTCCTCACTTGCCCCCAGCACTTCCTCTGCCCATCAACGTATGTCAGTCTGGTCAGCTTTCAGGAACAGAAGCTGCTCACTCAGTTTCCAGATTTTACACAGTATAACCAAAAAGGCAGGTAACAGAATGTCACTGCTGCAATTGAATTTATACATTTATGACAATTTCAACCAAAAACTGAAACATTTTGCACTTCAGAAACACAAATGTTAAGGTGGAAGTGTTGCATTGAATTGCATACAGGTGTACCTAATAAAGTGGCCATTCAGTGTAATCAGCTACACTACTCAAAAGTTTCCTGGAAGTCCTGAATTTAGGCAGTACCACCATTAAAAGAAGCTTACATGTTAATCACCCAGCCCCAGAGCCTTAAACCCAGTGTTTGAGCTTGCTTCAATGAACACCATCTGTCTAATTCCACTGACCATATGCCTGGATGCCCTGGCTTTCAACAGCTTGTACGCAGAGCCTCACATAGATGTTGAAACTGTTGAACCATCTGCACTGTTTTCTGACAGGCAGACAGACAGCCTGCAGAGAACTGCTGTGCAATGGTTTTGTCATAGCTTAATGGTTTTTATGGGAGCACTACAGGCATGACTGTTCAAGTCATGTTCTGAATCACCCACTCCTTGATTCACTTACTCAGGTAACAGTGACTGCTACAAGAGTGCCAAGCTCACCATCAGGAATCATATAAAATTGTCTTTTCTTCTCAGCAGTATTCTTGTAGTGTGCCCACAACCATTTCAGGGGTGATCAAGGTGGCAGGTTTCCAGAGAAGTCAAAGCCTTGAGCATTAGAGGCTTACAAGGGCATTCGCACATACAGAGACAAAGAAACTAGTTGTCACTGGGCCCTGGCAATGTTCTAGTTCTGGGAGTGTGTTGTGTTGAGCTGAACAGATGTGACGTATATGCTATACTATGTGCTATAGTTCATTTGCTATTGTACAACTTGTTTACAACAGCAGTAGGCAGTTAATAATTTAGTAAATCTGAACAAATTTCTAAATTGGCATTACTTGAACTGACTACATATTCTCAATCTAAGTGGTTGCTGTGACATACCAGATTGCTAATCAAAGCTGTCAAATAATCTGAAATACACCCCTTTTATATCATCATAGAACTTATTAGAGACAAACTTACCAGACAAATGACCAGCATGATAATATTGGCCAAATATGACAGAAATCACCTCTGTATGTATTTGACTTGTACTTTGAGTTTTTAGTTCAACTCATGACCTATACTGCAACCAGCCACCAGGGGCTGATCAACTCTTGGTGCCTTCACGTCTGGGAGGTATCAAGACATCCATCTTTTATACAGTCACTGGTATGTATGTGTGTTAGGAGGAACGTGTGTTTTTGTTTGGATGCTCAAGGGGGTCCCAGAGGCTGTCTGTTCTTCCCTTTCTCCCTTCTGTCTTTTTTGGGAGGGGGCACAATGACTTTTGACACTGGGCATCTGTTGCTTAACCAATGAGCTCTTTCTGGAGTCCATGAACAATCTAATACTGCACCATCACCCACCCACACCCCATCCCTGCCCCTCCCCCAGTGGCTTCTGACCTGTAACACATGGCCCAGACTTCTCAGGTTAATGTTGGACAAAACATTAGTAGATTCAGTTTCACTTTTATAGGACAGTGTTTAAACTTAGTTTAAGAAAAAAAAGGAGGTTTCTCATATTCTCAGGTTTATGCAATCTTGATTTACAGCTTTATATTGCAGGCAATTAATTAACATCCCTTCCAGAGGAAAGAAACACCAACAATGTGCTATGAGCTTTAGATACTTTTGCCAAGGGAAGTAAGCACAGTCTGCCATTACAACAATAACAATGATATTTTTTTAAATGTATGAGGTTGAAATAAAAATCAGCTGAGTTCAGAACTGATGAAGCCTCTTGGATGAGAGGTAAAACATCTTCGATCTAGAAATCTAAGTCCAGTTGATGTTTTCTAAGGTTTTTTTCAGTTTACTATGACCTGGGTGACTGAGAATCTGCACAGACAGTGTAAAACAGTTAAACTGTTTCTCTAAAAATGTCCTGTAAAGCTCCAGATGAATAGTACAGTCTGTTGCCAATCACTGTTAATCTGTGCTTTCTTAACAAAATCAGATGGTTTTTTTTTGCTTCGCTTGCTCCACTGAGTAGGTCCCGTTCATTAACGGCACTGCTGTGATTAATGACTCGCTTTCAAGGAGGCTGTGTGCTGCATCTGTTGCCCTCTTGGTCAGGGAGACACAGCCTCTTTTTCAACTTGTCAGAGCTGAGATTTGGCCATGGGAACAATAATGGAGACAGTGGAATAATAGCCAGGACTTGAAAAATGTGTGAACGGCTCATTCAGCAGTCACAAAGAATATGAGTCTGGTACACTGCCACAGGCAGAAACAAATTTTAGGCGAAGCCTGTTGAAAAACGGACAGACCTAGGTTTTAGTTTTATTCTTTTTATTTAGCTAAATACGACATTCAGATCATGGGCCATAGGCATGTTTTAATTAATTTTGTTCTTGAAAATTCAAACTCTCCATGATGATGTCACTGGGAATGTGGTAGGGATCCCTAGCTATGGAAAATTAAAAATTCTATCAAATCTTGTCATATACCTCTCTATAGAAAGATAGGTGGCATTTTTTCAGTCCCCATTTGTGTTTCATCTGCTATACACAGTGAATAGTAGAACCAGCATACACACAAACAGTCTTCAGTTGTTCTTCTTTTTGTGTTTGCTCTTCATGTAAATCAAGCAGATTCTATTGTCTTAAGTTAATTATGTCTGTCTGAAGGACATTTGTTAAACTCATGTAAGCCTTTTTGGGACTAAATTTGAGTTCTTTGGCTGTTGTTCTTTTTTCTGTATGTGTTGACATCTAAAACTAATTTATTTGTTTCAATAACATTAGCAATCTAGCAGGGTCATAATTTTACCTTTCTATTGAGTTAATATAATTTTAATTTTTCAGAATTGGGGCTTTGTGTAACACTAGTGCGTTGTGACAAATTAGTAGTAACCAGAGCATTCTACTGGTCTGTGTTAGGTATTTTTAGTCAGATAAATATTGGTTAGATACTTTATGTATTAGAAATGTTTAGTGGAGAGAGGGTGTCTAGTTAGACTGTTAAATGCTTAGGCCTGCTTATGAGTTTCTGCAGGGTACTTCTGGTCAAGGCCACCAGAGAGAAGACTTGATGACTGTCAGCAGACAGGGTGTTCAATATTATTATTACGACGTGTATAACTGTAGACTTAGCCATAATGTTCTTATGTTCAAGTCACGACATGTACTAGAGGTCGTGAGAATGTTTTTAGTTACACACCACTTAATCAACAGACACACACATTCACACGTTGATTAGCTTCAGTTTTGACTACTGCTATGACCAGCTGCAAAACTGGTAACAGAGACGTCCCGGTTGACATTTCTGTGTAGTATGGGGCTAGCCCAACCGAAGTGATAAAATGTATAGGCCTGGTGGGCTCAGAGTCTTTCATCTTACATCTGCCTGCGTGCATGTTGGAGGTGCAAGACACTTGAGCGTGTAATGTTAATTTTACCTGTGATCCTTTGAATAAATCAGCACTGTTTTGAAGTTACTTGGACTGTCTCATCTCTCAGAGTTAGCATGGTAAGACGGACCATATCCTACATCTGGAAGCTTCATTTTGTACGGTTTGTTGAAACCTGGCACCTTTAGATTAGGTCATAGCTAGGAAAAGGGACAGGAAGGGCAAAGAGCGGTAAGGAGTGGTTTATGGTGTTAATTTTCTGTCTCGCTAGACCCTCTAGTGGCTGAAAAGAAACTAGGGGGAGCAGCTTTAAACTGACAATCTAATAAACCTTCACTACCATTTTCTTGTTTAGGCCTGTTTGTTGTGCTATATATCCGTTTATCCAGGTCTTCATCCAGCTACTCACCTGGTCTGTTACATACAGTGGTGTGAAAAAGTATTTGCCCCTTACTGATTTCTTATCTTTTTGCATGTTTGTCACACTGTAATGTTTCAGATCATCAAACAAATTTAAATATTAGTCAAAGATAACACAAGTAAACACATCATGCAGTTTTTAAATGAAGGTTTTTATTATTAAGGGAAAACAAAATCCAAAACTACAAAATCAGCTGCAGTTTTTCTCCATTGAAAACTCCAATCTCTATTTGTAATTATTAGTGAAACCCTGCATCACTCAACATGCCCATTCAGCCTGACAGGATAATATAGTAAGTCACTCTGAAAGGAGTCTGAAGGGCTTTTCCAGGAGTTTTACTTACTGAGCCAGAGAAAGCTGTCAAGTGCACTATTATACCAGGCGCAACAATCAATAAATCTGCCAGCAGAAATGTGTTACAGATGTCTAATTCCACCCACAGAAAGACATAGTAAAACAAGCACTGGAAGGTTTCGATTCAATTCGGTTTTATTTGCAAAGTGCCAAATCATAACCAAAGTCGTGTCAGGACACGTTACAAAGTAAGGTCTAGACCTTACTACCGTATTATTATAGAGGAAAACCAAACAAATCCCCCTTGAGCAAACACTTGACGACAGTGGTGAGAAAACGCTCCCTTTAAACAAAAGAAACTGACTCTTGGTGGGCAGCCCTCTGCCTCGACTGGTTGGGGTGAGTGGATAGAGGAGAGAGAAAAGAAAAAAGAAAAGCATTAAGACACAACAAACAATCAAACACTGGGCAGGTTGATGTGGCCTGTGACTCCTCATCAGACACATTCAGCTCCAGAGCCAGGGCTACCTGCAGAAAGGTACAGGGAGAGAGAGAGGACACACTATGGGAGAGAGGAGACACACAGTTAATGATATCTAATGGTGACATATAGATGCATGGAGAGAGAGAAAAGGAGAAGAGAGGAACTCTATGTTACGCTAATGTCACTGGTTCTAGGCAAGTGGGCCCAAAAGCAGACTCAGAAGGTTGAAACCAGACAAACTTTATTCAGATAAAGGAGATGGGTGTGAGGAGACCGGGAAGTGGTGGTTGGTCAGTGGGGTCCCTGAAAGCGCTGGTGAGTTTAGGTGGATGAGTGGAGGCTTGGACGTGATGGCTGTAGGTCTGGGGATGGTTGATGTTGAAGAATATAGAGCCATGTAAAGTGTCCCGAGATGACTTTTGTTGTGATTTGGCGCTATACAAATAAAATTTGATTTGATTTGATAGGGGGGAGAGGTGACGGAGCTAGCCAAGCTGTGGCGTGGAGCACAAGTGAGTAGAGTCGCAGATCTGGCGTTGACTTCTCTGTGTCGAGGGAGGCAGGGTAGTCTAAGGAGAGATGCCGGCAAGGTGCTGGCAAGAGTAGGAACAAATGACTGCTGGGAAGAACATTCACTCAAGGCTGCCTAGATGTGGCAAGAGCAACTAACTGACTGGCAAGGGTGACACAGCCGAGCCCTGGCTAAATACTAGCTGTGCTGATGGAGATGATTAGCATCAGCTGTACCACTCCTTGCCAGCTATCACTCCACAGTACGCTAGATCTACCCGGAGGGAGGGATAGCTAGAGAGAAATGACCCAGCACCTTACACTCAAAGCATCATGGGGGACCTCCAGCAGCCTAGGTCTGTAGCAGCATAACTAAGGGAAGGCTCAGGGTTGCCTGTGCTGCTTGCATGTTCTCCCTGTGCCTGCATGGGTTTTTTCCAGGTACTCCAGCTTCCTCCCGCAGTCCAAAGACATGCAGATTAGGTTGACTGGCAACTCTAAATTGCCTGTAGGAGTGACTGTGGGTGTGTGTGGCTGTTTTTCTAAATGCCAGCCCTGTGATAGACTGGTGACCTGTCCAGGGTGTACCCTGCTGCTCGCCCAGTGTCAGCTGGAATAGGCTCCAGCACCCCCGTGATTCTCCTCAGGAATAAGCAGTATAGTTAATGGATAGATGGGAGTTTTGGGTGGGTGGCAGCTGCAAAGAGACTGTAGAGAGGCATGTAAGACTGTTTTCTGGACACCACTTAGACAGCCAGTGGTTGAATGATGGCATGCAGCTATACACATCATCACTGGTCAACTTGGGCAGTGGTCCAGTGAAAACTATGGAGTCCAACATTGTGTTAGCAAAGTTACACACCAACTCAACATTAATTTTAGTTACCTCCGACCAGCAAAGTTGGGAGTAATTAGTGCCAATGTGAATAACAATCTTACCGTATTTATGTTTATCCTTAGTCAGCAGCTTCAACTAGGATTCAGTGTCACCTGCTCTGGCCTTAGGAATACATTTGACTATGGCTGCTGGTGTCTCTAGCTTCACGTTTCTAACTATGGCCTCGCCAATTACCAGAGTTGTTTTTTCAGCAGGTGTGTTGCTTAGTAGGAAAAATCAAATTGAAACAGGCAGGTGATGCACATGGGTGTTTGTTTGGAGTTATGACTCTTAAAAATTGCCACCCAGCCACCTGGCTGAGATCCTGGCTGCTTGGGAAGTGCTGGGGGGTGGCTAGCTTGGGCTGAGCTTTGTCTAAGAGGCCCCGCACTGGCTACATGAGCATGGCTAGTTGGGGTGTTTTCCATGGTGCAGAGCAATGCTTTCAAAATGGTGAGCCTCGTCTCCAATGCTGCCAGACATTTATTACAAGTACCATTATTGCTAAAGGAGGCAGAGGAATAACTGAACATGTGACACTCCAAGCAAGAGAAAGAGGAAGAGGAAGAGGAGGAAGCCATTGCCCTCAACTTAGATACTAGCTTAGTTAGCTTATAGCCTAGGTGACCTAAAGTAGCAAGTTAAATTTGGAATTTATCAAGAAATTCAGTAAAACAGGTGCTTAGGTAGTGCAGGCATACAGTATGCTGTGACTCAAATTAGCTGATATTCAGATAAACCTAGAAATTAGTGAGCTTAATCCATAAAAAAATCTGGTAACAAGAATAACATGGTGCAGGCACAGTAAACATGATTACAGCAGGGAACCCAGTTTCCAAGAGGATGAATGGTATATGTCAAGCATAAATCTGGTCAAACAGACCATAACTCTTTTCCTAGTGTTTTAGTTGAACTGGTTTTTGTTTTGGGGGGCTCAGAAAGAAGAAACAAAGCTCTGACCTTTGCGTTAGCAGTTGATTAAAAGAGTTTCTAAGTCTGTGTTACATGTCCTGTGTAGCACCGTGACATCTGTGCACCAACCTTCATTTATGTAGAGATAGATTCCACCTCTCCTCGTCTTCCCGGACAGCTCCATTACGCGATCTGCTCTGTACACCTGGAAGCCCGGTACTTGTTTCACACTGTCCTCAAAGGAGTCAGTTCCACCTTTGGAGGAAAAGGAAATAAGAATTA
>NW_018127994.1:473712-480860 GCF_001952655.1 Monopterus albus
AGCCTGGGCCCTTTTGTGACTGAGTAGTTTGTAAATGAAGCCTATAAAACCTTAATGAGGGTAAGCTTCATCCATAAAGGAAGAAGAACATGGAGTTTATGGGTGTGATATCCCAGAATTCATACAGTACTTTGACAAAATTAAACAGAGCTTTAAATGGCTATTTTTGGGAGGCACTACAGACCAGTGAGCAGATTACACCACATAATAGCCTGAAGTTATGGCCACAAAGCAGTGATTGCTACTGGCAGGTCTTCTTATTAGATTATCAGGTTATGATTCTCTTGCCCTGTCCAGACTATGATGTCATATGCGCCAAACAAAAAACAGGAAGAAAAGCTCAGTCTCTTCATATTCATCATATTATAGATAAATGTACACAACAGCCAATGAAAACACAGGGTTTCTGCAAATCAGACTGCCTTCAGTCAATGTGCCTTCATGCGTCCACTATGGTAATGTGTTTGCATTCAAACCTGGCTGCCTGTCCATTCTACTGAGCTATCTACCATCTGCTGCTCTTTTGCATGTTGGAGGACTACATTTGTCTCGCTGCATGCTTGGTCATGTGTGTCATTTAATTGGAAGGTAGCCACTACCCAGCAAATGAAAGGTGCAATTTATATAAACCAAACCATTGGTGGTTTAAGGCATTAGAATAGGCATATACTGTATATCTAAATTCTCTGTTGTCCTAATGCATTTTAAAAGATCTATATAATATATAGATTCTATATCAGAGGTTTGTAATTGGGCTTTCTAGTATTTTGTAGATGGCCCCATGCTAAACAGCAGCCTGTCACAGCAGACCCTGACATATTAGGATTGCTTTTATTTAATTTGTACCCACTACGTTCTGTGCAATTATAGCCTATTATTGTGCTAGATTGACACATAAACTATTTTTATGGCTCCTCTTATCCTGAATGAGAGATATTAGTTGGAACTCAACCCAGGACAAATGACATTCAGTCAGATTATTAAAAACTCAGTGTTCAACATAGCAAGGGTTATCAGTGCCACAGTTCCTCACTGTAATTCACAGACCTTGAGCAGTTACACAATATGCTTCAACAGTAAAATATTTCCCATTGGAAAATGTGCAAGATCAGTGGATATCCATGAAAAACCTTATGATTGTTTTACACTATATTAAATGTCATTGTCAACCATCTTCTTAAAATTACTTTCACAAACAACAAAATTTTATTAATAAAAACATATTGTATGAAACATAAGAACTGCCCAGATGCTATTTTTCATCTGTGTAATGAGAAAGCATTTAGACCTGCACACTGTTCACTGGCATGACAATCCCATTTCTTTTCCCTGTAAATGACATTACATCTCTATAACATCTAATAAGATTCTAAAACAAGGTTTTGACAACACTAGTGCTGCAGTACAAGATACACTTTGTTGCACTTATGCAGTATGAATTTTGAGCATGGAAGTTAATACTGCAGCTATAAGCTTTAACAAAGTAAAAAGTGTTGAGCTGAGATTATTTTGGCTCATATACAGTAATTACTATGCAGCCCTGATATTTTAGTCAAATTCCAGTGATATAACATACAGTGTATCCTGTTCAGAGATCAAGTGGAACAATGAAGATAAATGAGCAATGGTTGCTAGAAACCAATTCATCCTCATTCTGTTCAGTGCAATATATTTACTTCTCTTTTGTCATTATAAGCCAGGTTCATGTTGTAACCTGTCATGCTTTGTTCACACACTTATTTTCTTCTCAGGGATTTAAATAACACCAATCTTTTCTTAGTTAATGTGTGGCATATCCTGGTAGGATATAAAAGTCTCCAACAAAAGGTATGCAGAGAACCTCAACAGCAGTGAGCAGATAAGCACTATAATCCATCAGATAATGAATGTAATAGCTACCTTTTACATGGCTGTATCAGTGTGAAGAGGTAGGGGTCCTCTATAGCTTAAAATATACCTTAAGAAGTTTGGTTGTTTTTTCATGTCAAGTCAAGTCATGCTTTATTCATGTGGTATCCCACTACAAAAATTGTTTATTGTTTCCCCTTTTCTTAATAATGCAATCATTTGATACTACTCAGAGTCAGTAGTCTTTTACAAGACTCAGTGTGCAGTATTTTCACTCTGAGGGTGCTATATTGTAGTTTTTAATGTTACTGAGTTTGCCTTCTTGTATTGTATACATATTTTAGCTTTCAGTTCAAATCAGTTTTATTTGTAAAGTGCAAAATCACATCAAAAGTCATCTCAGGACACTTTAAGGTCTAGACCCTACTATTTCCAGTTTTGTGTGCATCAGTGACTGGAATTGTGTTTAGATTTTTTTGAGTGTGGGTGCACACATACCAAGCTAAACCTTTCTTGCTCGGGAGATTCAAATTGCATACGCACGCATATGAAAGTCACTGGAAATTATACAAGTATGCTGGATGTGATATGGACAAAAGCTGCTTAAAGTTCAGTCTCAGATTATATTACATAACATTTCACAGTAAGTTTCACACTGACAAATGCAGAAGGATGACCTCATTCGCACACTTAAGACCAGAGGGAACAAAGAAGCATTTGAGGCTTCTCATCATAGTTGGTTTGTGAGGACCAGAGAGAGAAATGGAGATCACCTGTTTACTAGAGGAAAATATGAAGTAAAATATTCATTGGTTACTAAAAATAAGCCAGATCCCAGAAGCTCTTTAAAATAATTTTCTTATGTCCTGCATATTAATATTTCATCACCAGCTGCATTGCACTTGTTTTCTCCTGCTTTGACGTTTCTTTCTGTTTTATTTGATACATTTGCTTGATTTTAGGGTGCTATTGCCATGTGAGTGGTACTTATGTTGTATATGGGGCCACAACAGGAGAATGGAGAGCTGGATTATACAGTAGTTTCTACCATAAACTACTCTCAGCTTTTCATCTAAGACCATCAATGTGGTCTAAGACTTCTATGCTGTGATTAGGGAATATCAATAAGACCACTGACTATCGAGTAGTGGAGTGGGGTTATTTAGGCATGTCTGGTTTTAGAGATGAAAGTCCTAGAACTTTTCAAAGTTCAAACTTGTTCACATTCAAAATGTTGTAATGGTATAATTTACTAACTTGAGTGAAGATTTCGGCATCATCAAATTAAAAGAGCTGCATCACACAGACTAGTTCAATTTGATTTACACTGACATCTTGTCTTTATTAATATTATTGAAAACACTATAAGATACAAGCATTTAATATTTTCTTAATGGTGAGCTATTCAGCTGTAAAGCACAGGGGCAGCTGTGGCTCCGGGGATAAAGCGGTCATCTCCCAGTTGGAAAGTTGGCTGCTCAAGTCCCAGTTTCCCCACTCCACATGTCAAAGTGTCCTTGGCCAAGACACTGAACCCCTAGTTGTCCTTGGTGGCCAGGCAGCGACCAACAGTGCCACCATCAGTGAGAAATTTTCTCACAGACATTAATAAAGTATAATAAATTAAATTAAAAATATCTAAATTGCTTTATCAATTATGATGTACTAGGCTTAAAGTATACACTGTAAATTGTACAATTTAAGTTTTTGTACAGACATTTTTAAAAATTCCAAATAAACACTGGATCATAAAACCAGGTTGGGACAGCCACAAACTAAGTGAAAGAATCATATTCATAACATCTGCTTCTCACTATATAAATGATGGAGACTATAATGTGGAGGCATCAAAGACACTCCTACACAGATATGGGTATTTGAAAAATCTGGTTATGTTCTACATCATCTTGGACCAAGAAAAAAAACAACACTAAAACATAAACTGACAGATGATGATGATGAGGATATGACACAGAACAAAAGTTTAATAAAGTTAAAAGAATAATAAAATTGTCATAATAGTTATTAAATATTGTAATGAACAGAGCTGTCCCTAAGAGGTGCCCATAGAATGTATTGCCTATATCAACACATGGCACTTTACAGTAACAATAACTGTAGATCTGAGACTTACCATTAACTTTAATGTCCAACATGAAAAGTGGGCATGCTACATACTTTGAGCTACTATACCACTCAATTTTTGATTTGCTGCATAAAGTTTCATTGCTTCCTGCATTGTTCATCAAGATGTCTGCTGCAGAATGATTCAATATAAAGGCAATTCTTAGTAATGTGGGTTGACCCAAGACACAAAAACTTATTACCCTGATATCAGAGATATGGAAATACAGAGGCCTCACTACAACCATGTCTGACAGTCCTAACAAGTATGGTGGATCCACTGTTATGATTTCCAATAGGCATTGTGGGCCAAACTGCATAAATAAGCCCCAAGTTTTAATTCACCTGAATTATACTTTAAATTGTGTATGTTAATGAATATATAGCCCCAAACCTTGGCACTGAGACATACTTTTCTTTTCCTGGTCAAAACAAGAGTGGAAGGAAGCACTTGGCGTGCTGTACTGGGTCATAAAATATTGATGTAAAAATGTATTCTGAATGCAACAACATCCTCTTGGTCTCCACAGTCGTCCTGGGCATGAGCTTTGAAGCCCTGTGAGTTAGTGTTCACTGCCAGCCATCTGTATAGGGATCTGTATAGGGAAATAAGCCGGTTATATTTAGATCCACCTTGCATTCATATGGTAGACACTCAGCAGGGGTTTCATAGCCACTTCCTGTCTGTGACAGGAGGAGCTGATCATATGCAAAGCAAAGAGGTGACTTAGTTATCCTTTTAAAGATATGCTGGAGAAATATATGCCAATTAAAAGGGTTTATCCTGGCTCAAAATTAGGCATGAGTAGTACCATGCTCAGATGCCTTCAACTGGCTCAAGCAAACACTTTCTATAAGCACTGTATTTTAGAGTTCTAGCAATTATATATCTAAATTATAACTTTAAAGCTGATATTGTTGAAATGGTGGAACTCAGTGGAGATTATAAACAATTTTGCTGTTTATTAACTGTGTAAATTAAAGCATTGCTTTTATGTATTTCATCATATGCATTTAATTTAATGACAAATAGGACACATTTTTTAAAAGTTGGCTGCTTGTATATTTGGTATTGGCACTGAACTAAGAGCAAAGATGTATAGTAACTAGGTAAGCCTACCTGGCAGTAATTGTTCAGTTTACAATCATCTAATTAAATGGCTGCAGAATTTACATTCAAACCATCAAAATAAGCAAAATAAGTTGATTGAAGCAAATAATGGACTCATACTGTAGCTGCTCAGATGAAGCCCCTTTGCTTATATTACTAAAAGTAGCCTTCAAGAACCCTGTGGTCCATGTTCACTTGTGCAGCTATGGCATGCTGCAGTGTTTCCTTACAGAAACAACAAAGTAATTTTTTAAAACAACTAATTTGTTAGTTTTAGCCAGCTAAGCCCTGCAAGTATTCACCACATTTACCAAGTATCTAGCTTTACCTGTTTTTACCTGTAAATAGAGGCAACATGGCGCCAACTGAGGCAAACGTGTTTGCGCGTTCCACTCTTAAATGCTGGCTTTTTTGTCTTTGTTTTCTTCTTTTTTGTGTGTTGTTTGCTTTTTCTGCAGTGCACAAATGTCATGCACTGCTAACATACAACAGACAGGCATTGCTAGATATTGCCAACTCACAAAGCCACTGGGAATTTACTAGTTTCATACCACCGAAGCTACAACCCATTGTCCTCGGGGAGCACCCGGAGCCCCAGGCACAAGCTAGCAGGCTGAAAGCAGGAGAGCGACCTGGAGACGCAAACGGGGCAGGCGAGGGGGACTCCATGCTAGGCTAAAAGCTCGCGCTACCCGACTGCCATTACCCAGCCTCTTCCTAGCTACCGTCCAGTCTCTGGGAAACAAGCTAAGGGCTAGGATTACAGCACAACGGGAAATCAGAGAATGCTGTGCTCTAATTCTCACCGAGACTTGGCTTTCTGACAGAGTTCTAGACTCAGCGATTCAGCTACAAACACATTCTGTACATGGAGGAAATCGCACTGCTGCTTTGGGGTAGGTAAAAGGAGGTGGTGTGTGGGTTTATCTATAACTCATGGTGTGGAGATGTACAGACTGTTTATAAGCACTGTTCGCCAGATGTAGAGTTTTTATTACTGAAATGCCGGCCCTATTATCTAGCAAGAGAACATAGTGCTGTGTTTCTGGCTGCTGTGTATGTTAGCCCAAGAGCTAATCCCTCAGTGGATCTCAGCAAACTCTATAATGTCATCAGTACGCTAGAGACAGCGTACCCCGATGCTGTATTTATCGCTGCAGGTGACTTTAACCAGTGCAATTTACGGAATGTACTCCCCAAATATTACCAACATGTGAGCATTCTCACTCGGGGGCAAGAACACTCTGGATCATGTTTACAGTAACATACGTGGTGCATACAGGTCCGCACCCCGCCCCCACCTTGGACACTCAGACCACATTTCTTTGTTCCTGTATCCAGCTTACAGACAAAGACTGAAACAAACAAACCCTGTCACCAAACAAATTAAACTCTGGACCCCAGAGACTGAAGACATCCTGCAGGACTGTTTTGCCCAGACAGACTGGGATGTGTTTAAAGCTGCAGCCACCTTGGAGGACTTTTCTGTCAACATACAGGACTATGCTGAGTATGTGGCCGGAGACATTAGTACCTGTATTGACAACACTGTGCCCACCATACAAGTCAGGAGGTTCCCCAACCAGAAGCCCCGGATAAACAGTCAGGTACGCCACATGCTCGCTCACATGCATTCAGATCAGGTGATGAGACAGAGTACAAAGCTGTGAAGTACAGACTGAGGAAAGCCATCACAGCGGCCAAGAGGCAGTACAGAGAGAAGCTGAATGGCTTCTATTCTACTGCTGAATCCGGATGGATGTGACAAGGCCTACAGCACATCACAGACTACAGGACCACCACCAGCATTATCAGCTCCACAGACAGCCTGCCAGATGACCTCAACACCTTCTACACCCGCTTTGAGACATCCAGCCACAGCACAGAGAGGAGACACACACCACCCAACCCCCCACCTCCCCTCCACTAACTCTCCCACCAGGCCAGGTATGCACAGTCCTGAGGAAGATCAACCCCCGCAAAGCAGCCGGACCAGACAACGTCCCTGGGAGGGCTCTCAGGGCATGTGCCAGTGAGCTGGCTGATGTTCTCACCACACTCTTCA
>NW_018127994.1:481030-481397 GCF_001952655.1 Monopterus albus
TTCCCACCTGCTTTAAGACCACAACCATCGTCCCCCTTCCCAAGAAAAGCCCAGTCACCTGCCTGAACAACTACAGGCCAGTGGCACTTACCCCAATCATTATGAAGTGTTTTGAGAGAGTGGTGCTGGTCCGCATTCAGAGCAGTATACCAGGCACCCTGGACCCCCTGCAGTATGCTTACCGGCCCAACAGGGCCACCTCAGACGCCAACTGCAGCTGCCGTCCACTATTCCCTTTCTATGTGCTAGTAGCATTTGGATCTATTCACAAGGACTAATAGAATTATTCTTTCCCACCCTGTGCACACGCAGAAAGGCTGAGGATCAAGGGCAGATGCTTATTCACGGCTGGCATTCCAAACCTGCT
>NW_018127994.1:481490-481715 GCF_001952655.1 Monopterus albus
AAACACTGGCACCCCACAGGGATGTGTCCTCAGTCCCATCCTCTATACCCTGTTCACCCATGACTGTGTCGCCTCCCACAAAGACAACATCATTTACCACCGCAGGGTGTGTAGGAAAGCTGCCTCAAAGATCTTCAAAGATCCCACCCACCCCCAGCACGGACTGTTCACTTCTCTGCCCTCTGGCCGGAGGTTCAGAAGTGTGAAATGTAGGACCACTAGACT
>NW_018127994.1:481933-498430 GCF_001952655.1 Monopterus albus
TTGGAAGCTTGATCTGGTTCTTGCACAAGATCAACTGACAGTTTTAACCAAGAAGGATCAGCATTGTCCTTCAAAACATTGTTTCAATGTCCTACTTATCAAACAACAAGCAGCTATTTTGACAGTCTCAGTTTGTGGAGGCCTGTCACGAAAACTGAAGCCAGTGGAACACAAAGGACCTTCAGGGTGAACAGAGGAATGATATACCTGCAGCGCTTTCACCAGTGCTCCATTTCTGCCAGCTTCTCCCACCAGAACGACCCTTGTCTGCACTTTCGGCAGCATATCTAAGAGAGAGGAAGAGTGACAGGCTGTGTAAGTGCAAGCAGATAAAAGGCTAGGATAGCTGGGTTAGGCAGAAGAAGAGAGGATGACAATGCTACCGTGAAAAGTGTACCGTAGGGGAACACGGACTGACTGTGGGTTGATAGAAAGACTGACTGATGGTACCTCGTGACCAACAACAACTGACAGGACTGACTGGTGCTTTCGACAATTTTCTTATTTAATACTTTATCTATCCCACGGCAGGAGGAGTGACTCTGGTCCCCATTTTCTGTACCCTATCACTACTACTCTATTCAGAATAATTGTAATATTAAATGACCATTTAAATTGGGATGATTTGTCTGAATTAATTTAGTCGGCATCACACTCTAGCAACAACAAGTGCCTTAGATTTTGTGTTATTTATCTACTTTATGTTTCATTTGTATTTTGTGGCATTCATGTGGACGGCAAAGTAAAAATTTCATTGTACAGGGAAACACGTTTCCTAACTGTGCATATGACAAAATAAACACTTTGAACCTTGTATTTTTCTTTTCTCATTTTACTTCTGTAAGGTTATCAACATGTTTTGATTCTGCTTCATGCTACTGAAGAAAGCTTCAATAAACAAGGCAAAAGTCGAAGAAACTGAGTTATTCCTGCATCCCCTGTGGTTGACTTATGCCTTTTTCAAGTTTGGGCAGTGTTTGAAGTAAAAACCCCAGAAAACTTGACAAGCTGCCTCTATCCTCAGGGATGCCACCCACCCCCAGCATGGACTGTTCACACCTCTATACTCAGGCCGGAGGTTTGGAAGTGTGAAATGCAGGACTTCTAGCCTGAAAAACATTTTCTTTCCAACTGCTATCAGACTAATAAACAGCTGACAGGGGTTTACAATCAGGAATTACTTCATGTAATTGCACCTGTACTGTTTACATGCTCAGCTGCACATGCACAGCTACACATACATAATTGCACACCCACTGCTGACTATTGCACATACAGCTCCAATGCAGCATACATTATCTCTTATTGTGTTCTAATTATATTTTTATATACTTATTATATTTCTTTTCACTCGCTGTTTAAAGTGCCTTTAGATTTTGTGCTACTGTTTATCTACTTTAAATCTGATGTGTTGTTTGGCATTCAGTGTGGATGGCAAAATAAGAATTTCATTGTTCAGGGAAACACGTTTCCATACTGTGTCATGATTCCGTCACGTCAGCTTCCGTTCTCGTGCATTGATTTTGACATTACTTCCTGTTTCTGTTTCACCTTAATTTTGGACTTTTTACTTTAAACTGCACTCATTGTTTACACCTATTTTCACCCCAATATAAACAGCTTTCCCCCACTGGAAAGCTGCCAGATGGTTCTCTCACCCATGCCAGGCTTTCCGGCATTTTTCTTTGTGCCTGTATTTCCTGTTTTGACCCCGGACTTTTTTTTGACCATTGTGTTCTGCCTTGCCCTCCTGATTCAGACTGCTTTCTGTGTATAGATTATTGGACTTCCCTCTCTGACCTCTCGTTTGTGGATTCCTCGGCTGTTTAAGTTTGCTGGCTCTGACCCTGGACTGTATTTTCAACCTGATTGTGTGTTTTGTGTTTTACGTAGTTCTCTGTATGGTTTTGTTGTCCTTGCTCTTATTAAAGAGACAGTTTTTCACTTATCCTTGTCTGGCTCTATAACTGAGTTCACCCTTGCTATTATCGGCAGCTTCACTGCGCCAATTCCTGACGGTACAATCTGGCCACTTTGAACTCAGCCAGCGAGGAATACACACATTCTAGCCATATACCGGTATCCCGGTATTTTAGGGACAGTTGTTACGCCATGCGTCAGCTCAAAACACCTGTCCGCACCTCTGGTCTGCCAGAGCCACGAACTCACAGTGCTCCCACACCCCCATCAGAGCAGGGGCAGTTTTTCTCACAGCCGCAGCCCATCCCTGCTCTGAGGAGACCCCCCTGACTCCAGCTGAAGCACTTGCAATCAGACAAAGCTGAAAGCCCAAATAGCAGATCCACTCTCCCTGCACTGAAGTCTTTTGCCTGGCCCAGTATCAACCTCCAACCTGCAAGCAGTTCTGTTTCCCAGTGGGTCGGCCAGGCCACCGACCCCATCCCTGTCCCGAGTCCTGCGTCCTCAGTTCATTTGGGTGCTTTTTTTCTGTCCCCTGGCCCACAGGACCAGCTCCAGCCGCAGGACCACAAACCCTCGCACTTTGAGGGAACCCAGTTGGCCATCTGTCCTGGGGGTCCAGGGAGAGGGAGAATCAGAAGGAAGTCACCAACTCGGGCCACAGTTCCTGTTCCTGCCCCTGTTCCTGTTTCTGTACCCAGTGTCCAGCTGCTGCAGCCCTCGTCTCAGCCAGCAACCTGGCAGCTACATCCCTCGCCTCAGCCAGCACCGCTGCAGCTCCAGCCCCAGCAGTCCAAGCCACCGCTGCAGCATCAGTCAGATCTTCAGCCTGCCTCCATGCCACAAACACACTCTGTTCCCCGAGGCCGTAGACATCGAAGGCAACCTACACTGCCTGTTCCGGCATCCCAGACCCCTGAGGTTGACTTCCCTTTGGGATGGGGAGGTCCTTGGTGTGCTGACGAGAGTGTCCCCGCTGAAGCTTCCTGCCTTTAGTGCACTGACAGAAGTGTCCCCACCAAGGTTGCCTCCGCCATGTGCATCACGGAGAACCCCCCTCAGGAGGTCCCAGTGCCAGCTCCCTGGCAGCGGCCGCCTCCACAGCCCCAGCCTGGTCTCCCGCAGTTGCAGCAGCCCAAGTCAGGTTCGCAGCAGCTACCTCCAGCTGAGCCTGTTCTTGTTCTTGTTCTCCAGTGGGTTGGCCAGACAACCGACACTGCCTCAGACTTTGTTCCTGTTTCTGAGAGAGTCGGCCGGACTGCCGACGCCGTCTCAGACTTTGTTCCTGTCCCTGTTCCTGTTCCCGAGCGGGTCAGCCGGCATGCCAGCGCTGCCTTTGAGCCTGTTCCTGTTCCCGTCCCTGAGGGGTTCGACAATGTCAACACTGCCCTTGTTCCTGTTCCTCTGTGGGTTGACAGCCTCAACGCCACCTCTGCCCTTCCTCCTGAGGGGTGCACCGACGATGACATTGACGCTGCACCTGTTCCTGGTGCCCGGTGGGTCGACAGCTGCGACGCCACCTCAGTCCTTCTTCCAGAGGGCTTCGCCAACGATGACGGTGATGCCACCCCACTTCTCCTGGTTCCACAGGGGTTCACCAGCAGTGACGGCACCCCCCTTCTCCCAGCTCCTGAGGGGTTTGCTGACAGTGACGGCACCCCCATTCTACCTGTTCTTGAGCGGGTCAGCTGGTGCGCCGATGCCCCCACTGAGCCTGTTTCTGATCTAGAGTGGGTTGGCCGGCGTGCCGACACACCTCCAAGCCTGGTCCTGTTCCCATGGGGGCTGGGGTCACCTAGGCTGCGGTCCAGTCTGGATTGTCGCTGGTCCTGCCGCTAAGGGGACTCTCCTGAGTGGCCGTCTGGTGTGTCCTGTGGTCATCCTCCCGAACGGCCTCTCAGCGCTGCAGCCAGAAAAAATTTTAAATTCCTTCACCGAACATACAAAGCCCTTCATGACAAGGCTCCATCATTTCTTAAAGACTTCATAGCACCTTATCATCCCAACAGAGCACTTTGCTTTCAGAGTGCAGGTCTGCTTGTGGTTCCTAGAGTCTACAGGAGTAGATTGGGACACCGATGCCATCTCTGACTGTGTTCCCAAGCAGTTCAGATGGGATGCTCACGCTGGCTCTGGTCCTGTTCCTGTTCCCGAGTGGGTCAGCGATGGTGCGGATGGTCATTCAAGGTCATCCTCCTGTGCAACCCCTCCAGTGCCTTGCTTGCCTCCCAGACCATCCTCCGGAGTGGCCTCTCCAGTCTTCTGTCGGATCTCTAGGTTATTTTTTCGAGCGGCCTTCACAGCTCCTTGTCCAGTCCCAAAGTTGTCATGCCAAGAGGAATTCATCCTTCTGCTCAGCATCAAGGCTGTCCTCCTGAACCACCTCCTCTTCTCCTTGCCTGGTGCCTAGGTTGTCCTCCCGAGTGACCTCAGCTTCCTGCTTGGTTCCATGGTCATCCTCCCAAACAGCCTCATCCTCCTGCTCAGCATCGAGGCCGTCCTCCTGAACAGCCTCCTCTGCTCCTCACTTGGCTCCTGGTGTCGAGGTTGCCCATACAACCTCCTTGGCTTCCTGGCTGGCCCAGAGGTCATCCGCTAGAACGGCCTGCCCACTCTCCTACCCGGTCCCAAGGACGTCTGACTGACCTGCACCTCTGGCTTCTTGCTTGGTTCTGCGGATGCCCGCCCAAACAGATTCATCAGCTTTCTGCCTGGTCCCAAGGTTGTCCACCCGAGGGCCCTCCATGTCCTGTCTGGTCCCAAGTTCAGCCTCCAGGGAATTCTTCAAGAGTCACAGCAGTCAGGTCCAAGCACAGTTTTGCAAATATTCTCTTTGACCAAACACCATATGCAGCCCTGCCAGAGCAAACTGCAAACTGTTTAGATTTTAATGGTTATAAAGGTCATGAAGTGGTCATCATTAGGGTCAAGTTAAGTACATTTCTGCCCTTAAATATCACTGTGGTCAAACATTGAGCAATAGTTACAACTGAAACTGTCATATTTGGTTTTATCACTTCCCCAGTCCAAGTACAATGGACAGACCTTTAGAGTCCACAATCAGCTCTTCGCCAGTTGTTTTCTAGGTTTCATTGTTGGAGCTTAATGAGGGGTACCTGAGACTGAACCATGAACCACAGTGTCTTCCACTGACTGCCCTGTAATGAGTGCTACAAGGACTTGTGGGTAAATCATGGGTCCCAGCTGCACTCTGAGATTAACTGCAGAACAAGCAAGTTTTTGTTTCTAACTGATTCTCCAGGGTGATGAACACACTGGTTTGACTGTCCTCTGGTGCATGCTTAAACATCATTTTTTATCCAGCTTGTAACAAATTTAATGGGAAATTTATATCAGCACCATTTTAGTGTATTGGCTATTGCTATGCAGTTATTCTATGCAGTTATTTGTGTGCTTGTGACACTAGACGGTTTACTGTCAGCATGTTGTTGAGATAAACATGCCTTTGTGGGAATGCTAAACCAGATAACTTGTATCCAGTTTTGCATCTGCTTTAGCATCTGTTTCCTGCATTTGTATGCGTGTGTATAAGAAGAGATGTAGCCCTCCATACTAGGAGCCTATCTCTTCAGATTGTTACTCTTAGCACTGTGTACGGAGACCGCCCCTTCCCTGCAGGGAATAAATGTGCAACAACTTTCAGAATTGGTATCAAGACTTTATTCTACACTCACCAAGCTTTAATAAGATCATTTTTGCCACAGCACAAGGCACACATGCTGGTGATAGCAACACAGTGAGTGTACTATTCTTTTAGACAGTTCACTTCACCTATTTATTTGTTTTTACCAGCTCCTGGTTTAGAATGTTTTTCAGGCAGCTAGAGTTAATTATTTTAGAGGCTAAAGATAAAATCAAAGTTGAGATGGTCATCCCCTGGCTGAGCAAATGAAACTTTTAACACTTAAAGAACAGCCATTTGGTTCCCTCTGACATTTCAGGGCATAGACCAGTGTAGACATGTATACATTTCAAGTAACCTGCCTTTTGTGGCTACTTATCCTCACTTAAAAAATAATTTAATGTACCACAAAAGTGAAAGTAATAAACAACAAAAGATAAATTTTCTTAAAGTGGTATGTACAATAGCCTCATAACACTGCTCAATTAGATGATTGTTTCCTTCTGCAGTTGCATAATAATGCATGTCTTGTAAAACCAAAGCAGGAGGTGGTTGGATTTGCACAAAAACTATTTGGTAGAATATGCGTGTTTCTGATTTATGAACAACCCTCATTACCCACTCCATCACTGCATCTCCATCATCTCCATCAGTAAATGATGCTGAGACGTAGGCTGTGAAAATCATGATTCATCAAGATTCAAAGCTGTACCAGGTTGGTTTCTATATATAAACACACCAAGTAGATCAGCCTGCAACACAAGGTAGGGTAACAGAAAAATATTCCATCTTTCCAAACCCACATAATCTCATTTACTTGACCTATGTTGTTTATGAGGTATGTACACATCATCTCTTTATGGGTAGCATTGGTGGTCCACCACTCTGTCCAGACTGAAATGTTTCAGCAAATTTTCGATGGATTGTCATGAAACTGTGTTGAGACATTCATGGCCCCCTGACAGCAAATCCTAATGACTTGGGTGATCGCCCAGGTTTTGTCTTGTGCCACCATAAGGGTAATATTTTTGGTTTTGAGTTATATGATGGTAACTACAGGCATTCCCAGTAGCCACAAGATGAATCTTTAAAATGTTGCTGATTCCTAGCATCAGCTTAAAATTTGTCCAGCAATTTATGCAACACTTACCACTCAAGACTACAAATCTAATGCATATTGATCACATTTTAGTATGCTAACACAATAATCTATCATGGTTAAGGTAGTAAACATTATGTGCTAAACACTAACATTGTTGTTAGTGTGTAGCATGTAGTTAGTGTGCAGTGTAGCAGGGTTTCCAACTCAGAGGGCACCACCCAAAAACTGCAGGGTCATTAAACAAAAAGGTTTAACCTAGCTCAAATGTTGCTGGATTGCAATTTGGTATCATGTGGAAAAAGTACCCTGGTAGCCAATAAACACATGCAAGTGCATAATGTGTTCAGCTGTGTTTTGCCCTTTTGGTGACCACAGACAACAATTCTGTACACAGCCAGGCGTTACATTATTAAGGAAAGAATACATCATGAGCAGATGGACTCGGGGCTGGCTTTAGTTCTGTCCAATCATTGCAGCTTCTTTCATCCCCTTTAAAGAGCAGGATGGGAACCTCACTGATTGATGTCACTGGTGTCAGGACATGGAAATATATGCAAGAAAAGATTCTTTCCCTGTATCTTCTTCTCCTGCCAGTTATGTTCTCTATTCTGAAACTGGCAAAATGGTTTATTATAGTGGCACCCAACATGAATATTCACCCAGTAGTCTGCTAATATCACTGACCAGCTTTTATGCACGGAAGATTTAAACTCTCTGGTCCTGTAAACACATCACAGTTTTGAATGTAATAGAATAAAATCATCTTGTAACATGTTTGTGGAGAAACTGACCATGGTCCACCAGAGTTCACAGCCAGTGGATGTGTCACCCACTTTATCTCCACCTACAGCTGCTTTCAGAGTTGATCAAATTACCATAAAATGCAAAACCAGACACAAGGTATGTCTGTGTGAAACTTGTTTATTTGAAGAAACTGTCACTTAACAGTGACAGCAGCCACACTGAGGTCGGACTGACTTTTGTTATGGCCGCATGCCACACAAGGTGGTGTGACAGAGGAAGCAGACTCAGATGGCTGATTTCAACATAAACAGTGTTTAATAGTACGGTACAGATTAGAATGGTGATAACGTGTCAAAACACATATAAATGTCCAGAATAGGTGTAGAGGGTATAGGTGTTGATCTTAGGCAGAGATGATGAAGGATGTAGCAGGGTCGAGCTGTGGAGCAGGAGGGTCACTCACTGGCTGGTCAAGGTAGAGATGGTTGAGGCAGAAGAACAGGCAGGAGAACACGATGAGCAGGTAAAAAACAGGATAGGAGAGCACCGACCTGGTAGAGGGATGCTAGTCCGAGGGGTAACGATGGGTGTTGGTCAGAGGATGACAACTCCGTGTGGAGGCTAATAATTCAAAAGGGGAGCTGACGTCTGGAATAGGCAAGGAGAAGGCTAAGAGAATAAAGGACGCAAACTTGAACTGAATGTACATAAAGACAGTAACAGGGAGGAACGGCACTAGTCATCTGCATGGGAACAAACAACGAACTGGCAGTGAGCTGGTTGGAAGGCAGGGTCGATATGGGAGGCGGGCAATTGCAGGATAGACAACAGGTGGTGATGATAAGGATAGCTGGCAGGTGTATGGAGGTGAGAGAGGGCAGGCAAAACAGGGCGACCCTGACAACTTTACCTGCTGTGTAACAGGGTTAATGGAGATGTCTGCAGGGTGTTTATTTGTTGAGCCCAATAAGATGCTTTCATGTGTTCATTCATTCATTCATTTTCTACCGCTTAGTCCCTGAATGGGGTCACGGGCACGGGCACGGGGGGGGGGGGGGGGGCAAGGAAGCCGGAGTACCCAGAGAGAACCCACGCAAGCACGGGGAGAACATGCAAACTCCACATGGCCCAAACCCGGAACCTTCTCGCTGTGAGACAACGGTGCTAACCACTGTGCCACCGTGCTGCCCTGCTTTCATGTGTTATTATGTGTAATTTTTTAACATGGATTTGGATTCCCAAACACCGACTGCTACTCACCTCTGGCTGCATCCTGTAAGGCCAAATGCTGCCAACACTGTCTGTGTCAAGACTCGGTTCCGTTTGCTTCCTGTCGTGCTTTTATTTTGACGTTACTTCCTGTTTTTGTTTCACCACAGTTCCGGTCTTTTTACTTTGATCATTACTCACATTAATTTAACCTGTTTCTGATTACCCGCACCTGTGTCCACCAGCATAAAGGCAGCGTTTCCTCAATAGAACGCTGCCAGATTGTTCTAGACTCCAGCTCTGACTCTCTAGTTTCTGACCCTGGATTTCTGTTTTTGACCACCGTGTATTGCCTTGCCCTTCTAACTCGGACTGCTTCTCTGTATATCGGCTTATCGAACTTCCCTTTTGGACAACGCATTTTGGATTCCTTGGATGTATGTGTTTGCTGGTTCTGACCCTGGACTGTATTATCGACCTGTAAGTGCGTTTCGTATTTAACCCATGTGTTGTATCATTTTTTGTTCATTGTCAATGCTCTTATTAAAGAGATGGTGTTTCTTTACTTATTCTCGTCTGGCTATTTAATTGAGTTTACCCACGACATTATCAGCAGATTCACGCTCCAATCCTGACAGTCTGACCATATTTATATCTATAGCCACATACTGAGAACTAGTTTATCTTATTTAAAAATTATGTTCATGGTACACAAATTATTTAGTGAATTCCAGCAGATCAGTTGTGTATTTAAAGGTTAATTTTAATTTGGTGTGGCCATTACAATACATTTGGGTACCCAAACCGACGCACTTGTCAAGAAAATTGTAAATGCACCTTGAAATGTGATGCGGTGGTCGTAGCTGGTGTTACTACCATTATTTGGGGCCAAAACAAGCACCAGAATTGCACTACAGTGCCTAATCAGCATACGCACGGCCTCAACTGTGCCTCTCCTCCCACCTCAGTGTAAGTACAGTGTAAGTATGGTACAAGGGTTATTAGACCAGCAGAATACTGGCCTGAAATCTGCACAATGTTTGTGAAATATTGGCATATAAGATCCCAATATTTTAAGCCTGTTAGAAGTTAAAAGCAAGTAAATTTAAATTTAAGCCCTGATCACATGAATGGTAAATAAACCTTGCTTATATTTTCTGAGTTTCTGGTGGAAGAAAAATCTGAAAATTAATGGAAAATAAAACACATTTCATTTTCATGGTGTTTCCTTATTGATCTGAAAACCAGAGGGGACCGCTGCTGGAAGTTGTTCCAAAGCCGGAATAAATTAATCAGAACTTGATGTTGCTTCTTGGCTCCTGAGGAGCAGCCAGTGCTATAATCAAAACAGAGCTCAGAGGGGTGCAGTGTGTTTCCACTGGGTCATCAGGAACAAATCAGCAGCTCAACTTATTCCACCACTTACTCCAACAGACTTTCCTAATTGGGTGATGATGCAGGAAGTTGATAAAACACTTTGGAATGGCCAATTAACCTATGCATTATCAGCCCCTAAACATTATGTGTATAGTATATACATCTAATGTGCATTAGTAAGTAGGTCTGTAGTAAACATAATATTGCATGGATTGTTATCAGCATGAAGAGGAAACATTTATATTGACAGGTTCTGACAATATATGTTCATAATGAACTCATCAAAACTGGTCATTGTCAGTCAGTGTCACTGTTTTTCATTTGTTTTGCTCCAATATGCACCCCCAGCAACAAAGCATGATTAACATCTTTAAAGTTGTGTTTAGGGAACCCAAAGTACTTAAAATTAGGGAAATATTGTGCTCTAATTAAATATTGAAAAGGCCAACTGTCAGGTTTGTTCAGCTGCACCTGCCTCTCTCACTTCCCTCTTTGTTTTTCGGTCCCTGATCACGTCACCTGGAGAGAGGGATGTCTGGGCATCTTTGCTTAGACTGATGCCCCCGCGACCCGGTTCCGGATAAGCGGAGGAAAATAGATGGATGGATGGATTACGTCACCTTGCACACCTGCCACTCGTTTTTTTAATTGACACCAGCTGTTTTCACTGTCCTTCACCTTATTTATACCCAATTCACTTTCCACTCCCTTGTCAGTTCGTCGTTGCTTTCATGCCAACAACCCGCGCCACTTTGTTTCTCTTGCCTTTGTGTTTTTCTCGTGTCACTAGTTTTTTGCATTCTGGATTTTATATCTGCTTTTCCCCCAGCTCCTTGCTACACCTCTCCTGCTCCTCCTCACCACCACAACCACGGATTACCATCTCCGGACCATTACTCCACTCTACCCTTCCAGCCTCCACCAGCCAGGTCGGTACACAGTCATCAGATCCCATCTACCACCCACCGGCCAGACCAGGAGTGACGCTAGCGTCTGTAGCTCAGCCTATCTCATCATATCCATCCATCATCTGTTCTTCTCTGCTAGCTGTTCAGCACCCAGTTCTCCATTTCCTAGTTGTTTTCTTATCATGTCACTTATACAGTGGTGTGAAAAAGTGTTTGCCCCCTTACTGATTTCTTATCTTTTTGCATGTTTGTCACACTGTAATGTTTCAGATCGTCAAACAAATGTATATATTAGTCAAAGATAACACAAGTAAACACATCATGCAGTTTTTAAATGAAGGTTTTTATTATTAAGGGAAAACAAAATCCAAAACTATATAGCCCTGTGTGAACAAGTGTTTGCCCCCTAAACCTAATAACTGGTTGGGCCACCCTTAGCAGCAACAACTGCAATCAAGCGTTTTCGATAACTTGCCATGAGTCTTTTACAGCGCTGTGGAGGAATTTTGGCCCACTCATCTTTGCAGAATTGTTGTAAGTCAGCCACATTGGAGGGTTTTCGGGCATGAACTGCCTTTTTAAGGTCATGCCACAGCATCTCAATTGGATTCAGGTCAGGACTTTGACTAGGCCACTCCAAAGTCTTCATTTTGTTTTTCTTCAGCCATTCAGAAGTGGACTTGCTGGTGTGCTTTGGATCATTGTCCTGCTGCAGAACCCAAGTTCGCTTCACCAACAGTGACTTGGGTATGACAAATTAATTTTTTCAGTATTTTACCAAAATCACATTGGTTATCTAACCGTAGTGGAGTTCAGCTTTTTGGAAAATACATGTTTTTTTACTCTTTCACTTTCAGAAAGTGACAAGAGAAGACTACTATCAGTCTCATGTCTGTGTAAGTTCAGAGCTACAGCCTGGACATAGTTAGCTTGGCTTAGTATAAATACTGGAAGCAGAGACAAATAGTTAATTTTACTTATCTTCTGCTGAGGCCGAAAACCTGCCTGCCTTGCAGACTTGACCTGACTCAACCCATCTGGTATCCTGACAACATTTTACCTTGTGTGATGCGAGTCCTGTAAATAGTCTTGTATTGTATAAGCTGTAAGTTTATATTGGTAGTCATGGAAAAGATATTACAAATCTCGGTCCAGAAGTCAGGGCTGGGGGGGGGATAAATCCGTTTCCCATTTAGTCATTGGGAATGTTATTGTTCCATCTGCATTTGACATTAGTTTATAAAGTTTAGATATTATCTTCTTTGAGTTTGTAAATTTCATTATCTCCTCAGCTAGCATGGAAGGCTGCAGGGGCTTGTTGATTATCTTTAATTCAATTATAGATTTTAACTGTTGGTACTGGAGAAATTCTCCTCTTCCAACTCTGTACTTCTGGACTAGTGTATTAAATGATATAAACTGGTTGTTTTCAAATAGATGATGAAGGTGAGTTATTCCTTTGTGTTGGAAAGTAGATGGGATTATTATTAACTGGAAAGTCAGGGTTATGCCAAATTGGATTGTATCTACATGGTGTTAATGATGATTTAGTGGTTTTGTTTGCTTTCCACCAGGCTGTCAGAGTTGCAGAGACTGTGATGTTTTTGAAATAGTTCATTTACTTAATTGAGTATGGTAGGAAGGCAAGGTCTGTAACTGAAGTATTTCTGCATTGATTTTGTTCTAGTTCTATCCACGAGCTATTACAACTATCCTTCTGAATCCACTTAACTAAATATTGTAATTGATTTGCTAGGAAATAATACTCAATATTTGGTGCTTCTAGGCCACCTTGTGATTTATTCTTCTGGAGTGTTGACAGGGAAACTTTGGGTTTTTTATTATTCCAGTAAAATTGTGAAGTTAGAGAATCAAGTGATTTGAACCATTTATCTGTTGGTGTTGTGGGATGCATTGAAAACAGCAGTGACGTGCGGTGAGGTTGACAGCTGGTGAGGCACTGACTCTTTTACAGTCAGATTTACAAATACAAATGAACCGTTAACAAATTGTCTGTTAACAGACAATGCATTATGTTTATCTCATATCAGCATTCTTCACACAAACCCAGACCCATATTTAATTTGAGGTTAAAATTTATTCCAATTGAGCTTATTTCTAACTAGAAATAATAAAAGTTTATGGTCTTACCTTTACTTGTACACGAAATCCATTTGTCAGCTGGTATGTATTACAAACCCTTTTACCGTTCGAATCCAATATTAAACCAAATGTTCTCAATAAAGAAGATCCTTCTGGACAAAAATGTCCAGACTGTCAAAAATGTTTTGATTGAAAGTCCAGATTTGCGAATTTTCTCAGCCTGGAAATGTAATCTTCCATTTTGATAAGGCGGATTGTAAAGGAAATATAAACAAGCACGAAAAAGATTGTAGGTAGCGCAAGAATCTGTGGGCTTACTAGCGCCCTCGCCTTGAGGCAGGCGTACTGTTTGCCTCACCGAATAACTTTTTAACTGGGTTTTATGGTTAATCTGCGAGCCTAAACACGTTACAGAACTACATTTTATACATTATCCAGATTATGGCAAGGCAGAGCATATAATCAGAGTGTTTGAAAGCATTTTATTTGCGATATATAGAGGGACAGCGACACACTATTTGCATCGCATACAGTTTGTGAGGATTACACGATCCACCGAGAGGCACAGCAAAGTGCTGCCTCATCGCGCATCTCCTCCATGTATTTGAACAGGACATATGGAAATTCTGGTATTCTTTATTGAAAAAAAATCCTTCAACATCAGATTCGAATGGCAAAAGGGGCTACAACACACACCAGCTGACAAATATTAACATTTATTATATTTTATGGTTAACTTTTTTATATTTTCAAGATTGACAGGGGAGGCTCTGCCTCACCTGCCTCCCCTGACCGCACGTCACTGGAAAACAGGTAGTTAATTTGTAGTAAAGTTTTCATTTTGACTGTAGCAATTCAGCCAATGTGTGACAGTGGGAGGTTGGACCAGCGTTTGAAGTCATCTATCTTTTTTAGCAGAAGGGTGTAGTTAAGGTTCAAAAGTTCTGACAGCCTAGCGGAAATACAGATGCCTAAATATTTAATGTTGCCAGTGTGAAGTGGTAGGGACAGTCTTGGGCTGCCAGGCATCTTCAGAGAGTGGCAATATGGTGGATTTATTCCAGTTTATTGTGTAGTTAGAGATCCTGGAGAATGCATTAATAATGGAGAAAGTTTCTCGTAGTGAATTGTAGGGGTCCTATAGATATAGTAGTAAATCATCCGCATAGAGACTAATTTTATGTTGTGATCTAGCATCTTGTATTCCTTTGATGCTATTATTCTGTCAAATTGCTGCTGCTAGAGGTTCAATGAAGATGGCGAATAGAGATGGTGAGAGTGGGCATCCTTGTCTAGTTCCCCGGTGGAGTATGAAACTTTGCGAGGTTATACCATTTGTGGTTATTGTAGCTCTTGGTAATGTATATAGTGTTTTAATCCAGTGGATGAAAGACTCTCCAAAACCAAACCTTCGTAGTGTGCTGAATAGAAATGACCAGTTAACTTTGTTGAATGCTTTTTCTGCATCTAAAGATACAATTATGGTGTTAGTTTGTTCTTGTTGTTACGCACTGTCTGTTGTTCTTGTTGAACCTGTAGCAGCAGCAATATGACAGGTTGATTAAGTTAAAGAGTTTATGGGTGTTGTCCGAAGCGTGCCTACTTTTAATGAAGCCTGTTTGGTCTGGGTGGATTATTGCTGGGGTAACTGTCTCTATTCTAGTGGCTAGTGCTTTGGTGATAATTTTTAGATCTGTGTTTTAATAAGTGACAGAGGACGGTAACTGGTGGGTTGGGTCTTTATTGGGTTTCAGGAGGAGTGTCATGGCAGCCATATTCATACTGTATGTGTCAGGACTGTAGAGGTAGTTTTAATTTCTGTGGTAACTCTAAGAAATAGCAGTGATAAAATCTGCCAGAAGTGTTTATAAAATTCAGCAGGGAATTCGCCAGGTCCTGGTGATTTATTATTTGGCATGGATTTCAGTGCTTTGTGGAATTCTTCCAGAGTGATGGGGGCATCTAGGGTATCGGTTTGTTCTCTTGATGGTGTTGGTAATTTTATATTGTTTAGGAAATTACCTATTTCAGATGGGTTTGGTTCGTGATCAGAGGAGTATAGTTTGCTATAAAATGCCTTAAATACGTTGTTGATATCCTGTGGATTATTAACAGTTTTGCCTGTAGAGTCAACTATAGATGTGGCGATTGCCTTTTCTTTTTTACATTGTAGTTGATTTACCAAATATTTACCTATTCTGTTACTATATTGAAACTGCTTGTATTTGAGTTGTTGGATTAGGAATTGTGTTTTTTTTGTGTATAATACGTTTGAGGTGGGTCAATTCATTCTGTATTTGTTCAGTAGGGTTATTTGAATATGATTCTGTCAGTTGTTTTTATTTTTAGTTCTAAATTGTCTTCCAATTCTTGTTGTTTTTTCTTGTATGAGGAGTATGATATTATTTTTCCTCTAATTACTGCTTTTCCTGTTTCCCATAGTAGAGAGGGTGAGGTTCCTGGAGAGTCATTCATCTCCAGAAACAATGCCCACTCTTTTTTTAATATAACTGTCAAAATCCACATCTTAAAGAAATTATGTGTTAAAGTACCATCTTTTAAAGGGTTTAATAGGGATTTGAGTATTTAATTTGAGCGAGATTGGAGCGTGGTCACTAATTATGATTGAATGAATAGTGATTTCTGTTGCATATTGGGTGGAGGAGTTGGATCGATCATTTCTAGGGTGTATAACAGTGTAAGTCTCCATCAATAATGTTTGTAAAGTTGTGCAGTAAAGAGAAAAAAATATGGAAAAAAGATGGGTCATCATTATTAGAGCCGTAAATGTTGGCAAGTGTGTATGTTGTGTGGTTAATCAAAACATTAACAATGATAAATCTACCTTCTGGGTCAATGGTGGATGTGTTATGGACCAGTGAGATATTTTTATTAATTAGAGTTGAGACACCTCACAGCCTGCTATTGTATGTTGATGAGAATAGTTTGTTAAATTGTTTTAAATGTGAGGTTTTGTGATTCAGCATTTGTTAGGTGAGTTTCCTGTAAGAGGTCAAGGTCAAGGTCAAAGTGTTTGTCATATGCACAGTTAGGAAATGTGTTTTTCTGTACAATGAAATTCTTACTTTGCCGTCCACATGAATGCCACAAAATACAAATGAAATATAAAGTAGATAAATAAATAACAAAATATAAGGCACTTTTAAGCTGCAAATGCAGCAATATAATAAAAAAATATAGAAGAATATAATAGAGAATGTATGCTGCATGGGAGCAGCATGTGCAGCAGTCAACAGTCAATGTGTAATTATGCATGTGCAAACTGAGAATGTAAACAGTACATGACCTATTTCCTGGAAATAAACTCCTCAGCTGTTTAGGAGTCTGATGGCAGAAGGAAAGAGTTTTTCAGTCTAGTGGTCCTACATTTCACACTTCTGAACTTCTGGCAGGAGTTTAGGAAGGCGAACAGTCCGTGCTGGGGTGGGTGGGATCTTTGAGGATGGAGGCAGCTTTAATAAGCACCCTGG
>NW_018127994.1:499187-514804 GCF_001952655.1 Monopterus albus
AGTCAGAAAGTCCAGGAGCCAGTGACAGAGGCTGGGGTGCAGACCCAGTGTGGACAGTTTGTGGGTGAGTTTGTTGGGGACAACTGTGTTGAAGGCGAAGCTGTAGTCAATGAAGAGTATCCTGATGTAAGAGTCTCCATTTTCTAGGTGAGAGGGCAGCCGCGATGGCGTCTGAGAAGAAGCATATATCTGCCTTTAATTTCATCAGGTGGTTAATGATCTTAATCCTTTTAGCCGGGGTCCAGAAGCCTCTCACATTCCATGATACTAATTTAAGTGACTCTATGATTGTTTGTTAAAAATTTTCTTTTTGAATATGAAATACAGTATTCTGAAGAGAGAGATATTGGGGGGCTGGGCTGGGAACAATAAAAAGTAAATAACGATGTAGAGTCGGTGTGTGTGCATGTGTGTGAATGTAGATGTTTGTTAGCTGAGGACAACTGAAAATAAAACACTGTGTCAAATTTAAAATGGGAGGTAAAAAGCAGAAAAAAAACCGACAAAAAAACCAAAAACAAAGCAAAAGAAACAAAAAAAACAGACAAATGCACATACCAATGAACATGGCAACAAAGCAGCATCCAGGCCAGTGATGTTTGTAGGAGGGCATTTTTTTTTGTGTGTGTATTTACGTGGTGAGAATGCTGGTCGGGTATTATTTAATATAAGAATCAACAGTCACTTAGTAGATGTAATGTGGGACATCAGAAGAGCCATGGAGTGATATTAGAGTCTCAGTATAGCTGTCCTTCAATGAATAATTTGCCACAACAATGTTTGCTTGTTTATTGTTTTGTCTGTGTTGTTTCATAATGGGGTAGAGAGTTTTGCGCCGTTCGTTAATTTCCCATGGGAATTGGTCGTTGAGTCCGTAATGTGTGCCTTTCAGTTTATTTCCTTTGCTTTTGATGAGTTCTTTATGTTTGTAATGTTCCAGTTTGGCTATTTTTGGTCGGAGTGCTTTGCTTGATAGTGATCCAAGGCGGTGTACACGGTGAAAGGTGATCGTGTTGACTGTGTCCGGTGGGATTTTTAGTTGGTTCTTCATAAAGTCCTTAACCAGTACTTCGGGGTTGTTGGGTGATTGTTCTAAAATCAGGTTATCACGCATGTTTCTAGTTTGAATGTCCAGTATCGTTTCTTTCATCATTTTGTTTTCTTTCATCACGGAGTCCATTTTGTCGCTGAGGGTTTTGATGGATATTTGGAGAGAGTTGTTTGACTGCTCTAACTTTTCAATGTAATTGTGAGTGAATTCAAGGCTTGTCCGGAGTTCTTTTATTTCCTCATGAAGTATGACCAATAAATCGAGTTTTTTATTGATGGATGCAAAAACACTGGCTTCAATGTCTGTCACCTGTAGATCGCTTGTATCCGTAGAAGAGGTCTTTTTCCATTTGTTTGGTTTTGGTGTATCTTGTTGGTTTGTACTGGCGGTATCCATACTGCAGTGAATGTAGTATTGGTCGATGAATGATTCCAGGTCTGACAAATCCTCCAGTATGTGAAAGGTCCGTTGTGGTTATTGGCAGCAGCTTGCGATTCCGATGGATTGCTCGTGTAATACCCGTAGTGGGTTATAAAGTCCAAAAAAAGAAATGAGCAAATAGTTAGCCAAGTGTTTTGATTATCCTCAGTGACTGTGCATCGCCATGTTGAATTTCCCCTGCACTGTCTCACAATCTTGCGATAGTCAGCAGGTCATCCTTTCGTCAGGTGTCTGGATGAATGGGATGACTAGAAATGTTTTTTTTGTTATTTCTTCTTCAAAGACTAACTTGTCCATGCATCCATCCATCCATCCATCTTCTTCCGCTTATCCGGAACCAGGTCGCAGGGGCACCAGTCTAAGCAAAGATGCCCAGACTTCTCTCTCTCCAGACACTTCCTCCAGCTCCTCTGGAGGAATGCTGAGGCCTTCCCAGGCCAGCTGAGAGACTTAGTCCCTCCAGCGTGTCCTAGGTCTTCCCCGGGGCCTCCTCCCGGTGGGACATGCCCGGAACACCTCCTTAGGAAACAGATGCCTGAGCCACCTCAGCTGGCTCCTCTCAATGTGACCGAGCTCCTCACCTTATCTCCAAGGGTGAGCCGAAGCCACCCTGCGGAGAAATCTCATTTCGGCCACCTGTATCCAGGATCTTGCCCTTCCGGTCATGACCCAAAGCACACGACCATAAGTGAGAGTAGGAACGTAGATCGACCAGTAAATTGAGAGCTTCACCTTACAGCTCAGCTCCTTCTTCACCACAACGGACTGGTACACTGACCGCATTACTGCAGAAGCTGCACCAATCCGCCTGCCAATCTCCCATTCCATCCTTCCCTCACTCGTGAACAAGACCCCAAGATACTTGAACTCCTCCACTTGAGGCAGAAACTCTCCACCAACCTGAAGGGAACAAACCACCCTTTTCTGACTGAGAACCATGGCCTCGGACTGGCATAGACTTTTCCCGAGGAGGCTGAGGAGTGTGATCCCACTGTAGTTGGAACACACCCTCCGGTCCCCCTTCTTAAAAAGAGGGACCACCACCTCGGTCTGCCAGGCTAGATGCACTGTCCCCAACTGCCATGCGATGTCGCAGAGGTGTGTCAGCCAAGACAGCCCCACAACATCCAGAGACTTAAGGTACTCAAGGCGGATCTCATCCACCCCTGGTGCCTTGCCACAGAGAAGCTTGTCAACTACCTTGGTGACTTCAGCTTGGGTGATGGACAAGTCCATCTCCAAGCCCCCGGCTTCTGCTTTTTCATTGGAAGACGTGATGCTGGGGTTGAGGAGATACTCAAAGTATTCCTTCCACCGTCTGACGATATCCCCAGTCGAGGTCGACAGTTGCCCGCCTCCACTGTAAACAGTTTTGGCAGGGCACTGCTTCCCTCCCAATCGCGACCCTCCAGGTGTCACTGTCATCGCCCACATGAGCGTTGAAGTCCCCCAGAAGAACAATGGAGTCCCCATCCGGGACATTTTCCAGCACCCCTCCCAAAGACTCCAAGAAGGCCGGGTACTGCCATTCGGCCCATAGGCACAAACAACAGTGAGAGACCTATCCCTGATCCAAAGGCTCAGGGAAACAACCTTTCATTCACCGGGGTAAACTCCAACACATGGTGGCTAAGCTGGGGGGCTATAAGCAAGCCCACACCAGCCCGCCGCCTCTCACCGCGGGCAAATCCAGAGTAGTGGAGAGTCCAGCCTTTCTCGAGAAGTGTGGTTCCAGAGCCCAAGCTGTGCGTGGAGGTAAGCCTGACTATATCTAGCCAGTACCTCTCAACCTCCTGCACAAGACTGGCCTCCTTCCCCACCAGCGGGGTGACATTCCATGTCCCCAGGGCTAGTCTCAGTGTCCAGAGATTGGGTCGTCGGGGCCCCTGACTTTGAACACTTCCCAATCCACTATGCACCAGCCCCTTACGGATCCTCCTGTAGGTGGTGGACCCATGGGAGGACATCCCCACGTCGCTCGTTCAGGCTAAGCAGAGCTGGGCCCCGTAGGAAGAGGCCCAGCCACCAGGTGCTCGCATTTGAGCCCCAACCATGGGCCTGGCTCCAGGGTGGGGCCCCGGTTGCGCTATACCGGGTGGCGTCACTGTCCTTAATTTTCATCTTTTCATAAGGGGATCTTGAACTGCTCTTAGTCTGACCCATTACCTAGGACCTGTTTGCCTTGGGAGATCCTACCAGGGGCAAATAGCCCCAGACAACATAGCGCCTAGGATCATTCGGGTACTCAAACCCCTCCACCACGATAAGGTGGCAGTTCAAGGAGGAAAGCCTAACTTGTTTGCTTTGGAAAACTAAAAACTTATTAACCTGTAATAGACCAGCAAGGCATAAAACACAGCAGCCCACCAGCACAAAACATAACTTCTGCTAGCCATAGGTTTAGCTGCAATACAAACACTGCAGTCAGCTCCAAACTATAAATAATTATGTTTTTCCAGTTAGCAGATAGATGAATATGGCTAACATTTTTTTTTTCCAAATGAACTTAACAGTCCAATTAGAATCAAAATTTTCTACAGGCACAGTCTCTATGCTTTTTAAGAGTAGGAGTTGTGGAGAAAGGTTGAAAATATGTATCTGTTGTCACAATAAAGTTATAATGTTGGCACAATACAAAAAATTATTTTTAAGAATCCCCCCTTTTGCAAGTTTAGATTATTTAGTTTATTTAATCCATTATGTTAAGGCAAGGCATTTGCTACACTGTCTCCCTTTTGGTTTGCCATTGACTTCCCAGTATGTATCTACTTACAGCATGACAAACATCAACACAGACAGCTGGCAAAGTCCATCCATTATCTATACCGCTTAGTCCTGAATAGAGTTGCAGGGGGGCTGGAGCCAATCCCAGCTGACACTGGGTGAGACGTGGGGTCCACCCTCGACAGGTCACCAGTCTATCGCAGGGCTGACATGTAAACAAACAACCACATGTTCCTATGGGCAATTTAGAGTCGCTGGTCAACCTCAGCTGCATGTCTGTGGACTAGGAGGAAGCCGGAGTACCTGGAGAGAACCTATGCAGGCACAGGGACAACATGCAAAATCCACACAGAAAGATGCTGGGTCAGCCCAGGCTGCTAACCACAATTACACCATGCCACCCAGTCAGTTTTTTTATCAGTTACATTTGAAAATAATCAAATTTGAAACTCCTTGCCTGAAGCTTTATGCAAAAATGTGTGAAACTCAACCTCAACACACAACTGATTGAGACCCATCAGTATCTGATCACTTTGGGAATGAGAGTGAGAGAGTCTAGATATCTGTTATGGCTAGCCATCAGGAATAACCACTGAGGACCCAGTAAATGCAGGACCTGGACACAGACTCAAAATCAAAACAATTTTTAATCAGTAGTGGTAACAGGAAGTATAAGATGTAGTGTGGACATTTCAGCTGGTCATGGGCAACTTGGAGCTGTGTTGACTGGACCGCTAGATGAGCAACCCAGGGTAGACGGCGAGTAGAGGCAACCACTGAATTGAAAGCAGAGGAGGAGGGTGAGAGGACTGAGCAGATCAGCAGTGATTGTTTATATGGGAAATAATGACGAGAACCTCGGTATGAGGAATTATTGTTGTGCAGGGAGGCAGGAGGTGGGGAGGTGGTGAGGTGCCTGCTGGCTGGTACGTGAATCCGCTGGCCGTGGAAGCCATGGTTCACAGAAGGTTCGGCTTCAGCCTAGCTCTACACCAGTGTGGGAGGTGCGCCTGGGTAACTTCGCCACCGTGGATGGAGTGTTCAATCCTACAGGATCTTCCTAAGAACATCTCAAACTTGTGAAGAGATTGCAGCATATGCGTCGGTTCAGAGAGAACTAAAAATGAGTGAAAACTCAAACTAGCGAGAAGACGGCAGGATTCAGTAAAGTGGACAAGAATCAATTCCCCAGAAACAACAGTTCATATGAAAAAATACTCAAGGGGATTTTGTCTGGCAGAAAGCAAATACGTAGTTCAGTTCACAGTTCAGAAAAATGTGCGAAACAATACAGCGATTACCAAGGCAAAAAAATGGAAACACAGGTTAGTCAGATTGGAAGCTTACTGAATGTTTGCGGGACATCGAGAGATCATCTGGCGATGAGAACACACCAACGCTCTCCTTTAAGTAATGCGCCGCTGATTGGGAGCAGGTGTGCCTTGCTGCCAGGAGCACTCCAGCACCTTTTGCGGCGGAGCTGTTGATGGACCCAGGGTTGGCGGATGAAGTGCTGGGAGTGCACTGATCCGTAGCCATAACAATATTAAAGGTTTCTGTCTTGACACTAAGAGCAAAACCACACTGCTGCTGCTGAACTTATTTAAAAATGATCCCAATTACAAAGCATTCCTCTGTTCTTATGTCTCCAGCAGATTTTTGCAATTAGAACCAATTCACAATGTTATAAAATAAGATTTTGTTATTATAAAAATAGACTTTTTTCTCCCACCTGTTTCTTAGTATGTTTACCATTCAGTCATGTTGATTCTCTACTTACTGTCACAGGGTTCCCCGTCAGCTGTGAATTACATCATCGATTTCCACACTGCCGCTGCGGCCAGCGACAATGAACCGGCACTGGTGGACGCCTTTTACCGCAGCCTGTCGGACCGCCTGAAGGATGCCCTGACAGCATATGATCGCCCGAGAGGACTGCGTCCTCTCATGGATTTAGTCACCCACCTTGAAGGGAGATTTCGGGAACACCAGCAGGAGCGCCACCGGGGATCATTGCTTGCCCGCTCTGGAGCATACGTCGTTCCCGAGCGCTGCATCAGAAACCCCGGAGCCCATGCAACTGGGGAAAACAAGATTAACGCCAGAAGAACGAGAACGTCGGTTCAGGCAGAATCTGTGTTTATATTGTGGAGGTCCCGGACATCGTGCATTCACATGTCCTGTAAAAGATCAGGGCTCAGCTGTTATATTACAGCAAAGCCTTCCTCTCATCCAACTGTACAGGCTGTATTATTTGTCCATATTCATGATATTAAAACACCTGTGTTCATTGATTCTGGTTCAGACGCATGTTTTATGGATCCTGCGTTTATTCAGGCACATAAGATAAGACTTGTATATTAGATCCGGCTCTTTTGGTACATTCTCTTAATGACAAATTCTTGCACCGGGTTACCACACAGACCACGCCACTTACGCTTACCATAGACAATCACATAGAAGAAATACAGTTTCTGGTCATGCAGTCTCCACATCATTCTGTTGTATTGTGTTATCCCTGGTTAGTGAAACATGGGGCCAGAATGGACTGGGGAGCAGAGTGAGTGGTAGAATGGGCCGCACAGTGTGCTACGACTTGTCTGTACTCCACGGTCCTACAATGCACCGAACAGGCGAGGCCAGTTGATGATATCCTGGAGTTAGTGAAGGTTCCGCCTGAATATCATGATTTAAAACAAGTGTTCAACAAAACCCGTTCCTCTTCCCTTCCCCCGCACAGACCCTATGACCGTGCTATAGAATTATTGCCAGGCACTGTGCCCCCTAGAGGCCGCCTGTTTTCTCTGTCTGTCCCAGAACAGCGGGCCATGACTGACTATATCACGGAGGCCCAGAGGGCTGGGTTGATTCGCCCATCCTCCTCCCCAACTGGGGCAGGGTTCTTTTTTGTTGGTAAGAAAGATGGGGGCTTAGACCATGCATAGACTATCGCGGGCTCAACAAGATCACTGTCAGGAACAGATACCCACCACCACTCATGTCTTCTGCTTTTGAACTGCTTCACAATGCCACGATTTTCACTAAATTAGACTTAAACGCCTGCTATCTGGTACGCATAAGGGAGGGAGATGAGTGGAAAACTGCATTCAACACACTGGCTGGACACTATGAATACCTGGTTATGCCGTTTGGGTTAATCAACGCACCAGCAGTTTTTCAAAACCTGATTAATGATGTTCTGGGGGATATGTTGAATGTTTTCGTGTTCATATACCTAGACGATCCTTATCTTTTCAAAACTCAACATGTAGAGCACGTCAGGGCAGTTTTACAATGGTTGTTACAGAATAATTTAAATGTGAAAGCAGAAAAATTTACCTTTCATGTGTCCACTGTGTCTTTTTTGGGGTTTGTAATTTCTACAGGCCACATCTGTATGGACCCTGCCAAGATACGAGCGGTTGCAGACTGGCCTATGCCTACCTCCCATCAACAAACCCAGCGGTTTGCTAACTTTTATAGAAAGTTTATCAGGAACTATAGCACTATTGCCACCCCGCTCCACAGGCTTACTTCCAACACCAAGCGCTTCGCTTGGGACATTGCAGCTGACCAAGCTTTCTCTGGTTGTCAGGTTTTTGTACCACCCGTTTTCGTTCTCGTACTTTTATTTTGGTGTTGTTTCCTGTTTCTGTTTTTGGTCTGTTTCCACCCTATTTAGGCAGCTGACACCCACTTGGCAGCTGCCAGATTGTGCTCAACCTATGCTCTGTCAGGTTTGCCTAGCTACACCTTCCTCTCTTCCTTTCCTCACACTAGCCTAGCCCTTGCACTGATTACACTATTCAACACACCTGCCCCGCTTCCCTGATTACTCACCAGCTGCACCTCATTAGTTTCCTCCATACTTATACACTGTTCACCAGTCACTCCCCTGCCAGTTCTTTCTCTGTCTTCAGGCCAGTGGTTGTTATGTTGTTTTATCAAGTTTATGCTAAGATTGTCTTTGTTCTCTCTAACCTTGTTAGCACCCTAGTCGTTATCCTGCCCTGCCGTCTCTAGTGTCTTCTTCCTCTTTGGACCTCTCCTCTGGACCCCCCTGGAATTAATCTACTCCACCAGCCACCGCCTCCCAGGTCGATGCACAGTCTCCCTTACCCAGTTTATCCCTGCTCTTCTGTCTACCTTCACTGTAAATAAACCTCACTGCTTGCACTGAAGCCAGCCACCTGGGTCCGCTTTTTATCTGCTCGCTCACTCTGTGTTCGAGCGCACCCTAACATGCTCGGACTTCCCATCTTTCCTTGTCATACCTGTTTTGACTACGGCTTGCCTGTGACCACCAAAGTTTGCCTGACCCCCTCTGCTTTGGACTGCTTACCTGGTATTCGGCTATCGGGCCTGTGTTCCTGACCTAAGTGTGTTTTGGATGTTTCGTCTTTGTGGTATCAGTTTGTGACTACAAATAAAAGACTGTTTTCCCTTTCCTCTCGTCTGATGTTGTAATAGAGTCCACCAATTAATCTGGTTGGTAGGTATAGTGGGCACACCTGGCATTTATGTTTTCATGTACACGGGCTTGTACCATGATAACTAGATATTTTCTAACACAGTTTGTATTTATGATTCAACCAATAGAGTTCTATGGTCATCCAAGCCATATGCTGTGAGCACTACAAACGCCTAAAAGACCAAAATCCTAAAATCAGATCAAGGGGGACAAAAATACACAATGTATACCTGTATAACAAAAACATATAACTTACCAATAGCTTACCAATTTTTCCTCTACTGAACATGTGCAATTGTATGCTGTGGTTCATATTTAGGCCAATGTTATAAAAATCTATTCTTAGCTCAGCATACAGTATACTGTGCATGTATTGACTACCAAAGGAGTGTTTTCCTGTAATGGAAGCTCCCTGAGACACATATTGCTGTCCACCATCCAGCCCCCAGGTTGTCTAAGCAGACCCATGAGCTCAGTCACTGACACAACATGGCAGAGACCTTCCTGAAAGGCACTCAGGGACCATATGGCAAATGACGCCAGGCCTGTGTTGTTTAACTGGAACTGTGTGGGTGGGGGGGATTACGTTGGCCTTGTTGTTATCCAAAGCCTTGATAAGAACCCTTTAATGTCCTTGTCCTTCAATGGAGATCACACAGTGCTGAAGGAGAGAAAGAGAAAGAGTGTGTCTAGGGAATACTGGTGGTGGGAAGTGGAAAGGAGAGGGTTGCCAAGGCAACTGGTTACTCAGCAACAAGCTCACCATAGAAATACACTCATGTTACATCAGTCTTGTTACTCCATAGCTCCCCCACCCCCATCATATCAGACTGAGAGCTGTTTAGTGAGCAAAAATCAAATCATTAAGGTATTAACCAAAGCCCTATGTAAACTTCATTTCTTTTGTATAGATGTTTGTTGCCTGAAACACTCCCTACCTAAAAATAAATCATGACTCTGCCACTAACTTAAAGGATTGAGTTTACTTATTTTTAATTCTGAGCTTTAAACTGACAGGCAGATTGGCAAATTCTAAGTAAGCCTCATTCAACAGTTGTTCTGGAGGAGCTACATTTGTGGTATTCTTTGCTATAAAGAACAGCCACCTGCAAGGGCTGCTTTGCTTGAAGTGCTGAATAGTATTTAGGTTACCATGGAAACATTGGGAGCATAAGTGAAATAAAGGGAGTGAGCACACTGGTCCTTTTCTGGGTGACATGGGAGTGATACTTTCTTTGTAGGCAAGAGGAATGTGAAAGGCAGCCTCATCTGTATTCTGTCGCATGAACCACCCCAAAGATATCCTATGCATAGTTGCTGTCACCCAAGGCTACTTCAGGATTCTCTGTTTTTCCTTAATTATAAACTTCAACACCTATGAAAAGTTTTTCTTTAAACAAGAGTTCTTCCAGGGCACCTAGCAGATAGAGTAACAGCCCTGCACTTAAACCTGAAACTTGTCACAAAGTGAAAAACAGCTTCTCCAGGCATCCAGGATACAAGCCACTGAGGGGAATAGTGTAGTGCCTTGCTTCCTCCCTGCAGTCTCTCCTTTTTAGCTGACAAAATGTAATTACAGTGCTGAACTCTGCTGACTGGTGCCTGAGCACCTAACCAAAACATTTGTGTAGAATCAGACCAGTGTCACTGGTAGCTGAACTTGAGTCACCTTCATCTGAGTCGTATAGAAATCTATAACCTAATAGGAGTGATCTGATTGGATGAGGAGCTGCATCACTTGGATTCCACTGTTGGCATATATGCAACACTGATGTGTCCAAAGATCTTGTGGTATTTAGCCATGCCAGTAGATTTAGTTTCACTTGGCTAGGTTTATAGATATTGGTCTACATACATTACTGGCTTGATCCAAATACAACAGAGATGAATGGAATATTATATATGGTGCTCACAATCCAACTGTACCAGCCATGGTCACATCAGAAAGTGGCAGAAAGGTCATTTATCATAAAATAAGTGGTGCTAGAAGCTCGGTAATATAGGAAACACATATAGGGCTTGTGAGCTAACCACTAACATGCTAGCCATTGAAGAACACATTAGCACTAGTCATGCTGCATTCATGTAATTTTGGCAGAATAGGATCAATGGCATGAACAGGAAAACCTAGCATTAGCTAGGTTTTTCTGGTAACGTTCATATATAATTCTGGGGTTGTCCCACTACTGGCCTTGTAGTCAAATCACATGAAGAGCCTATTAAAACTTTTGGTGTGTGACATATTTTTGGTGGGTTTTTTTAACAATTGAAAACAAATACAAAAAGCTAGTTGAACTTCCTCTTTATATTAATATACTTTTTTATTTAACTGTACAGCCATCTGCCAGCAATAGTGACTTTGCAGCCATGTTAACAGTAGTCTGTTGGTATTTCTATAGTTCTTTTTCATAGTTCTTAGAACTGTTTGGTCTGAAAGCACCTATATTTGTACTACCAACATTTGACTCATGGCTGGTTAAGTTTATTGTGTGCAATTTATACACAGAGGAAGTGTAATCAAAAGTGCAACACAGCTAATAACAATGGCTTCCTTCTTTTAGGTCTCCGCTGCTTCTTACTGCTTCAAAGGTCAGCACTGCCCAGACAGTTTGTGGACTGGATTCTGAACTTTCTGACCAACAGGCCTCACAATGTTAGGTCAGACAACAGCTGCTACTCCACCATTATCCTCAACACTGGCGTACCACAGGGCTGTGTGTTGAGCCCATTCCTCTACTCCCTTTTCAACCATGACTGCAGGCCAGTGCATGGCTCCAACACCATCATCAAGTTTGCAGACGACAACGATGAGTCAGCCTACAGGGAGGAGGTACAGTACCTGGCTGTGTGGTGCACTGACAACAATCTGCTCCTTAACATTAACAAGACCAAGGAGCTCATTATGGACTACAGGAGGGAGAAGGGAGGCACACACAATCCCATCCACATTAGCGGGATGGTTGTTGAAGCTTCAAATTCCTGGGGATCCACATCTCAGAGGATCTATCCTGGACCATCAACACCTGCAGCCTGGTTAAGAAGGTCACCAGTGCCTCTTCTTCCTGAGGACACTGAAGAAGAACCACCTGTCTTCAGCCATCCTGGTGAATTTCTACCGCTGTGCCACTGAGAGCATCCTGACCAGCTGTATCACAGTCTGGTATGGAAACTGCTCTGTCTCCAACCACAAGGCGTTGCAGTGGGTGGTGAAAACTGCCCAACGCATCACAGGGACCCCACTTCCAGTCACTGAGGGTGTCCACAGGGAACACTGTCTCCTCTCCCCACCCTGCTCCCAAACGGCCCTCTGGGGCTTCAGGAGCCTCTTGATCAAGACCAGCAGACTCAGGAACAGCTTCTTCCCCACAGTTGTCTCCTTACTGAACTCTGCCCCCCGTTGAGCCCCCACTGCCTTCTTCTATACCACTACACACACCTCACCCCTTCTCATCTCTCCTCCTGGGACTAATGCAATAGACTTCTGTTACCTGTAACACTGAAGTGATCTGTTAATTTGCACATACTCTACTCACAGGATACTGCTCTGTTATTCATTTGCCCACTGTGCATATGCAGATACTGTATATTTATCTTTGCACTGTTTACATCTATTGAACGGTTAACTCATGTAACTTATCTTCTTATTCTGCACAGTTTCATTCCATTTCATCCCATTGCACTAGTGTTTTATAAGCTTAATGTACTTTATCCATTACTTGTAATTTAAATTCATAAAGTCTGTTGTATATTGTGTATTACCTTATATAACTTACTGTAAATGTCAATTGTACATATCAGTAAAGTAGTACTGACTGTACATAGTGTAGATACTGTTGATACTGCACACTCTGCACTACTGTTATTGCACTTTTGGTTAGATGCTAAACTGTATTTTGTTGCCTTGTACTTGTACAGTGCCTTGTGAAAGTATTCGGCCCCCTTGAACTTTGCGACCTTTTGGCACATTTCAGGCTTCAAACATAAAGATATAAAACTGTAAATTTTTGTGAAGAATCAACAACAAGTGGGACACAATCATGAAGTGGAACGAAATTTATTGGATATTTCAAACTTTTTTAACAAATAAAAAACTGAAAAATTGGGCGTGCAAAATTATTCAGCCCCCTTAAGTTAATACTTTGTGTATAAATGCACCTGCACTGTGATAGTCTCAGAGGTCCGTTTAAAGCGCAGAGAGCATCATGAAGAACAAGGAACACACCAGGCAGGTCCGAGATACTGTTGTGGAGAAGTTTAAAGCCGGATTTGGATACAAAAAGATTTCCCAAGCTTTAAACATCCCAAGGAGCACTGTGCAAGCGATAATATTGAAATGGAAGGAGTATCAGACCACTGCAAATCTACCAAGACCTGGCCGTCCCTCTAAACTTTCAGCTCATACAAGGAGAAGACTGATCAGAGATGCAGCCAAGAGGCCCATGATCACTCTGGATGAACTGCAGAGATCTACAGCTGAGGTGGGAGACTCTGTCCATAGGACAACAATCAGTCGTATACTGCACAAATCTGGCCTTTATGGAAGAGTGGCAAGAAGAAAGCCATTTCTTAAAGATATCCATAAAAAGTGTCGTTTAAAGTTTGCCACAAGCCACCTGGGAGACACACCAAACATGTGGAAGAAGGTGCTCTGGTCAGATGAAACCAAAATCGAACTTTTTGGCAACAATGCAAAACGTTATGTTTGGCGTAAAAGCAACACAGCTCATCACCCTGAACACACCATCCCCACTGTCAAACATGGTGGTGGCAGCCTCATGGTTTGGGCCTGCTTTTCTTCAGCAGGGACAGGGAAGATGGTTAAACTTGATGGGAAGATGGATGGAGCCAAATATAGGACCATTCTGGAAGGAAACCTGATGGAGTCTGCAACAGACCTGAGACTGGGACGGAGATTTGTCTTCCACCAAGACACTGATCCAAAACATAAAGCAAAATCTACAATGGAATGGTTCACAAATAAACATATCCAGGTGTTGGAATGGCCAAGTCAAAGTCCAGACCTGAATCCAATCGAGAATCTGTGGAAAGAACTGAAAACTGCTGTTCACAAACGCTCTCCATCCAATCTCACTGAGCTCGAGCTGTTTTGCAAGGAGGAATGGGCAAAAATTTCCGTCTCTCGATGTGCAAAACTGATAGAGACATACCCCAAGCGACTTACAGCTGTAATCGCAGCAAAAGGTGGCGCTACAAAGTATTAACTTAAGGGGGCTGAATAATTTTGCATGCCCAATTTTTCAGTTTTTTTATTTGTTAAAAAAGTTTGACATATCCAATAAATTTCGTTCCACTTCATGATTGTGTCCCACTTGTTGTTGATTCTTCACAAAAAATTACAGTTTTATATCTTTATGTTTGAAGCCTGAAATGTGGCAAAAGGTCGCAAAGTTCAAGGGGGCCGAATACTTTCGCAAGGCACTGTACATGTGTAATGACAGTAAAGTTGAATCTAATCTAATCTAATGTATGGGGCAATTGAACAAATTTCCCTGACCACATATTTTTCAATTTTGTTGTGACCATTATGCAGCATTCACAGAGCAGAGAACATAAGAATATCTTCCATTCTCCCAACTTTAGAGTGCTCATGCATTATTGCAAGATGGTTACCCACATGGCCAGCCTGTCATAAAAACAAAATATCTGCATACTACTGACTTACTTCCAATTTTTCTGTTTTTCAATGTGGACAGTGTGGGAAAAAATTTGACCACAAATGAAGATGAAAATCAGAGGTTCAGGAGCAGGAGCACACCCCTAACACACGCCTTCCCTTACCACCTACCTTTAAATACTTCCGCTCTCTACCTGCACAGAGCTTTCATTTCTCATAAAACAATTTGCCCTCCCCATCTGTCCTGTTGTTCTGTCCTTTGTCTTCCTTTCTGCATTCCAGTACCTCTCCTCTTCCTTCCTATTTCTTCCCTTGGAGGATCCGCCATGCCCAAGTGTCGTGCAGATTCTCCAGAAGCTTTCCCCCAAAATGCTCTAACAGTCACCAAGCAGCATCAGCACAAAGTTCCACATCAGTGCATCCCCTTTTCCTCTCAGGAGTGGTCCTGACTAATGAAATGCTCTTCCTCAGGTAAAGATGAGCATGTGGAAACCTGTGTTGACACATCACACCTCAATATGCACAGTATGTATGTATCTTTATGTACCTTTTCAGCCATTTTGTCACTGGTTTGATCAATATAACATACCAAAGAAATGGTCCTTATGAAAAGGAGGTCTGTGGGTTATCTCGAGTACCTGGAAAGAAGATGTTGCTGTCAAATTCTATCATTTGCACTCTACAGAATTCTACAAATTGACCCTTTTAAAAAAGCACTTTAAGATATCTGCACTTAATGAAAAAAAAACCCTGTCAGCTTTTGCTTTTCACTGTGGGGAACACATCTGTGTTAATTTTGAACTGTGGATCAGTGGACCTAACACAGCAAGAGCACCACAGAATTACCTCATCCCTAATCACATTATTCAAATTACCTATCCTTGTTCTAAACATTAAGCAGTGCTGACTGCTCTGGTCTTTTACTTGCTGTACACCACCAGCTTTCCTTGTGCTGCTGCTGCAGAGAGAATATTCATTTTCACATTCTTTCATTGGCATTAGTCTGCTTCAGCCAAACAAAAGTGAAACTGCAGGTTAAAGTTGAGCTGCATATATGATAACATGAAATAATCCAAAATAAACAGGCTGGAGTCAGTCACTTTAAGCCTGTAATTGTACAGGTTTGGAGGCAGGTCATGCGATCCTTGGATGGCAGAGATTGTATCTCTTTTGTAAATCTTTGAAATCTCACCAGCGCACAAGGGTTTTAATAAAGAGCATGAAAACAACTCTATGGGAACCCCCTGGGACCCCCCCCCCCCACCACTTCTTTTTTTTTTTTTTATTTCACTACC
>NW_018127994.1:514816-518333 GCF_001952655.1 Monopterus albus
GTACTTGTAGCATTGTAAGTTAGTCACGTGATAAAACTGTATACACAGTTTTTCATTATTTATTTTCTGCATCTGCTTCTTCATCTTCTTCTTTGGGGAATGGAAACGGGGTGGAAGAGGATGAAAGTATGAAAGAGTACGAGAAAACTACAGAGTATGAAAGTAATGAAAGTATAAAGTAGTGGAGAAAAGCAGAAGTGGAGTGGGCTAGCTTAGCGGCTACGCCACTGGCGTGCCCGTCTTAACCTGACCGTAAGAGTGAGAGGTTGAATGTCTGTGTGCTTTCCTCAAGCAAGGTTTTGGCAGAGTAGTAGAGGAAACAGCTGGAATGTAGTAGCTTTTTTAACTGTCCTGCGGAATGCAATGGTCCTTAAGACCCACAACAGTCCGGTCAGTGAGTAACTTTGGAGGCTTGAAGGAGAACAAGCATGAGAGAGCGTGAGCACTGGATGCCACAAATGGTGGAGCAGGGTCAGCAGTGTTACCTTCAAGAAAGCTGAGGTTTGAAATGATCCTGCAATGGAGAAGAAACAACTCGTCTTTGGATGGGGAAACGATTGAACAGTCCATGCTGAGTAACCACACGTACATCATTTGATCTGTCTTACAAAAAGTGTAAGTGGAAGTGAGCCTTTCTTGGTGGTTTAAATGTGATTGGGAGAGGAATGGGTGTGTGCTTTGGACATGACCTTTTCCTGTACTTCAGATTGAAAATCTCCAATAAATGGGTCCATTGATGTCAGGGCCACACACAACTAATGCCTCCTGTACAGATGACTGGAAGTACTCTGTCCTGATGTTTTACTTCAGGACCTCCTCCTCCTCCTTCCCACTCTCCTTCCTCTGTTATTTCACTCTCCACTCTGTCTCAGCTTGTGGTTTGACCCTTAGGGGGTAAATGGGTGACCCCTCTACATTCTCTGGACACAATAGCCTTTGATACCCGATGGTGGGAACGAGAGAAAAAGGAGTCTCATTGCACATTCAGCTACATTTGGGCAGCCAGGGCCAGAGCGCCAGCAGCCTTTAAATGGATTCTGTCATTGATGGTTAAATCAATTTGGAATGGTGACAGCGTAGCAATGCTCCAAACTGTAACAACTGCAGATTACAACAGTACTATGGCCTTCCCCTAACATAGCCCAACCTCTCTCTTCCTCCTCCTCAGATCTCCCCCTCCTTGCACTGCCTTTTTAGATGAAGTGTGGGGACTCTAGAAGCTTTTAGAGAGGTGGAGTTGGAGAGCTTTAGACAGGCAGGGAAGATTTAGGGTGACAAAAGAGAGAGATCTCCAGTGAAAGCAAAGAGGGCGAAAGAGAATGGACACATTCGGTGCAGTTTAATACACAATGCTGTTTCTCTCTTTTCTGAAAAAGAAAATAAAAGGCAGCACAAAACATTACTCAGTGATGAGACATAACTGCTCCACTCAGCTGTTCTCTGTCCTCCTCCTCCTCTACTTTCCGTTCCCTTCTCACTACTGCACACATTCATTCATGCACGCATACCAGCACACAGACACACACACACACACACACACACACACACACACACACACACATACACACATTACATACATATTATAAGATGGCACAGACAGCAATGGCAGCCGTGGTTACTCACTCTCTTGTGTTTGTTGTTTTTCTTTGTTTTCTCATTCTTTTGCAACCCATCCCGGATTATGCTTGCCAGAGAAGAACTGTTAAATATCAGACAACTCACACCAAACTACCTTTCTCCAATTTTTGTGAACGAAGAAAGCTGTATGGACATTCTGATCGGGGGCACAGTTGCCATATACGGGACCTGGAAAAAACATGCATGTGGGTGCCTTAGTGAGGCTACGCCAGAGAGAAACACGGACTCCACTCTCGTCCATCCACCTAGCAAATCTCTGTTCCCTGGTCAACAAGATGGATGAAATTCTTCTCATCAACAGGTCTAACTCTGACTTTGCACGCTCTGCTACTTTGTGCTTCACGGCTGAGCAACTCGATCGCGGACGGCATGATACAAGTACCGGGCTTCCAGGTTTACAGAGCGGATCGCAGAGCTGTCCAGGAAAACGAGAGGGTGTGGAATCTGCGTCTACATAAATGAAGGTTGGTGCACAGATGTCACAGTGCTACAGAGGACATGTAACTCAGACTTAGAGACTCTTTTGATCAACTGCAAACCCTTCAATTCTCCTCATGAATTTTTGAGCTTCATCCTGGTGGGTGCCTATCTAAAGCTGCAGGCCCACGCTAGTGCACTACAGCTCCTGGCAGAATAAATAACTAGCGTGGAGCTAGAACATCTCGATTCTCCACTCATTGTTCTAGGGGACTTTAACAGAGCAAATTTCTCCCATAAACTGCCCAAATACAGGCAGCACGTCACCTGTCCCACCAGGGACAAAATCACACTGGACCACTGCTACACAACAATAAAAGACACCTATCGCTCTGTCCCCCGCGCAGCCCTCGGACTCTCAGATCACTGTATGGTCCATCTTATTCCAACCTACTGTCACAATCTTGCCTCGTCTGCTTCCTGTCATGTGCTTTTATTTTGTATCCACTTCCTTTTCATCGCACCTCAGTTACGGACTCTTTAGTTTAATCTGTGTTCACCTGCTTCTGATTACTCACACCTGTGTCCAACAGCTTATAGACAGCGTTCCCTCACTAGAATGCTGCCAGATTGTTCTAGACTCCAGCTCTGACTCTCCAGCCTGTAATTAATGCCTGACCCTCTCGTTTTGACTATTGTTCTGACCACCGGGTTTTGCTATTCCCTCCCAGATCCTGATTGCCTACAAGTGTACCGACTTTCTGCTATCTCCTATCTGACTTCCTGAGTTTGGATCCCCTGGCTGTATGGGATTACCGGCACCGACCTTGGACTGTCTTAACGACCCGATATAGATTCTGGACATTGCATGTTTGTTTTGTTTTACATCAGTAAAAGTATCTTCCTCTACCCCAGTTTGTCTGGTCTTATAATTGAGTTCACCATAAACAGTATTTGGCAGCATCACATGCCAATCCTGACACCTACAGGGAGAAACTTAAGGCTGCGAAGCCTGTAGTCAAAACGATGAAGAGCTGGACTGAGGAGGCTAGGTCAGAGCTACAGGCCTGCTTTGACTGCACAGACTGGAGTGTATTTGATGACCTGGACGAACTCACTGACACTGTCACATCTTATATCAGCTTTTTGTGAGGATGTGTGTATGCCCAAAAAGTTCTTCTGCACATATAACAACAACAAGCCCTGGTTCACAGCAAGACTCAAGCAGCTTCATCCTGCCAAAGAGGAAGCTTACAGAACTGGGGACAGGACTCTGTACAGCCAGGTCAGGAACACACTGACAAGGGAGATCAGAGCAACAAAGAGGAGCTACTCTGAAAAGCTGAAAGCTCAGGTTTCAGATAATGACTCCTCATCTGTGTGGGAGAGCCTGAAAACCATCACTGGCTATAGAAAACTAGCCCCCCCCCCCCCCCCCGCAACCCACCCCCCACCACAACAA
>NW_018127994.1:518569-556910 GCF_001952655.1 Monopterus albus
ATCCTGGACATCCTCCACTCCAAACTGACCCAGCTCACTGTGCCTGCCCCCACCTGTCAGTGGATTACTAGCTTTCTGACAGACAGGAAGCAGCAGGTGAGGCTGGGGAAAACCACATCCAGCACCTGGACAATAAGCACGGGTGCCCCCCAAGGGTGTGTGCTTATTGTCTCTGCTGTTTTCCCTCTACATCAACGACTGCATCTCAAAGGACCCCTCTGTCAAACTCCTTAAGTTTGCTGATGATACAACGGTCATTGGTCTCATCTGAGACAGTGAGGAGTCAGCTATAAGCTTCTATTTCTCTATGAAGCCTCTTCCGGCTCTTTTAAACCAGGAACTCACAATAAGACGAAGCAGACCGCTTTAGATTTTATTCAGAGGATCACAGGTAAAATTAACATTACACGTCCAGATCTCTCCCACCATCAACCTGCGCGCAGGCAGCTTGGAAGATGAAAAGACCCTGGACCATGAAACCTATATAATTTTAATCATTTTGGGCTAGCCCATTGTTAGGTTATTTCTTAGTTAGATAGATATGGATTAGAGATCTGTTGTCTAGAAATGTTTAGTGCAGACAGGGTGACTAGCTTAGGCTGTAACTATTCAGCCTGCAGGGACTGCAGGCACACCAAGGTTACAGGAAAAGAGCTTTTAGTGTCAACTGTAATGCTAGTCTTAATATTTGTCTTAATGTGTAAGGTTATGTCCAATTGTTTAGATACACACCACGAAAACAACAGTCACGCACCTTGACTTTTCCTCATGTTTTGGCTAAACGATAGAGCAGCTGCAAAGCTTGCTTATCGGGTGGCGTCACGGTTTGACGCCCCTTGTAGCATGGGCTAGCCCAAAAATGATTAATATTATATAGGTTGTTGGGTCCAGACTTCCTCAGCTTTCTGCTGCCTGCGCGCAGGTAGAGGGGTGAGAGAGCTCTGGACGTGTCCTGTGAATTTTACCTGTGATCCTCTGAATAAACCAGCACGGTTATTTTTTATAAAATCTAAAGCAGTCTCTTTCGTCTCATTGAGAGTTCCTGGTTTGAAAGAACCGGAAGAAGCTACAAAGAAATAATAGCTTATACCATGCTATGCAGGGGCGTCAAACCGTGACGTCACCTGATATGCCAGCTTGCAGCTGACTATAACGTTAGCCAAAACATGAGGAAAAGTCAAGGTGTGTGGCTGTTGTTTTTGTGGTGTGTATCTAGAACAATTTGACATGACATTACACATTAAGACAAATATTAAGATTAGCATGACAGTTAATACTAACAGCTCTTTGCCTGCAACCTTGGCCTACATGCAGTCTGCACTGCAAGCACATTAAACTGAACAGTTAACAGCCTGAGCTAGACAACCTGTCTCCACTAAACATTTCTGGACAACAAATCTCTGAATATCTATCTAACTAAGAAATAACCTAACACAGCCTTCAGATGGGAGGTTGAGCAGCTGGTCCTGTGGTGTAGTCACAACAACCTTGAGCTGAACATGCTCAAAACAGTGGAGATGACAGTGGACTTCAGGAAGAACCCCCCCACCTTACCCACACTAACCATACTGGGCAGCACTGTATCAGCAGTAAAGTCCTACAAGTTCCTGGGCTCCACTATCTCCCAGGACCTGAAGTGGACATCCAAGATCAGGACCATCATCAAGTAGGCACAGCAGAGGATGTACTTCCTGCGCCAGCTCAGGAAGTTCTACCTGCCCCAGGAGCTGCTGATAAAGTTCTACAGAAGAATCATCAAGTCTGTTGTCTGCACCTCCATAACTGTCTGGTTTGGCTCAGCAACCAAACAGGAGAACTACAGACTTCAGTGGACAGTCGGGACTGCAGAAAAGGTCATTGGTGCAAGCCTGCCCTCCATGGAGGATCTGTACACCTCACAGGTCAAAAGGAGGGTGGAGAGGATCACTGCAGACCCCTCACACCCTAGACACAATCTGTTTGAACTCCTCTCCTCTGGACGGCGTTACAGGTCACTGTGCACCAAGACAACCAGGCACAGGGACAGTTTCTTCCCCCAGGCCATCACTCTGATGAACACTTGACCCATGACAGTATGACTGGACAATAACCCTCAGTGCAATACCTGTAAATATACATTGTACAGATTATACAGATCCATACAGGTCTCTATTTTTAAGCACTCTATTTTACTCCTATTTATCCCATTTCACAATGAGCATTCCTTGGTCTGTCTGCATTATTTACTGCCTGTTTATACTGCTTATTTTGCATTTTTTACACAGTTTGTTGCTTGTTAATACTGTTTATTTTGTTATATTACACAGCCTTATGCTGGTTTACTGTTTACTTGCCCCTTGCATGGGGATATGTACATACACATTGAGAGCCGATGTACCAGAGTCAAATTCCTCATGTGTCCAACACACCTGGCCAATAAAGCAGATTCTGACATAGAATACATTTTTTTATTTACTGATGTGATAGGTGGGGGCGGGGTCAGTAAGGTTTATATTCCAGCCAGGGATTTTTTCTGCTGGATGGGTGGTTCTGCATACATAGCGTGGGTTGTGACACAGCAGGTTTGTGTGGATTTTTTGTGGTGAGGAAAAGTCAAAAGGGCTGCACAAGGCTGCCCTCTTTAGATAAAAACTAGGAAAACAATGACAGCTCTGCATTGTCATCTCAGCAATCTTTTTACCTCTACTCTGCTGTATGTGGTGTTGGCGAGGAGGCAGAATGCTCAAGTAAATATCCCATTTTAATAGCTATTTGAAATTCTGTGTACTGTATAAGATTTGACAAAATTATGTACGAGTATGAAGAATTTTCATGCTGATGAAACATGTCGTGCTACAACAAGAAGCAAGATGGCAGTGTGTTTTTGTGTGTGTAGGGGGAGGGGGTTACAGATTGACAAATGCACTACAAGCCAGAGGTGGTCCGTGGTTGCCATGGTGACCATATGTGTTGAAGAAGCTGTGAGCATATTGAGTATGCAGAAAACTGGTCCTGACCATGCTTTCATTTGTTGGGATGGCAGCACCAGGAGACATTCTACAGAAAGACACAAACTTTGTTTTTTTTGAAGCACAGTGGTGAGAGATTAAGCTCAGTTTCCTTATAACTGAAAGATCTTCTGATGAAGAAAGCTAAGACAGTTCTTTTCATCTACAGTCGGCTTTTAATTAACTGCAGCAAAAAACGTAGCTGAACTCCTGTGAAACACTGCCTTCACCCAGACCCTTGTTACCATGGACACAGTTACAACGTGACAAAGCAAAGGCAGTGGGTGATATCTTTTCCAGATGTTGTCTTTTTTCTAACAGACATGAAATGAAAAGCAAATATTCCAAATGTGCTGATTTTCAAAAACTTGATAAAAAGTGTTTACCTTCCAAGGAAAAGTCTGAGCTCCACAGTTTCAGTTGATTTAGAACAGACGCAACAGCTTGCAATTAAGAATTTTTTTGTGTTTTCTTGGCAACGTTGTATTTCTTTATGATCCATTTAAAGTTAAAGAAAACTAAAAAATTATCACCAACAAAAATAGAAGTAAAGATCCAAAACATCATATTCCAAATAATAAAAACTAAGGATGTAAAGATTAGCCCATACCGTATGCACCAGAAAACCATAGAAGGAATGACAGATAGTTCCTCACCTTCATATGCACAACTACTACTACAAATTTTGTGAAATTTTTTGAAAATCAATGTCAAAAACTTAACCCTTGTGTGGTGTTCACTTCTTGGACCGGAGGTGTATGCTCCTCCCTGGGTAAAGTGTAGCAGAGGCTTGGGGGGGTGTCAGTGTGAGGGCCCAGAGATGATAACAACCTGGCCGGAGATGTGTGGTTCTCCATGGGTGAAGCAGAGTGCAGCATGTCCTGTTTGGGACTTAGAAAAATTTCTGTTCCCACACAGTGTAATACCAGAGGCATGGAACTCCATTTGGAGTACTAGGGGCACGAAGTTGTGGCTGGGCGGTTTTAAATTGTTTAGCCCAGGGAGGGGGCTTAAGCATGGGTACACAGGTTCAACTGGTGCGCCGGGTGCCTGGAGCTCTGGTTCACCAGGGGAGCTAGTCGGTTCCTTTTCCCCAGTATGGAGCTCCATTCCCACAGTACTCCCTGGTGATAATGAAGCATAGAGTCCCTGGGGCTTTGGTTCAGACTATTTATATGTAAATATAATGTATAGTCCATGTACAGTCTTATGCAAAAGTTTAGGCACCCCTTGATAAAAAACAGATTTTGGTGATTTTTTATTTGAACAGATGTTAACTCAGTTTCTCTTGGAAATGGAAAAAATGCACAATATTTTCAGCAAACAGTGATGCATAGTTACTTCTTATGCCATAAATTGAACAAAAATAAAAAATAAAAACATTATTATGGCATGGTGCAAAAGTTTGGGCACCCTAAGAGTTCCAGAGTCTCAAAGTCTCTCACAAGGTTTCAGACCTTAATCAGCTCGTTAGATCTGATGCACAGCAACAGTTGTCATTGGTAAATGCCAATTTCAAAGCTGTACAAATACCTTGACTCTTCAAACCTTGTGCACACACTTGCGGACACCCAGCAACCATGGGTTCCTCTAAGCAGCTGTGTAAGACCCTGAAAATGAAAGTTATTGATGCCCACAATGCAGGAGAAGGCTACAAGAAGATAGCAAAGCGTTGTCAGCTTGCAGTTTCCACAGTAAGAAATGTAATTAAGAGATGGCAGATCAGGGGAACTGGGGAGGTCAAGATGAGATCTGGAAGACCAAGAAAACTCTCGGACAGAACTGCTCGTATGCTGGTCAGAAAGACAAATCAAAACCCACATTTGACTGCAAAAAACCTGCAGGAAGATTTAGCAGACTCAGGAGTGGTGGTGCACCGTTCCACTGTGCAGCGATGCTTGCACAGACAAGGCCTTCATGGAAGAGTCAGCAGAAGAAAACCTTATCTGCGTCCCCATCATAAAATCCAACGTCTGAAGTATGCAACAGGACATCTACAGAAGCCCGATGCGTTTTGGAAACAAGTGCTGTGGACTGATGAAGTTAAAATAGAACTCTTTGGACACAATCAGCAAAGGCATGTTTGGAGAAAAAAAGGAGCAGCATTTCATGAAAAGAACACCTTGCCAACTATTAAGCATGGGGGTGGATCTATCATGCTCTGGGGTTGTGTTGCAGCCAGTGGCACAGGAAACATTGCACGGGTGGAGGGAAGAATGGATTCCACTAAATACCAGCAAATTCTGGAAGCAAACATCACACCATCTGTAAAAAAGCTGAAGCTGAAAAGAGGATGGCTTCTACAACAGGACAATGATCCTAAACATACCTCGAAATCCACTATGGAATACCTCAAGAGACGCAGGCTGAAGGTTTTGGAATGGCCATCACAGTCCCCTGATTTAAACATCATTGAAAATTTGTGGGTAGATCTTAAAAGAGCTGTGCATGCAAGACGACCAAAGAATATTACAGAACTAGAAGCCTTTTGCAAGGAAGAATGGGAGAAGATCCCAAGTACAAGAATTGAAAGACTTTTAGCTGGCTATGAAAAGCGTTTGCAAGCTGTGATATCTGCCAGAGGAGGTGTTACTAAGTACTGATTGTGTAGGGTGCCCAAACTTTTGCACCATGCCATAATAATGTTTTTATTTTTTATTTTTGTTCAATTTATGGCATAAGAAGTAACTATGCATCACTGTTTGCAGAAAATATTGTGCATTTTTTCCATTTCCAAGAGAAACTGTGTTAACATCTGTTCAAATAAAAAATCACCAAAATCTGTTATGTATCAAGGGGTGCCTAAACTTTTGCATAAGACTGTAAACACCAAACGGCAGACAGGCAGTGGACCTTATTCACTAACATGCGCATAGAAATGTTCTTACCTTGTGCACAAAATAAGTGCAGGAGACATTACCATCATATTCATGACACCAGCCAATTTTGTTCTTTCTATTGTGTGTATGTTAGTGTAAATCAGAATCATTCTAAAATGACAGGCGCATTCCAGTGGTTTTCAAGTAGCCTGCTGCCATGCCCCCATTTCTCTATATACTTATAAACTAGAACAGTTTTTTAAATTTAATTTATTTCAATTAAAACTGTGATTAATCAGAATGACAGGGCATTAATTTCATGTTTATTTAATATGCTACATTTGGTCAATGCATTAGTAAATTAATCATTATAGCCTTAAATTATATTAATCAATTATATTAGCTATTAAAACCTTTTTAATTAATATAGTTTCAGTTAAAATGTGTTTGCATTTTTTAGCCAGCCAGGCCTTCATCATTTGTTCATACACATGGGGTGAGGCAGTATTAAATTTGTTCACAGAGTATGAACAAATTAAGGTAAGAAAATATTGATACAGAATATTGAATAAAATTGTGCATAAATTGTTTGTATACACGGTTTCAGCACAGAATTGTGTGTACACACTGTTTGTGGACGAGGCTTGGTGCTAGCAGCTAACTGGTGAACATACTCAAGCAGTTCGTAGATTAAGAATCAGATATTTTGGAGTTGGTGGAGACCAAAAACAGAGCTAAAAGAAAGTACTGTATATATTGGACCTGATGACCAGACACGTGACTCCAAATGGCAATAATGCTCTGTAACTGCTGGGTGTGTAAATAAGCAACTGCTTGCTGACAGGTTCACAAATTCAACTTAAAAGGTGAAGATATGTCAATATTGAGTCCCCAGGCAGTGAAAAAGGCCATTATTGCAGATTTAAAGCTACAGTAATGAGGGCAGCAAAATGAGAAAGGTGATGCTCATATTTTTGAATGAGAATTAGTTTGTCATTGGACTCTGAAGTTCTCCTTACAGCTGGGCTTTTAGCATCCTTCACTGTTTTCATTCTATAGTCCACAACTTTGCTGTTTTGGTTCACTCTGAGCACTGTCATCAGTGATGTTATTGGACACGACACCCTATTTTTAATAAAGAATGGAAAATGGTTTGGAAATCACAGGCACAATTGTTTGTGTTGCAGCAGTCACAGGTAAATTGCCTTTTGTTGCAATAATCACAATGATCACATTGACATGTTGAGGCCCATATGTATTTAGTCTGTTTAGCCAGTTTTTTTTTTATTACATATCAAATAAGACAAAATAAGATGGTACAGTTTTGAATCATTTAAGGTTGTAGTGATATGGTACAGGGGTGTACTGAGTTTTGTTATATACTATATGTTCAGCTGCCTCCAGCTAATGTTCACTGTGCAGCTGTAACTATGAAGAGATTGAAAAGTGCACTTATGCTCTCTAGGCTGCAGGACTTACAGTACAGCACAGCAAATGAACTTAGCTGTAAACCTTTACTGCCATGCCTTCTCTGTGCTTACTTTTGTAGTAAATGTAATTTCAAGTCTTACTACCAATTTCATTATTTCACTCGTAATGAGAGTTGTTTAAATGAAGGACATTTCCATCAGCAGTCCCCAAGCTGAATAAGATGACCAACTGTTACAAATAAAGCATACATCAGCTTTATTTTCCTGCATAAAGTTGGCATATCTTCAAAGACAATTTAAATTGCTTTAACTTGTGAGCCTCTATTTCAAGAAATAACTCAAGGTAAACATTAGCTTAATAGCTTCACAAATACTAACACTGGAGAATGAGCCAGACAACTAAACCAGAATTTAGCTTCAAACCAAAACTAACTAGTTTCATAAATCTTACGTGGACAATTTGCAGTTTTTTTTTTTTTGTTTTTTTTTCCCCATCGTCTAATTCAGCTTTCACGGTTCTCTCCTCATTATACCTCTCAGCACACCAATTGTGGTGCTACCACAGTCTTCGCAGTGTTGAGGCATGCATTTAACCCTTGTGTTCTGTTAAGGATCTTAATGCAACATTAGTTGAAGGTGAGCCTCAAGCTCCAGGTGTTATAAATATTGCTTGCTTCCCGCCCACTTCTAAGCTGCCCTGTCTGCGCCCTTTTAAAGACACAGGCAGTTTTGCATGAATTCAGCTAAAGCAGTATTTAATCAGAGCATGATACTTTTAGAGCACGAGCTGGCACACATTTTTCTGACTTTACTCTGTATGCGGTCATCTTCTGAAACTTAGGCAGATCATTCTTTAGGATGAAAGGAGCCCATCCTAGCATTTTCCTTGTGTGGACCACCCAAAAGGTCAGCACAAGAAGAAATGTCCACACAAGAAAGGTGTTCTGTCAGGGGTTGGTTCGCACAAGTATATAAAGACAAACCCACTATGGGGAGTTGACATTTGTGTGGGGACAAAAAGCAAGCCCTCAAAACCTATGGCTTGGTTTAAGATTAGGTGAATTAGTGCTATCTTGATGGCCCTCCCTGTTTCATCAAATGACAAAACTCTTTGGAATAGAGAGGCAAGGGTGAGGATAGGTTAGGTGTTAGGCTGTGTGTGGTTATGGTTGAGGTTATGGTAAGTTTCCAGGGAATGAATGTAAATCAATATAATGTCCCCTGAAATTATGGAAACACATCTGTGTGTGTGTGGTGATAGTGGTGCAGTGGGTAGAACAGTCATCTCTCATCCGGAAGGTTGAAGGTTTGAATCTCACTGCCTGCAATCCGCATGTCGAAGTGTCCTTGGGCAAGACACTGAACCCCCCAAGTTGCCCGTGATGGTGGTATGTATGCATGCAACGGCCTGGGGCCCGCAGCTCTTCAATGCTCAGTGTTTTAATATAGCTATTGTGTGTCTTTTAGCATATTTCATTTATCAGTCTTGTGTAGTTTTACCGTGTGTTTTGATAAAGGGCAGTCAAGCCTATTTCAGAATTCTAGATACCTTAATGGGCAATGAATGCATATTGATATCTACAGTGCCTTGCGAAAGTATTCGGCCCCCTTGAACTTTGCGACCTTTTGCCACATTTCAGGCTTCAAACATAAAGATATAAAACTGTAATTTTTTGGGAAGAATCAACAACAAGTGGGACACAACCATGAAGTGGAACGAAATTTATTGGATATGTCAAACTTTTTTAACAAATAAAAAACTGAAAAATTGGGCGTGCAAAATTATTCAGCCCCCTTAAGTTAATACTTTGTAGCGCCACCTTTTGCTGCGATTACAGCTGTAAGTCACTTGGGGTATGTCTCTATCAGTTTTGCACATCGAGAGACGGAAATTTTTGCCCATTCCTCCTTGCAAAACAGCTCGAGCTCAGTGAGGTTGGATAGAGAGCGTTTGTGAACAGCAGTTTTCAGTTCTTTCCACAGATTCTCGATTGGATTCAGGTCTGGACTTTGACTTGGCCATTCTAACACCTGGATATGTTTATTTGTGAACCATTCCATTGTAGATTTTGCTTTATGTTTTGAATCATTGTCTTGTTGGAAGACAAATCTCCGTCCCAGTCTCAGGTCTTTTGCAGACTCCATCAGGTTTCCTTCCAGAATAGTCCTGTATTTGGCTCCATCCATCTTCCCATCAATTTGAACCATCTTCCCTGTCCCTGCTGAAGAAAAGCAGGCCCAAACCATGATGCTACCACCACCATGTTTGACAGTGGGGATGGTGTGTTCAGGGTGATGAGCTGTGTTGCTTTTACGCCAAACATAACATTTTGCATTGTTGCCAAAAAGTTCGATTTTGGTTTCATCTGACCAGAGCACCTTCTTCCACATGTTTGGTGTGTCTCCCAGGTGGCTTGTGGCAAACTTTAAACAACACTTTTTATGGATATCTTTAAGAAATGGCTTTCTTCTTGCCACTCTTCCATAAAGGCCAGATTTGTGCAGTATACGACTGATTGTTGTCCTATGGACAGAGTCTCCCACCTCAGCTGTAGATCTCTGCAGTTCATCCAGAGTGATCATGGGCCTCTTGGCTGCATCTCTGATCAGTCTTCTCCTTGTATGAGCTGAAAGTTTAGAGGGACGGCCAGGTCTTGGTAGATTTGCAGTGGTCTGATACTCCTTCCATTTCAATATTATCGCTTGCACAGTGCTCCTTGGGATGTTTAAAGCTTGGGAAATCTTTTTGTATCCAAATCCGGCTTTAAACTTCTCCACAACAGTATCTCGGACCTGCCTGGTGTGTTCCTTGTTCTTCATGATGCTCTCTGCGCTTTAAACGGACCTCTGAGACTATCACAGTGCAGGTGCATTTATACGGAGACTTGATTACACACAGGTGGATTCTATTTATCATCATTAGTCATTTAGGTCAACATTGGATCATTCAGAGATCCTCACTGAACTTCTGGAGAGAGTTTGCTGCACTGAAAGTAAAGGGGCTGAATAATTTTGCACGCCCAATTATTCAGTTTTTTATTTGTTAAAAAAGTTTGAAATATCCAATAAATTTCGTTCCACTTCATGATTGTGTCCCACTTGTTGTTGATTCTTCACAAAAAATTACAGTTTTATATCTTTATGTTTGAAGCCTGAAATGTGGCAAAAGGTTGCAAAGTTCAAGGGGGCCGAATACTTTCGCAAGGCACTGTATGTATTTTATAGCAGTTTATGCAGTGACCCATATTCCACTGGATGGCTTCATTGTTTTGTTCAGCACTCTGTGTGATTGGTCTTCCTGCAGCCAGGGCAAGAGTTTGTACTGAAGTGGCAGTTGCCTGTGTGTAATCCTGCATTATATGAGAGGCCATATGTATTTGTTTCACAGTATAAAGGATAAAGCTGCAGTGTGCTAAGTGTACTTGTTTGAAAATATTGTGAGATCCATTGGCATTGTATGATCACATTGCCCTCCTGTCAAAACCTGTTTAATCTGTCCTGGCACCAACTCTGGACATGGCCCGGATGCTGTAGTTAAAAATATTGCATTTTAAAGTGATGTCACCGAACCTGGAACCGAGATAAACAATACTACCATTACAGCGATAAATTACTTTAGAATTTGTGCCTAATAAAAAACTACTTAGAAAACATGCATGCAGATAAAGATATGGGCAGGAAGCTAGGTCAGCAGATATGCCCCCATTGGGGCAGTCAAACAGCCTATGAGCACCAAAGCACCAACACTAAGTGAGCAATAGCAGGATCAGTCCTTGGGCCTAATGGCGTACCCTATAAGCTATAGAAATACACTTATGATGTGTTTCCATCTCGCCAAAATCTGAATAGATGGATAAGTGAGGACCCAACATGTCCTTTGTGTATGATGTAAAACAAGTCTGGCTCAAAGATGACACACCTGGGCACATAATCAAGTGTTGAAACTTTTTGTAGCAGCTTTTAAAAGTAGGCGTTTAGAGGTAAAATCAGTGGAGGAGAAGAAGAAACAACAGGGGATTTTGTTTATTCATGACAGTGAAAAAGGCAGGAAGCAAGTAATTTTGATCAGGCAGGTGGCAGGCCAGCTAAAGGCAGGGAGAGACTGGCTAATGAAAGTAGATTTAGGGAATCAGCTCATAGTTCCTGAGAAGATTAACACTAACCTCAAACCAGAACTTATGTTGTGGTCAGAAGCACAGTAGACTGTATATTTTGTTGAGCTTTCAGTTCCTGGGAGGACGCTGTAGATACAGCTTATGAGAGGAAGAAACTGAAATACATAGAATTAGCCAGGGAGGCAGAGGAGCATGGCTGGAAAGTTAAAGTCTGCCTCGTGGAGGTTGGTTATAGTAGCCAAGTCAGCTGTCTCTCTGCTTGGTGAGTAAGGTATAAAAGGAAGGAGGTTAAGACTGGTAATTAGGAATCTAGCTGATAGCACAGCAAGGTCCAATGAGTGGCTGTGGATAAAAAGAAAGGTGTGTGAATGAGGTGAAAATAGATAAGTGCAGATTATGCCTGTTAAGATAAAGTAAATTAGCATAGGAAGACAGTCTTAGTAAAAGTGTTTGATACATGCAGCAGACTTGAGGCCTACTTCCTGGTGTTAGCATGAGCAATCTAACATGAGGGCATAGTAGAAGTTTGACTGTTTTGTTGGAATGAATACTAACACGGGGTGGTTTCTGATGAAGTGTAAAAGGAAGCAGAAGTGTGGCTAGTTATCTGGTGAACTATTTGAAATATTTGGTGAGTTATTGTAAAGGTTTGGTGGCTAGAACAGCAGTTGAAATGTTCGCTAGTCCTTGTGACTGGTACTAGTTAGCCTGAATTACCCTGAGTATATGAAAGGTTGTGTTGGGTGTGTGGGTACAGGCAAAGAGGGGGTGGTTCTGGGACGCTGGTACACACTGTTGCGCCTTCTCATTGTTGTGGGCCGAACTCAACGAAACACCAGTTAGTGAGAGGTGCCCACCTGATGACCCTGTAGACTTGCCTTCTCTCCTACACCCACACAGAACTTGTATTGGTGATAATATAGTTACAGACTCACTGCAGTTGTTAATATTCTTCTTTTGTTAGACAGTCTTGGTAGAACAGTGTCAGTGGTTGGACATCTGAGTGGACCTGGCTCTCAGAGGTGAGTGCCATTACAAGCCAGCTGGACCAGCCACTGCTTAACCTTGAGCAAATACAATCTCAAGTCACATATCTGCTCTTTGTTTGGGTGAGGATAGGGCTCAGGGAGGCTTTGTGTTAAGGGTAGGTTAGGTCTGGAAAATGGTGTTGCTTATTGTGGGGCTCTGAGGATTTAAGACAGCGTAGCCTGACACCCTCCTGTTTGGGGCCAAATAATGGGCAAACATCATTTAACTCATATACTGAGCTTCCATATGAATGCTCTCCCATTCTTTGGCACATTTAATTGTGTATTATTGACTGTAGCTACAAATTTAGATTTTTTTTTCTTTTTAGTTAAACTATTAGATTTAAACCAGTAAAAATATAAAATCTGTTGAAATCTAAATTGAAAATATATGAAATTATAGCTAAATTATGTCAAAACCCATTTAGATTGCAGTACATGGTATCATTAGAAGTTTGTTATGGTTGTTGCATATCCAGAGCTACACATCTAACAGCCAGGCATTTCATTCAACCTGGTTCATCAAGCCCCTTTTCAAATGTACTACCTCCACACCACTTGACATGTTCTTGAGGACCCCCCTCTATCAGAGCAATACTGTGAATTGTCTGAAAATGAAGAAAGTCTTTGGGGGGGGGGGACTTCTTAAAAATTTGGATTAGGTCTTCTTTAAATCAGGCTCCAGTAGGCCTTAGAATGTCTTAAATAAGATCCCTTATGGCAAAATTGGGATAAATCTGGAGGCACTCTACTTTTGAACGTGACTTAGTGGAATGTAGCAGAGCGGTGACAGCAGACTGTCAACAACTCTGGCATAGCCGTGTCTTCAAGCACTTGAAACCACATGCAAGAAAATAGCCTTGATAGAGAGGTGCATTTGTAATGATGCAAGCAGTCCTGAGAGCTGTTTTACTGAAACTAAACTTCATATGCTTCTAAGTTACTTCAATTCTAAATTTTTATTTTTGAAATTGAAAAGTTGCTACTCCCAGGATTAACACAACAGCTGGTTTTCCTCCACAGTGTGCAAACCAAGGTCACCTGGATTTCCCTCCCCTGAAAACACACATGGTCTACAAAAAGTGGCCATTTTTACTGCACATAAAGATCATGAAAGGAGCCTTTCATGTGCAAAGTCCTTTTGGAACATGAAAAAGTTGCATTCACACTTCTGTGCTCTGCTAAAACAGCTGTTAAGTTATGCTTTTGTGAGAAGCTTCTTTTTGTCATCTCAGAGCTTTTGGGCACAAAACCAGACTTCCCTTTTATAAAACTTGAAGTGGAAAAAAAACTTATTGAATACTGTGAATCCTTTTCTTCCTTCTCTTTGTGTGCCCTGTCTTCCTGCTAAAAAGAGCAAAGTACAAGCTTTAGCCTAAAATGTAAATTAAAACCTCATGAAAACCCTTTGCTGCTTGTGATCACGCTGGAGTAGATTTATACAATTACAGTAGGCAAGTGAATAAAAAGTAATAAGGCTTATTTCACACATTTAGCACTTGTTGGTTTTGTACATTAAAGGAGAGATTAAGCTCCCCCTATCTGCATTACTTAGTGTATGTGTAGTTCCTCCCTAGATTCCATTCCACTTACCCAAGGTCCAACCTCCAGGGCATAGCTAACGCTGCCTAAGCTCTTTGAGGTGTATACATTTACTAAGGCATTGTTCTTGGATCCTGTATCATGATAAATGCCATGGGCTAAAGGCTGCTTGACTTCTTTGCTTGGGAATTGTGTTACATACAATACCTTATCAGCAGTTAGAATCAGTTTTCACAGTTTTGGATAGAGAAAAATGTAGCTTAAGTTTAAAAAAAAAAGTGCTGTACAGTATATACACCATTTACAACATATAAATGAATCCACAATTTTACCTGCACAAAGGTTGGAAACAACCTTTTCAGCCATAAATAATGCCTGTGGTTTTCCTCTAGGGCTTCATATGGCCGCAATAAGCTCCACCATAAAGGAAAAGGGCAGTCTGCATGTAGCATGAGAAGCAAAGCTCAGGGCAAAAAATGTCCACAAATCACTTGCTGCTGTCTTTAAGCTTATTGCTGGGAGCTCAGACAACTGAGGTGAGTGTTTGAACTTTTTTTTTCAACTCTTTTGTTTGCCATCCCTAATCTTCTGGCTAGACAGGGGAAATTTAAGTAAGAAATTAAAAATAAAACTGTAAATGTATGTGTGACTGTGTGTGAGAGACAGATTTTCAAATATGTGGGGGGACATATTGGAATCATCCAATATGCATGTAATTCCTAAGGAAATGAAAAACTATTAACTCTTCCATGACAACCATATTCTGTGTTCACACTGACAAAGACCCATCAGTGCCTTGTCCCACAAAAATAAGTGCCTCTAGTTTCTCACTAACTGTTACGTAAAGGCTTACATATAATACATATTAAGGCCACAAAATTGTCCTTGACTAATTAAATTAAGCAAAGGAACAATTGCGTTTGATAGCACTTGATAGCCCGTGGATACAGCTTATTAACAAATGAAATCTCCATGACACTGGACAAAAATGTTCCTTTTGACTGCTCTCACACAGTCAGTTCCCCTATCCGCCCTCTCAGTTCCTCCCTGGTGTCATCTCAGGAGACAGACTTGAGTGGTCATGACAAATATCACATCTGCATATCCATAGTTTCTGGTCTGGCTTCTTTCACTGTGTGCACTACACATGGGTTTGCTTCTTGTGCCCTGTGTTTTTTCTTGCCTCCCAGCTCTTGTGTCCTGGACCTGCACCCTCCCGCCTGCCCCTCTGGATCCTGCACTCTGAGACATGCATCCCCGGATCCTCCACTCGACATCAGTGAGCACCATGCCGCCGAGCTGCTGCCAACCTCCACTAAGTCCTCAGCCTTCGCCCCACGCCACGTCCTGAGCTCCTGCACTACCACCTTTCATGTAGTCATTAAAGAAAGAATCTGAAAGTACAGTATTGTTTATCGGCTGTCTGTTACATTGCCTCTGGGGTCCCTACCAGCTTGACATAGGCAAGAAACATTTTGAGAAAATGTGATGTAGCCTAAATGAATATGACCTCAAAACCTTAAAGTAGATATGGAGAGGAAATTAGCAAACAGTTGCCTCTTTACACACAGAGCAGCAGCATTCATTGATTCTAATTTTCAGTCTCCTTTTAACTCTGTTTGGTTTCCACTGACTACAGAGGGAAATCTCTGGCTTTGTAGCTACTAAAGACTTTGTTATGTTCACAAGCTATTTGCTACCTTTGTGTATCTCCAATCTGGTACTGGATATAGTGTACAGTGGGTTTATTATTGAAGCTTTTGTTGCTGAAAACAGCAGCCTAAGGCTGCAGAAGGTGGAGTTAATGAGACTGATGAACTTTACGCCTGATTCAGACTACATGATTTTTGTCTGATAAGATGATAAATTCTTGCTGTGACTTGGATATGACAAACTACATGCTGGTACTGACAGATAACAGCCTGCTGTCGTTCGTGACTTGCATGAAGGAGGTGCAGGGACTGGGAGAATGTAAACACAGAACAGTGTCTGAAGTGATGTGTGCAATACTTGCTGCATGTGTTCAGAAAACCATTTAAAAACAGAAGAATAATAACTGATTGTGAACCTGTCTGTGGATCAAACAAAGAGGGCAATAGGCTTTTGGTTGACTATCCTTCACAGAGAACAGAGAACTTGAAGTAGCAGTTAAAAATAAGCATTTAAGACAGTAGTAGAACAGAAAACTAGTAGGGTACCTACTTCACAAGGCTGACTGTGAAAGTCATTATGCTAACATTAGCTATATCACTGTGATATTTAATAAATATTACTCAGTCCAATATGCCAAAGGTGTTGTGAACATAAGAGCGATCTGTGCTCCTATTGGTCAGCATCGCTTCAATGTGTCATAAAAGTAGAAAAAATTCTGACGTGTGTCTGACAGACTTTGTGTTGGGACATTGTGATGTGTCACAGGTACAACATTGATCATCGTTTACTATAACACACTATATGAGATGAAATGATCAACTCATGTCTGACACCTATTGTCATATATACTTTTATCAGCAATAGCTGTTAGTGTTCTGTAATTACATCTGTATAGTAGTTTTCTATATGCAAAAGTATTCTTCATTCTCTGACACCTCTGGAGTTGTCAACCAGTAATTATTATATTGTCAGGAAAACTGCAAATACACCGGCGACAGCGATAAGAGGTGGAAAATACCAAACATTCCAATGTGTCAAGATACTGTCCCCTCTGCTTTCGTTATCATGCTCTTATTTTGACATCACTTCCTGTCACGGTGTCATTTCAGCTATGGACTCTTTACACTAATCAGTGACAATTGCTTGCACCTGTTTTCACCCCTTTATAGGCAGCTTCCTCCCACCAGGAAACTGCCAGATTGTTCTAGACTCCTCTTATGACTTTCCAGCATTTATTTGTGCATGTTATTCTAGTTCTGACCCCGGATTGCCTATTTGACCACCGAGTACTACCTAACCCTCCTGATTCTAATCATTTTCTGTGCATCGACTTATGGACTGCCCTTTCCTGACCTGTTGTTTGTGGATTCTTTGGCTGTGAAAGTTTGCCGGCACCTGGACTGATATTATCGACCCAAGTGTGTTTCTTGTTTTATCAGACTTCTGTATTGTATACAGTTACTTGTGACCAGTTATTTTGGTATTTTCGTCTGGCATTGTAATTGAGTTCACCATCGACATTGGTGGCAGCTTTACTCGCCAAGCCTGACATTACAATCTGGCCACCATGAACTCAGCCAGCGAGGAATGCAATGACTGGCGTGGCAGTATGGAGCAAGCTTTGGCCTTCCAAGGGGCAGCCCTGGGTAAGATTCAGACAGAGCTGCACCGTTTGGGTCACAAGGAAGCCAGGAGCACTGCCGCTGGGGCGTGTGCTTTCCCAGCCCCAGCAGTACAGGAGCCCAAGCTTCCTCTGCCAGAACAACATGGAGGAGAGATTGGAAAGAGTCAAGCATTTCTCACTCAATGTGAGATCCTATTCGAAATGCTGGTGTCAGAATTCCCCACTGAACAAGTTAAAGTAGCCTACGTTGTTATGCTTGCTCACACACTAGAATAAGGTGAGCTAGCAGGCAGGACTCAGAGGGCAGGCAGTTCAGTCTGGTAGACGTTTTATTAACAAAAGAACAACAATGAGAGATGACAGTCTTTGATGATGGGATCCAGTGAAACTCCTGTCTGCATTGGACTGGAGAATGAATGCTCACAGGAGGCCCATGAGTGGTGAAATCCAAGGGAAGCAGTCGAGTGTTAGCCAGTCTAAGCAGCAGTTATGAGTGGCTGGAAGCAGGGGTGGTTATGGTATGCATGTCAAAGAAGCAGAGAGCCGCTGGCAGCGTCTAGGAGTAGAATGTTGCGGGAGAATTTGGACCAACCTTAGTAGAAGGTGCTGGAAACATGGAGAGAGGCAAAAGACCAGGTAGGAGCGGTGAGGTATTCCGTAGTTTGCATAGCGAGCCAAAGTTTCGGACAGGTATCCTCAACGTACTGGCAAAGGAGGAGCGTCTGCCAGTGTCTTAATACTGAGGCAGCAGCAGTAATGCTCTTTCTATTAAAAACTAAACTGTCTAAGTTTCATCTGTGCTCAATCTCGAGTGCCCCTAAAAACAAATGTAAGGATAAAGCACTCTGGGCTCTAGCTTTTATAACATTACAGTGCTGGAGGGTGGTGTTATATTAAGGATGGCTCCAGTGTGTCATCAAGCCATGCTTTCTGTCCCACCCAAAAAAACCTGAACCCAAAAATGATGAATAACTGTTTAATGGAATAACTCCACAATTCTGTGCTACGTAGTTCGGTCTTTTCATGCTTTCAGCAATAGGTTTCTAAGATGTATAATGTGTTTAGAAACAAATCACTGACTTGCTTTACCCCGACTCTAAGAGAAATGATAATAATCAGTGTCAGAAGCCTCATTAATGGCAAAACAGATACTAACCTTTGTGTTGCAAAGATAATACTATGTTTGAACATAAATCCAGACTGATACCTTAGATTGGATTCATAGAGCATTTCAGATAGAAAGGAACAGAGTGTGTACAAGGTGTTCAAGAACTTTTATAAACATGGTCGAGAGACAGAAATAGTAAAAGAGAGAGCATTGGATATTGCCTTCATCCCCTACAGCTGTAATTGTGGTTCTGCAGGCTAGACAAGCACAGGGCCTCCCTGCTTCCTGACCCTGGGAGCCAGGGAACTCCAGGCTGCCTGGGTGGAAAGAAAGCACTCACCCACTGTGAAATATCTGCGAGGTATTAGCATTGATGGGTCGCAATGGCAGAGGCCTGTACACAATGCTGGGAAGTTCTACACAGAAGTGCAAGATGACACATCCAGCGCAGACCAAATGACCATGTCATTCCATTGTACACTATCATTGTGTGACTGAGAAGGGGTGCTCATAGGGGAAGAGATCTGTTGTGTCCTGTTTGTATTTATCTACAGCTGTCTTAATCCTTGTTTTTTTTTTCATAGGGAGGCTAGGCAGGCTTGGCCTTTGGAAGGGCAAAAAAAAAAAAAAGCCTGACACTTAGCAGGCAAGACAGACCAGTCAGGCCCTGCCTTGGCTTCTGCTCTCACTTATTTTTCTTTTGACTCTGAGCCAAACTGAATTTCATCTCATCCCCTCCTCTTTAAGAATATTGTCTGGCAGATTGTTCCCATCTCCGGCGAAGGATTATATACTTCAATAAAATAGCAATTTATTGGCAGTATGATGGTTTTGCCTCAGGCTAGGTGAAGAGCCAGTTATAACAAGCTCTGCCACTTCGAAAGGATCCTGCTTATATTCATAATGCACCACTAACAGTTACTGTACAGTTAAACTCATGTAGCACATATTGATCTGACTGATAAAAAAGAGTCAAAAGACAAGAAGACTACATGTGAAAAGACAGCATTTAGCCACAAAGACACAAGACACTAGTTAGATTTAAGATTTGCAGTTCAGGATCCAGTTCACCAGGTACATTAATGCATCAAATAAAAAAAGAACATGGGAATTGCCTATAAAACACATTGTAACATGCTTTAACATGCTATAGCTTGTGTGCATATGTTTGTATGCAGTGTTTTTAGAAGCCTCTTGAAATATGTAGACATAGTAAAATCCTTAGCATAACTGAAACATTAACAGGAAGAGAATTATAAACTTCTCCTTTCAACAACACAGTACCAGCTGCCTGCAAAAGTCAGACTTGACAAACAACCAGTATGTTAAACAAGCACAGACTGTGGGTCTCGAAAGTTTGTTTTAGGAAACATCCTGGCAAGAAGGAAATGCACTGTTGCTCAGTTTGACCCAGGAGTTTGTGTTGCAATGTAATAATTGTCTGATTCTTTTGACAACCAGAATAGCTGGTATCATGTTTAACAGCATTGTGCTACTGTACACATAAAACTCAGGTTAGCACAGGATAGATTTTATATTATACATATTTATTCATATTTCATTGTTTACACATTCTTATATATTAATATGCTTTTTCAAAGATAAAATGCACTTGGCAACATATTTGCGTTACACTGTGAAATCTGTTTTACATTTATATTTTGTACATTTATTACTTTGTTGTGCTACAGAAAATGTAATGCCCAAATCAAAAGGGTTCATCCCCCGAGAGTGCAAATGTTCTCTACAAATTTCATTACAATCTCTGTCCACTGTATTAGTTTCATTCTTATAATTTATTTTAAGCTTGATGGTTGTACTGGATTAAAGAAAATCTTTTTCAAGTGGTCATTAAATTGCAAGAGCTACTTTAAACTGTGCTGTGAGCAGTGGAAGTTTTGAGCACTGTCTTCCTAGCTGAAAAAACTTAGAAAAAATCAACTGGACTAGATTTCTAGGTCGAAGACATTTCACCTCTCATCCAAGAGGCTTTATCAGTTGTGACTGACTGGTATTGAGCCGGAGATATTTATCCTCCTTGGTGGTGTTTCAGTCCTTTGAGAGCCAACAATGTCCCCTAACGAATGAGTTGTTTTAGCCCAGTATCAGTGAGAGTCGTTACCTGTCTTTGAATCCTCCCCTGTAGACCAACGCCTATTGTCCTGGATGACTGAGAATCTGCACAGACACACTGTCTTCCTAGTCTGTTAGCATCTATCCACACTGAGCTCTGGCCCGCACTCTGAGCTGAACCCTGTGCTGCTCGGTATGGCCAGCCTAGTAGGAGCTGATCAAGAGCAGTGCAGGCAGCCAGGACTCTGGCCAAACACTGTGGCCAGCTGGATGCTGCAAGAAGGTTTCTCGCCAGTTTGGAATCAAACCCAGTGCTCTTGTTCTCTGATGAGTATTAAGTTCAAAGTAATTGTAGTGAGACTGATGAATGGTGTTGTCATTCATGCACCTGTATAAACAATGATGGTGTAACCAGAGACTGCAAAGAGAGCTCTAGCAAAACAGAGAATGCACTCATCAGCACATTTTTACAATGAGTAAGTTATCAGGTGAATAAATGCTGTGATCTGATCGCATATTCTTTCACTTCAGTGAGCTGAATTTGAATCTGTTGTGAAATGATGACTGCCCTTCTTGAAGGGTCATTCTTGACAGTGGAAAAAAAAAAGTTAAGTCACGGTTCACTTACCAGCTTTTTCCTGGGCTTTTATTTACATGCCAGGCCTTCCTCTTCTGTGCATCGAGGGTGCTCAAATGCTCTATTTGCATTGCATTGCTTTGCTGCACATTTCTTTTCTTGCACACCTGAATTATCTTCGCAGTCGCTCTACACACCGGCAGGACACCAACAGTGCTAGCCTGGACCTAATTACTACACTCTACAGCTACTCAAGTCTGAGTCTTGGACTCGAGTACTACAACACTCACAGCACTACCATTATGGGCTACAAAATAACAGAATATAACCAAAAACCAACACCTTTCTGGCACAGTCCTGACAACATTGAATATTATAAGGGTAGGATTTATGTTTTTTTTTCTGAATACTTAGTTTGTTTTATCAAAAGGAAAGTCATGATTATAGCAATGACCAACACCCATTGCAAGAAGATTATAGCACTGTTTTTCATAATATTGTTGCATCTTTACAGACTTTACTGTTTTAGCCACTTTCATGTCTGGATGTACTTCTTAAATTAATAACATCAGAGCAGGCACCCTCTCTGAAAAGCTGCATTCTTAATCATACAACCTGTAATTTTGGATAGCCTGTCTAGCCTCAACATCCCACTCTCAGGTGGTCTGTGATGGACAGCTACCTATTGACTGTGGCTGGACTCCACAGCCATCGAGGCCATACCAATAATAACAGGAGGGATAGTGATCCTCTCCCAGACCATGTTTTCCTTCCACCAAGAGGATCTTCAAACACAGACCTCACAGCTGTCACAACAGGAGATGGTTCAGACTGAGGTAAATGTCAGGGTGCCCTTGAGCAAGGTGAGCCTGTCTTCACCAAAAAACAACAGCATCCAACTTTGTTTACATTTTTCTGAAATACAAAGATTTGTGGTCATGCAAATAATCACTGTTCAGAGGACAGAAGTTGTTATGACTGCTCAGAAGCTCTTAGGACAACACAATAGTTTTTCAAAATGGTCACTGTAAGGGTTAATTCCCAGTACTTCTTACCATGCTAACTCTGAGAGACAAGGCGGTCCCAGTAACTTCTAAACCGTGCTGGTTTATTCAAGGATCACAGGTAAAATTAACATTACATGCTCAGGTATCTTGCACCTCCAAACTGCACGCAGGCAGATGACAGATGAAAGACCCTGAACCCAACAGGCCTGTACATTATATCTGGTTTGGGCTAACCCTATTCTACACAGGAACGTCAAACCGTGACGTCACCTGATATGCCAGCTATGCAGCTGACCAGAGCAGTAGTCAAAACATGAAGAAAATCAATGTGTGTGTGTGTGTGTGTGTGTTGATTAAGTGGTGTGTAGCTAAAAACATTCTGGCAGGACATTCCGTGACATGTCCTGGTACTAAACATAAGCAGATATTATGATTACGATTACGGTTAAACACATAATAATAATAATAATAATCATCCTGTCTGCTGACAATCAAACTTTTCTATCTAGTTATCCTTGCCCATGTGCACCCTGCTAAAATCTCATGACAATGACTAAGCGTTTAAACAGTCTAACTAGACATCCTGTCTCCACTAAACATTTCTAATACAACAAGTACCTAACCAATATCTATCTGACTAAAAAATACCTAACAGTCACAGTGTTGGGTTAGGTGGTCATATTAAGAATTTCTACTGTGACTTACTTAGTCTTAGACTCCATCTCTTTTTCTTCATGCTTGTGCATGGCAGAGCACTCTGAAATCCTAATACCGATTCCTACCAAAGGTATCGGGTATACATGGGTTTTTTATATCCGACTAAACCAGCTCTTAACTGGCTGCTGATGGCATTCCCACTGCCAAATGACCCAGCTTGGCTCTCTAGCAGATGAGCTTGTTTCCCCTCTGGTACGTCATATTTGACGTCATTACGTTGGTGATGTCAAATATGTGTTCTGGTAGACAAAGTTGTAAACAAAGCAGCATGGAAGCTAATGAGACGGTCAGCATTATTTCTTCATCATTACTTTTGTTTTGTTTTCTTGTCAAATGTAAACCACATACATGTGGTTGTGTTTTGGTCCTCAGTTATCATTGCAGTGCTATGACATAGTGATGACAATGTGCACGTCATTGCATATGTTTGTGGACTTTCCCGTTGTTTCCAAGCCGAGGTGTGCTGAGGCAAAGCAGATAACAACCCATGTTGATTGCAGAGTCATTTGTCCAGGTAGTTGCATCCCCTGCAGGTCAAAGCCGAGGTGTGGTGAGCTTACATGGGTTTTTAGGGCGGTGGGAAAGGGGCTTATAAGTTGTCTTGTGTCCACTTGTCATGCTGTGGAGGTTGTGCTACAGTTGTGCTGTTTTTACAGCAGACATGAAGCAGCAGTCAGATCATTGATTGAAATTATTTTTATGACCGCCTGGTGAGTCTTTTATTGTCTACGCACTTGTTGAAATTACTCTTGGACTGTGGCTCATGGTGACAGGTTTGGTGTTCACAATGAGCTGGGTGGAGCTTAGTGAGCAGGGAGAGGGAGGGATGGGCAGAGCGGAGGCGATTGGTTCTAGAGGTTTCATGCTAGTGTTAGTTTAATTTTAAAATGTTACAAATTGTAGCTTTAACTAGAGCTTAACCCCAGAGAGGGTGGGTCAACCCACTCTTTATGGGTCAGTTTGAAAGGCACTGACAAACAGTCCAGGATAATATCATTCACCTTCAGAAGGACCCATTTTGTTTCTTAGGTTTTAGGATTTGTTGAGCAAAGATCATAATGGAGTTATCTGACTCTTGAATTTGTAACAAAGATCAAGCAGGTAACTGTCTGCCAAAAAGCTCAGGATGAGCTCAAGATGGAGACAGTAATAACTCTCTGGTGAGTGTAGTTTCAGAGCTCAGACAGCAGGGAAGTGTCTCTCCTGGGAGACAGCAGCTTGTTAAGTCAACTCCAGCTGGATGTCTCTCTGCTGTCAGTCAATGGAGACCACTTCTCATTTTCCAACATCTGACTTGACCAGAAAAGAGTGATGTGAAACTGCATTTCTGGCACAGTGCAGCACCAGAGCAAAGACAGTTTTTTTCTTTTCTCTTTTTTTTTTTGCATTGTTTGGATTTGTGGTCAGCCTTGTAATGTGATGGGTGTTGGACAGATATTTCTCCTAATTTTCCTTTTGGCTGTTCAGTTTAGCTATCACACACCTCCGGAAAAGACACTTCTCTAATCCCTATACCCATTCTGAACAACACCATCATTATGACCTCTGACGTCACAGCAGCATGTTACCAATAGAAACCAGGTGCTGTTTTTTCCATGAATCATTAGACAAGCAAGCACACAATCCATTGAGAGTGAATGATTAATGGATCAAGGCTTATTTCTATCATCAACACAAGGACATGAACCCAGGGAGTTATGGGAAATTCTGAGGACACGGTGATTGAACATTCAGTGGCAATTCCCAGGACCAGTTAAGGACAGTGCATACGTTCGTCTCATACTGTAAAATATCACGCATGTGGAGGTTGAATTCCTCAGTGTCACCACCTCCAGTGTGATGTATCATAAAACATATTTTATCACCCCTCCCTCTCCAGCTGTGAAAATATTTTCTCTGTCAAACATCTGTTGGAGGAATGTGGGGGACAGAGCGGGTTCACTTCCTGTCCACAAAGCTGCCAAATGGTAACCTGCCCCCCAACCACACTCCCTTACTGCTTCCCAGTAGGTATCCAGCTCTGCCCCGATACCTCACAGCATCCTTAAACTCACATACACTATAGCCACATATAGTTTTATATGTGTATAATATACTGTGCCGTATCAGGAGAGGCAGAAAAGTTTTCTATCAGGTCACTGTAGGGGAACACTAGTCAATCATTGTGCTCCCTAACAAAAACCTGTGGAACATCATCACATGATGATGTTATGAAAATGTTTGGCAAATAAAACAACTTCTGTTCATGTTAAACTAACAGTAATTGATTTTTTTTATATTAACAATATGAATCTAATAACTATATGCGCAACGTGGAAGGTGTCATTAATACTGAGGAACCCACAGCAAATCCTGGTGTTCTGTGGAGCTTTTTTGCCTTTTTAGCTTATTGTTTTTGCTTTTACCCATCCTGTTCATGCTGCAGTGGGCAGCAGTTCTGTGGGGGTGGGGGGTGTTTTCATAAACCCACAGCATAAAGACAACATTAGTAACAAGCTGGAACATTTAGCCACTAAGGAGCTATATATTTTTCTGAGCACTTGATGAAGACCATACTGGAGTTTAAAGGAGGGTAAACATTAGATTTGCATTTGTCCCAAGATCAGCAACACAACTCCAAACGTGTCTGCTGGATGTATAAAGAAGTGCTGCTGTGGTTGCTCTCGTATAACATATTTGTGGTGTAAATACAGGATTAAACCTGTTAATAATACAGTCTTCACAGGTGGAAAAAATACTGAACTTAACCTTGAGCTGCCATAAATTCTTGCCTCTAAAACTTATTTTATCATAATATTTTGACTCACTGGGAGGCAAAAATTTACTGTAAAATGCCTGTGTTTTCATATGAAGACTGGCATGTTGAAAGGGCAATTACTTATGTCAGTGAGATTTTAAGGTAAGGCAAATAAAACAAACTTGTCACAATTAAGGTAATATTTCCATCCTGGTTAAACGTGCACAACTGAGAATGCATTCTTCAAGAGAATACAGGTCACACGGTCCATCCACAACCTACTGACATAGCTATAGAGCAGGCTGCTAGTAAAGGCAATATATTCAGAAATTCAAGTCTATTTTTTACTAGTTGGTGTCAAGCTGCCTGAGAGCAGTACAAGTACAGGTATGTTTACTTTGTTACCAGATCTTTCTGACACATACTGAAGATCCCCATTACACCTTTGTCCCGATTACTTGATGTACATTTGAGCTGCAGATTGAAGTTATAGGTATAGACTTTGTTGTATGATTGGTATAGTTGGCTAACAATGTGATATGGCTCTGCGAATAATACGTATATACCTCCACCAACCAAGTCGCAACAGACTGAGGTATTAATGAGCAAACCGCTGAATCCCCACATAATTTACATGGACAGTTTTCCCCTTAAGGTTAAATAACATAATCTTAAAACAATCTCTGTGACTCAGAGTTGAGATAAACAGTTTTGCATCACTTACCCATAGCATGATGGACAATATTTGATCATTTCTGTCAATATGGACATGAATTGAAGCTTAAAGGCTTGATGATCTACATTCTTTGCACACTCTCACAAAGTCATCGAGTGAAGACAGTTTGTCAGTAGGTGTCATTCACACACTGACAGCGAAACAGAGCAGCTCTTGGCATGTTTATCACAGTAGGTCAGTAGCTGTCATTTGGCTGTCTACCCACATGATGCTTATGACATCTGTTTATTCTGCTCCTGGCTTTGTATCTACAAATATCAATAGAGTGAGGTGACCCTGGGAGGTCAACAACTTACAGGCACAAAACTCAAAGAAATGATAAAGATGAGACTAAAATAGAGCCTTTTGGTCGAGCACATCATTCTACTGTTTTCAGAAAACAAAATGAGGCCTTCAAAGAAAATTAACATGGTCCCTACTGTCAAACACGGTGCAGGTTCACTGATGTGTTGGGGTTGCTTTGCTGCTTCAGCCACTGGATGTCTTGACTGTGTGTGTATGGGATTATGACATCTGAAGACTACCAGTGAGTTCTGGGGCCCAGTGTAGGGCCCACTGTCAGAAAGTTGGGTCTCTGTCAGAGGTCATGGTCTTTCAGCAGGTTGCAGCAGGACAATGACCCAAAACAGACTTCAAAAAGCACCAAAAATGGTTTCAGACAATGAGTTCTGAAGTGGCCAGCAATGAGTCCAGATCTAAATCCCATAGAGCAGCTGTGGAGAGATCTCAGAGCAGCAGCTGGGAGAAGGAACCCTTCAAATCTGAGAGACCTGTAGCAGTTGGCAAAAGAAGAGTGCTCCAGAATTCCAGTAGAGAGGTGGAAGGAACTCACTGTATATGTTATGTGCTCAACAACTTTATTGTGGTGATGTTGCCATGTTCCCAGAGCTCAAAAATTTATTTGGTGTGTACAATGATATCACAACCTGAGAGAAACAATGGCCAAACCTTCAAATATGAGAGCCACATTGTAATAACCTGGACTCATTCTTTAAGTATAGTAACTGAGTCACTTTGGTTCAAGTAGAAGTCTTGTTATACAGTACATGTTATTTTACTGTGCATCAAGCTTATAGTTTGATTTGGAGACACTGCATTTCTCAGAATATGGGATGAGAGGCTTCTAAAATAATCTGACCTATAAAGTCAAAGTATTCCACATAGTTTTACATTTGATTTACATTCTTCTGAATGCAGGTCAGACTGGGTTACTCCGAGGCCCATCAGTCACTCAGAGGTCATCCACTCAAGCCACTGGCCCCATCCTTGGCCTTGCATTCGTTATCTGAGTGACCTCCAAGGTCAGGCAGGCCAGGAAGCAGATGGGCAGGGCTCTGATATATCACCACATGCTGTGGTCAGTTGGAATTGGCTGCATTCCTGTGTAGCTGGACGAAGACAGAATGTGTTATCAGAGCAGGGTGTGAGGGGCCTGCTGTTTAGCTTTGGCTGTGCTGGGGCCAGACATACAGGGTTCCCATTATTCATGTGGGGTCCTGGCATTAGCACTCCTGCCATTATGCTGCACTAGGGGTGCAGCACCAACTGCCACTTAGAGTACTGTACAATCAACTATGTGGAGGACACTGTGAAAGAGGGGGCTGGGGATGGAGGGGAGGGTTTCCTGCCAAGAATCCTGAAAGACAGCCATGATACTGGACTGTGAAAGTAATTATGCTGTATTACTGAATGTACTGAGGGTTTGATTCAAATAGCTTACCACAGATACACTCATTGTCATACAGTTGGTTCACAGTATTGCTGCAATTGCCCTGCTGGTGCTATGGGGTGGCAGTAATGATGAGGAGTTCATCTATTCATCTAACACTTTGATCCAAAGTAGAAAATCTCTACGACTAAGTGGCGAGTGTCATAAAATTTGCTTTGGATGTTCCCAATCCCGAAGAACAAATTTAAGGCTTCATAGAAGCACTGATGTGGCATCATTTTCAAAATTTTATCCTAACTATACTAGTCCATAACAAAATCACTGGGGTCATTTCTATTATATTACAGTAGCTGTGGACATTAATAATCTATAATATGTATCCAGTTAAGATATAAGAGATTTTCAGTAACCCCTTGACATTTTCTATAATGCAACAAAATGGCTACAAGTTATTCATAATTGCACAGAGTCAGAACTGAGTACATTGCTAAATAAATTTGTGCTTGTGTCCACCAGATGGATTGAAGTTCAATCTTCAGCCATTTTTCACTCTAAACTGGTGATAATTATCTTTGGGATTATCATTATGAGTGATCCATTATAGTACACAAAATCCTTTGACCCATTATTAATAAAATGGATAAGCGCAGTTTTGAGAAGAACTGAATTGTAGCATGTTGTTGGCCCTGCATTTAAATTTTTTTTTTTTTTTTTTTTTTTTGTGGGTGCTTTGAAAATAGCAACTAACAAGATTGTGTTCTGTACTTTTAGGCCAGGGTTAGTGTATGACTTGAAGATCACTGTAATGACTGTGATTCCAAGGATTTTCTAAATAGACCACATCTCTGTATCGTCTCTTGAACATAGCAGTGCAGTTTACAAAGCCCAGGCCCAGCTGCACCATCATCCATTCCCCATGGGCCCTCACTGATTACAGTTGTTGCCTCCTACTCTTCCTGTCTGTGGAGCAAGAGCCCTTGTTGGGTTGATTTCTTTGAGCAGCTTGTCCTCCCTTTGCCGTCCCCCTGGCGGAGTGCTTAGCGTTGAGATGTGGACAGCGAGGATGCGCCATCAAATGTGGGCTAATCACTGTACCTCTCCTCTGCTCTCTGCACCACACCACAGGAGTCATACACACACCCACTTTATCTGAGCACACTAAAATAATCTTATTACAGTGCCATTGAGCACACGAGTTGTGCAGCAGGAGTCCTTCATGCCAGCTAATCTCAAATGCAGCATGGTGGTGAGTGTTCCCAGTTAATGCCACAGTAATGTCATTTTGTCATAATGTCAGCCATGGTGTTATTGGATTTAGGTGTTGTGGCACACAGTAGGTTGTGAAAGCTGTAGCAGCATGCCGTCAAAGTAAGATTAATACAGAAGTCCAAAACTGATAAATCCACTGTATTCAGGTAAAGGTGAAGTAATCATAACCCTGTCCCTCTGAAATCATAAATTCAGTGAGTACACAGCAGACAATGATTGAGTAATTTACTCAAATGCAGTATTTCTTCTTTTACACAGTATTTACATTAATAAACATTTCTTAGAAAATGTTGCTACTAATGAGACACCAACAACATTTCCCACCAACATTTGCTCAACACTTACTAATGACAGATTCTAGACTGAGGAGTCAGAGGAGTCAACCTGTACGTACACGTGGGTGAATGTTGCACTGTAACAACTCATAGCGAGTTTTGTGCAGTCATGTACAAATTAACCCTCCTGTTATGTTGCAGGTCAAATTGTACAGTAAAAAATCTAAAAACAACAGTTAAAAGTATTTTATTGGTATGAAACTTCTTCTGCTTGGCTTAATAGGTGTAATCAACATATAAAATGAAAATGGTTCATTTCACATATTTGCAGCCTGCCCCTGCATGTTTTTAGATACTGTTTGGGTTATGTTATGAAAAACGAGTGCATTGTCCTCATTGAACCATAATCTGTGAAAGGTAAAGAAAACCATTGCACTATATAGTGATTGAAATGGTTAGTAATGATAAGGTTAACCCAGGAACATCACTGCGGTTCCTGAGAAATGAACATAACAGGTGGGTTAAGCAACATATAGGCTCACAGGAGCTGGCAGTGGTCTAACACTGAGATAAATACACCATAGCAGAAAGTCATAACAGCCACAGTAAAGGGAACACCTGGGAGAAAATGAATTATCTCTCTCTCTTTGAAAAATAAGATCACCAGATCAAATAGCCTGGAAATTTTCCAGACAAGTTCAAACAAAAACAAAGAGGGTTGAGTACTCAGCAAACAAGGCTGCTTATTTAAGGACCTCTGACAGACTATTTCTGAGGGTTACACAGTGCTGCTCAGGCAATTATTACAGCAAAAATGCATTATGGTTCAGTCCAGCCCAGGTCTGTGACCTGGTGGAGGTTGATTTACAGCTCAGGCAATGTGGAGACTGACAAGTGTGCTGCTGTAGGTCACATACAAGACTGACTGTAAATTGCAGCCCCATTATATGAGGATACTCCAGGTCAGCCAGATTCACTTACACCGTCACCCTAATTCCTTGTGTGTAACATACTTGGCCAATAAAGGTGATTATCCTTATCCTTATCCTAATCTATTTGCATTTGATGAAAAAACCCATACATTCCTTTAGAATGCAGATAAACAGTATGAGCACAGTTTTCTTGGCTTCTCAATCGGTTTTCAGTGGATCCATTGTGTTAATTACCCCGTGACAGCACAGTGATCGAATGTATAGCTGTACTGTAACAACTCAATAGCACACATTTGAATAGCCACATTTTTCCAGAAAGACAGCAGTTGTAATAAATTTGGATTGTAATTGTAACTGTTGTAATAAATTCAGAATCCACACACAAAGGGCTACATAAGGTAGGAATATACTGTAAATGCTGTTCCCCAGGGTACATCTCTACAGGCCTCTAGTGGTAATTAACAGTGGTACTAGACAGCACAGTGGGATACAAAATTAACTTTAGTATCCCCAAATAATCTGACATATGCTTCAATATTTCTGAAGGATCCAGAATATGTATAAATATGAAACTACCGTCATGCAGAATTCTAATAATTACAGCTTGACATCCAAATTTAACCTCTTTATTTCTCAGGAATCCAACATGTACTTCTACTGTTCTCATGGATCCACAATACACACTGCTCTCTGTCTCTAGATACAGTATCTGTAACACATGTTAACAAAATGTCCAGATGATCCAGATAAATGCAGCCCAGGTCTCTGGTCATTATGGATAAACAATAAACATTTGTTGGAACCTAAAATTTAGGGAAAATGTCTACCAGTTGTCAAAGATCCACGTTGTAATTGACCTAATACAACATGCAGGACGGTTTTAGACCCCTAGAATCCAGAACATAAAGGCTTCCACCTGTACAGTTCTCAAACTTTATATTCATCCATGATCCAGATATAAATGTTTACACAGCCATCAAGTTCCAGTTTGGCTCTCTGAAGCAAATCAAGAGTACACTGTTAAAAACTGTCAGGTATAAAGATAAACATAGGCAAGCTCCACCCCCAAAATCCAAAATGCATCTTTATTTTATTTGTGGACCAGCAATACATATTCATAGGGCCTAGAGCAATAGTTTATCATTTGTCCAGGATCCATAACTAATCTGTACTCATGCAAAAAATTTTTACAGCCTTCTTGCAGAATGCATCTCTAAATGGCACCACAATCTAGTATCCACCATTGTAGCCCTCTTACTGATGAGCTGCAGAATGTGAAGTACACCTCTCTATATCTCAGGGGTCCCGAATAGACCTCTACAGTCCTCTGAGGTCTGCGTGGATGTATGGAGGACTACATCTGTTATACTTGCGTACCATTTTGCAGTCTGTACAGGCTATACAGTCCGCTACAGGTAGGTTATCCATTCTGATGCCTTAACAAAAATAGGCACCTCAGAGAAAGAGGACATGTCTGAGATTTTATAATTCATAGTGTGAAATCTGGTTGGATATATTCAAAGTTTGCCTCCCTGTGACTGAACACAGCAGGTTTTCTTATTCACCTTGAATGTCTATGCCAAGCAGTAACATGGCAGTTGGACCTAGTGGGCCCTCACACCATACAACATCCTAAGAGGAAATCAAATGCTTGTCTGTTAACTGGTCATAACTGCTGTGTAGCAGCAGCCATAACCAATAAGCCATGCCAAAGCTGTGGATTTGTGATCTGTCTCCTCTGCACAGTTTTTTCCCCCACTGTTTCAAAGGAATGTTGGTAGGGCTCCTGTCCTGCAGCAACTGGGAAACAAAAGAGGAAGAAAGCCTCTGACACTGGTGAATGTGGGGGCTGGGGGGCCTAGAGAGAGACACTGCAGCTGGTTCCTCTGCTTCAATCAGAGAGCAACACTTCCCTCTAGAGTGTCTGCCGCTGCATCTGCATCTTCAGAGAGGGGGTAGGGAGGGTGGCCGACAACCAGCCATCTCTGTGCTACCATGGCGGGAGGACTGCCAGTGATGACAGATCAGATTGTTTGTCTCCACTGCATCTGATTTAGTGCTCTGTTTTCCCCAGCAGCAAGCGGCAGCAACAACAGTGTGTTCATGTCTGTGTCAGCATGTTGTAGAGGCATGTACTGTGTGTGTGTGCAGATACACTGTATGATTTGGATTTAAAGCATGGTTCAAATGTTCATTAGCTGAGATAATTAATATGATGACACACTGTGAAATATATAATTACCTCCGCCATGGAGGTTATGTTTTTGGTTCCTTGCATGCGTGTGTGTGTGTTCATTAGCAGGATTACAGACAAACGGCTAAATGGGTCATCAGCATACTTGGTACAGATGTTGGTGGGGACCAACCCTAAAAGTAACTAGATTTTGGCTGAAAAAGGTCAAAGGTCAAGGTCACAAAACATAATGAAAATCACAAAAATCCCCATTTTTAACATGGGACCAAATTTTAAAAATTATCTTTGTCAAACTTTATCAAAATGATTTGAAAATTGACACACATATGTAGGGTGGCAATGTCTATCAACAGACCAAATTTCATCCAGTTCTGATATAGATTCTTGATCTGACAGCCATTTAAATTTAGCATTGAAAAACCCATTTAATGCCTAATTTCCGCCATATATTCAACTATAATGACGCTACAACCCTGAAATGCACATTATAACTGCCTTTTATACCCTCAAAGATGATCAGAATCCGATGTGGATAAAGAATTTTAGGATACATTTTATGTTGTTTTGGTCCATATGGGCTTCAGGATTTAAATATCAGAGTTTGAGCTGATTTCCTTTGATGGGGTAACAGCTGTGGACTCATTATGTTACGGTTTGCGACTGTGCTTCCTGTTTTTGTGTTGTTTTTTTCTAATCTCTCCCTACCACTCTGTCACTGCAGTCTAACTAGCTCTGATCACCTCCACCTGCAGCTCATTATCTCCCGGTTCAGTTCACTACATATACGCCCTTTCCTGTTCATTCTCTGTTGGTTCTTCACACATAATCTACAAACCCAAGCGCACGTCCTCGTTGACTTCACTTACCTGCTTCTAGTGATGGATGATCAAGGTTTTGTTGAAGCTTCAACACAGTATTCACAAAAATCCTTCATTACTCGAGGCTTCAATGACACAGTGCTCGAGTAGGACATCTAGTGGTCAATAAAATGAAGTGCAATCAAGATGTGTCATTGGTTCATGGATTGTTTGGGATTTTATTCACCATACATTTTCCTGTTCCACTACACTACATGGTTGTATGGTTTCAAGCTGAGGCAGTAAAAAATAAAATATACATGAACTCATGTTGAAGACCATGTTTCTTATTTGGCACGTCTGATTGTAACCCTATATACTTTTATACTTATACTTTGTGTTATGAAACATTTAAATGGTGCTGCTACATTCATGAGATGTGCTCTACAAATTCAGAGAGATGTCATTTTTACATGGGACTGGTGCAAATAAAGATTATAGTATGGGCTTTGGCAAAGTATGTTTTGGGGTTCATTGGTAAAGAGGGTGTGCTTGTGTAACTGTTATCTAGATATGCATATACAGCTAGATAGTTAATCTATTCTCTCTCTCTCTCTTTCTCTCTCTCTCCATATATATATATATATATGTGTATGTATATGTAACATATCTATATATATCTTATGTATAGCTAATGTTATTTAGGACTATCTATGTAATTATATCTAGTGTTATCAAACTATGTAACTAATTTATGTTTCTCTATGTAACTTACTATCTAGCTATCTATTGATCTATCTCTCTTATCTACACTGATTCTCCATCTGCTATTGTCAGGATTGGCATGTGCTGCTGCCAAATACTGTTTATGGTGAACTCAGACGAACTGGGGTACAGTAGAGGAAGATACTTTTACTGATGTAAAACAAAACAAACATGCAATGTCCAGAATCTGTATCGGGTCGTTAAGACAGTCCAAGGTCGGTGCCGGTAATCACATACAGCCAGGGGATCTAAACTCAGGAAGTCAGATAGGAGATAGCAGAAAGCTGGTACACTTGTAGGCAATCAGGATCTGGGAGGGAATAGGCAAAACACAGTGTTCAGAACAACAATCCAAGGTCAAAACAAGAGGGACAGGCAAGAATTACAGGCTGGAGAGTCAGAGCTGGAGTCTAGAACAATCTGGCAGCATTCTAGTGAGGGAACGCTGCCTATAAGCTGTTGGACACAGGTGTGAGTAATCAGAAGCAGGTGAACACAGATTAAACTAAAGAGTTCGTAACTGAGGTGTGACTGAAAAGGAAATGGATACAAAATAAAAGCACACGACAGGAAGCAGATGGGGCAGGATCATGACAGCTATAACCCTACTAACTCTCAAAGCAACTAACGGCAGCAACAGCAGCAAATCAACCTGCTCTGCAAAGAAAAATTCAAATGAACGCCACCAAAAAGGGATATCCTGTCTCTGAATACACATTATCCCGCAAAGTGACTCACATGACCAACCGAACCAATCAGCTGATTTATATGTCATCCGAGGCACTCAACTGCTTCGAATGTCACTCAAGTGCTTCAAACGTCACTAGTCACGTGATCAAAACACGCCTCGGCACAGTGGTTCTATACAATTGCTTCATGAGCTACTGCGCATGTGTCGGCACCTCGGGTGTTTAGAGGACTATCACTACCTGCTTCCCGACCTGCTACTCTGCACTTCCAGCTCCAGTTCTTCATTCTTCGACTCTGCACTCTCCAGCTCTGCATTTCCCGGTTCTCCATTCGCCTGCCTTCGTCCCCAGCTCCACATTACTCGCCTGTCGCATCTTCAGTTTCACGCTGCCTGACTGTCTCGCCTCTGTCAGCCAACGAAGCCTGCCGGTCCTGTCCAGAACCTGCTCTGCCTCTGTTTCCCTCTCTCCTCCATCCAGTAACCTGTTACTTTGTATATTCAATAAACTCCTTTTTGTTCCACTCCTGCGTGTGTGTGTGTGTCTGCATATTGGGTCTACCTGTTACCCGCAGCCTTGACTCATAAGGCTGATTTTGTTTCCCTGTTGACACCTTCAACCTTTCTTTTTTACACATAGCAAAAATTGCTGATTCAAAACATTAATGTTTTAATTAATTTCTATGGAAATGAACACCTTAATGCAGACAGTTTTGAAAACAAGTTCTATTATTGTGAATCGAATGGAAACATTACTTCCAGCACACACATTATTTAATGTTTTTACAGTTCAGCTGCACTTTATTTTGCTGTAGACACAGTAGCTTCTAATTTTTCATTTCACTAGTCAGGACCACTCCTTATGGTTGATGTGGGTGAGGTGAGTTTGTGTGACTCAAACTAATGCTGCTTGGTGACTGTGTGTGTGTGAGAAAGCAATTTAAAAAAAATGCCATACAGAAATCTGACTTGGGGGGAAAATGGAGTCATTCAGTCCCCACTCACATAAGCTGGCTTTGCCAAAAACTGAAACTGACTACCCGACAGAAGAGTGCTGAAATTCAAGTATGTAAATGCTGGCAGTGCCTGGACCTGCCTGGACCTCACAAATTAAGGGAACAGATCAGAGGCATTAAGACAGGTCCAAGGACAGACTAACCCCAAGTATGTTACACACAAGGAATTTGTTTCCGGTACAGAACCGAGGTAGCCATCTGCAGCGCCAACTCAACCGATGGCTCCAACCATCGGGGGCAACTTGGGGGTTCAATGTTTTGCCCAAGGACACTTTGGCCTGCGGATTGCAGGCACCGAAATTTGAACCTCCGACCTATACACTATATTGCAAGAGATCCATCTTAGCAGGACATTTGGTTTTCAAAACATATTAAAAGAAGAAAGAAACAGGCAAAAATGATTCTATTTGTTTGCAGAAGATTTTGGTTATGTAAAGAATTTGAAGAAATATATTAATTTAAAACCTTACCCTATGATTGTGTTATTTGCACCTGCAAGTGATTACAAGCATTTGTACATATTTAAACCTGTTTGACTTCAGTGAGTATGCCACATTTTCACTCTATGTCTGGCACATCTTTTATATAATATACATTTTTATTATACATATATAAATATAATAAAAAATACACACACACATATGCGTTTCTATTTCGTGCCCTACAAGGTCTGAAAACTGTAGTGTAGTTACATATGAGATGAAGATGATCATTTTCCTGCTTCCCAAGGGGGATTCACTATGTCTGAGATCCTCACAGATTCTCCAGAAGCCTTACCCGAGATGTCCTAACACAGTATAGATACCAGCTTTTATCAAACTCGATCTGACAGTTCTAGGTGAAAGGTTATCCAATCAGAAGCATTGTCCCGCCCCCCGGGTACTTCTGTTCTCTCCCTGATAGATGAATCTAGAAAATAAAGACAGGTTAATGATTATGTTTGTAATGTTATATAGTGAATAAAACAAATGGTAGATAGAAAGTAGAGTAGTGATTTGTATATTAAATAGAGTAAAATAGGAGAAAGTAAGACTTAGCTTTATAATTAGTTTCAAAGGAGACCCATCAGCAACATAAGACGACAGATGTCCTTGAGTTAGGTTCGAGTAATTGCAGAGGCGTGAAACAGCTATTTAAAAAAACATAGCCGTTATTATGTAGTGTGAGATGAATAAAACAAAATGGGCATACAGCTAAAACGGAGTAGTGATTTATATATTAAATAGAGTTGAGCTGATATTTCGTTTCAAATGAGGAGAGTGAGAACACAACAGACGCCTTGAGTTAGGTTTGAGTAAAATTCAGAGGTGTGAAACAGCTATTTAAAAAGACATAACCATTATTATTAGGGTTTGTTTGTAATGTTATATAGTGAATAAAACAAAATGGACATACAGCTAAAACAGAGTAGTGATTTTGCACATTTCACAGAGTAGAAGAGGAGAGAGAGAGATTCTACTGGATATTTAGTTTCAAAGGAGACCTGTGGAAACATGAGACAAAAGATGTCTGAGTTATTTATTAGGGGTAATTCTGTAGGTGGCAAAACACCGTTTGTTTGAGATAAATCAAAGCCTAGCATATGTTTCCGTCACAGCCTGTTTTTGTAAGAGAGCTGCAGAAAACAGGGTAAAACACCTCGCAGCTGTTCACCCCCTCTCAGACTCACTGCTTTATAAACCGCTCTGCTTTTTGCAGCATTGAAAAATCTGATACACTGAAAAATCGTTTCCTTCAGCAAGCAGCCTGTAATAACGAGAGAGAAAAATGGCTACACCATCCACTCCTATCGAGAAATTATATAGCATTATCAGTAACATACCAGTGATGCTGACCGAGGAGTCAGCCTTGTCCCGGGCTCTGAAAAAAGTCACCATGCAGCTCTGCAGGATTCAAAAGCCCCCGAACGCGTCGCTTCATGGTGAGTTGAAATTATTGTCAGGATATTGCGAGTACGTGTTCCAGTATACAACCGGTGAGCTGTTCCTGTACCAGCTGAGAGAAGGTGAAACTTTCACTCCGGAGATGTTGAGGACTCCAATTACAGCGAATGATTGGGGCGTCCTGAGATGTATAGTGATTGAACATCTCATTGAAAGCTACCAAGATGCTAATGGTGAGGATGATGATGATGAGGAGGAGGAAGAGAAGGAGAACCGAGACCCAGCAAATAAGAAAAGACGATATCCTGCAGAACAGCCTGAAAACACCCGCGACCCGCTGACCAAAGTGATGAGGCAGAGCGAGAGCTCCGCGGCCAGCGGCAGCAGCAGCACCCCACAGGCGAGGCCAGATTCCAAGATCTTAAAAGCCGTGTGGGAGACACACAGCAGCAGTTCGGGGCACTGGTACTACAAAATTGTGGCACAGGGGCTAGGGGATAAAAACGGAGTAATGAGTATGTACAGGTTCAACACAGAATGTGGTGTATTTCAGGAGACTCTGAACCTCCGCTGTATAACTTGGATAGACATTTTTAACAGGTAGGGACAAGAGATTACAACGTTATTTCGTGCCAGCCAGCAGTGGCAGGAGATTGTAATGTTGAAAAAAGTCCTGTTTGCATACACACACCCCCGCATC
>NW_018127994.1:557148-557423 GCF_001952655.1 Monopterus albus
TTTTTAACAGGTGGGTACACAAGATTACTATCTTATTTCGTGCCAGCCAGCAGTGGCAGGAGATAGTGGTACTGAAAAAAGTCCTGTTTGCATAGCCACACCCCTACAACCTTCCAGCCACCCCCTCCGCCCTGAAATAAATAGAGATTGAAGTTTTTCAGCAACCACTCCACTCCACGACCAAACTCTTTTGGGTTTTTTTCATCCCCAGCAACAATGAATCCTTCCAAGACTGAACCTGCAGCTCCACAGCCCTCTCCTGCTTCATCCACGGC
>NW_018127994.1:557540-580497 GCF_001952655.1 Monopterus albus
AAGACAACAGCCAGCACAGCGATGACAGTAGCCAGAGGGAGGAGGAAGACAACAGCCAGCACAGTGATGACAGTAGCCAGAGCAGCGCCAGTAGCACCCCGAGCAAGGATAACATCGAGGAGAGAGAAGTGTCTCCTCAACCGCCCAGCATAACCCCCATGGATCTTGACACAGTCAGTGAGGAGCCCGAAAGGGGATGTGATGAGGAACTAGAAAGCAGCATCAGTAACACCCCGAGCAACGATGACATCGAGGAGATGCTTCTCTCTCCTCAGCCAACTAGTACACCCCTCACGGATCTTGACATGGTCCGTGAGGAGCAAAGTGGTGATGAGCTGGACGGGGCTATGATCAAACTGTTTTCTGACAGTGTCTTGTCACCCGCGTCTTGTATGCTGCAATTCAGGATCACAACGAATATCTGTGTTACGGCTGCAAGATATCGCATCTGAGCCAGAAGCAGCACACTTGCCTTTTTGGCATTCCGGACAATTTTCTGAGCACTCATTATGATGGTCTGAAGAAAAGTGTCCTGACAGACCGCTTCCTGTTTGCTGCATCACAGTTGCTGGACAAATGCAGCATCCGTGTCTCTGAGGAGAAGATCAGAGGAGCTGCAGAAAACATTCTACTAGACCTGAGAGATTCCGAGAACTTGGAGAAAGTTTTGAGTGAAGCGGCACCGCCTGGGTGGGAGATTCTGTTTTAAAAATATGAATGAATGAAAAAACACACGCTTATATAGTAAGGTGTAAAAGAGAATAAGGGGCCAGGGAATAAGATTACGCTTAAGGTAAAAGATGCCTTCCAAACTTGAGACTTTAATGAAAAAAATTTATTACGATCCGGCTCATACCGGTAGTTATGGAGGCGTGCAGGCTTTACACAGGGCCTTCCATTTATCCTTTTGCTGTGTGAAAAGCATTTATCCTTTTGCTGTGTGTAATGTTTAATTTCTTTATAACTACAGTTATTTCCATTTATCCTTTTTGTTGTGTGAAAAGCATTTATTCTTTTGCCAAGTTTTTTCTCAGGGGTTAGGAGTAATAACCAATGTTTATCTACATATTATCATTTTTGCTGTGTGAAAAGCATTTATCCTTTTGCTGTGTGTAATGTTTAATTTCCTTATAACTACAGTTATTTCCATTTATCCTTTTTGTTGTGTGAAAAGCATTTATTCTTTTGCCAAGTTTTTTCTCAGGGGTTAGGAGTAATAACCAATGTTTATCTACATATTATCATTTTTGCTGTGTGAAAAGCATTTATCCTTTTGCTGTGTGTAATGTTTAATTTCCTTATAACTACAGTTATTTCCATTTATCCTTTTTGTTGTGTGAAAAGCATTTATTCTTTTGCCAAGTTTTTTCTCAGGGGTTAGGAGTAATAACCAATGTTTATCTACATATTATCATTTTTGCTGTGTGAAAAGCATTTATCCTTTTGCTGTGTGTAATGTTTAATTTCCTTATAACTACAGTTATTTCCATTTATCCTTTTTGTTGTGTGAAAAGCATTTATTCTTTTGCCAAGTTTTTTCTCAGGGGTTAGGAGTAATAACCAATGTTTATCTACATATTATCATTTTTGCTGTGTGAAAAGCATTTATCCTTTTGCTGTGTGTAATGTTTAATTTCCTTATAACTACAGTTATTTCCATTTATCTATTCTGGCCAATTCCAGGATCCAAGAAAATCTTTTTCTAGGTACTCTGCCTCAGTATGTGGCATTAGCTATGGTAAGGCCTTTACAGGGAGGAGCGATCTAAACCCCTTCAACTTTATACACGCGGATCTTGAGTTCCTGGCATTATGCCAAGATGGGAGGCAGATCCCAGCAAAACCCTTCTAGCCTCAGTTTGAAAACAACCTTGCCATGAGAGAGTATTATAACCTCATTACAAACACCGCACGCCACCTGAAAGACTATTTGATGTGCTTCAATATAAAAGATTTTCAACAAGGCTACACTCTCTTCGCATTCAATCTGGCCCCACACCAGGGCACCAGCGCTCTAGCCCCTGTGAAAACAGGCACTCTGAGCCTTGAGATGAGATTCAGGGTCCCCCTCCCCCACACAGTCACACTGATAGTCTACGCCTGTTAGGATTCAATTTTAGAGATTGACTCTAAAAGAAACGTTCTAACGGATCATTAGGAAGGAGGATGAAAATGAACGGACTTGAACTGGAAAAAAAATTAATACCGTTATTGGGAGATGTTTTCCAGGGCGTATGGGCATCGGATGAATTGTCTCTACATAATTTCAGCAGACCCACTTATCTGGTAGTGAATACACACCCCAGACACATGCCCAGTGAACACTGGCTGGGCCTAACCATGAGTCTATAGGAGTAACCACGTAAGTTTACCCAAGTATTATACTTAAGTATAATTTTAGGTACGGTATCTGTACTTAAGTATTTTTATTTTCTGCTGCTTCATATTATGACTTTTTTACATTTTAGAAGCAAATATTGTATTTATTTGATAACATTAGTCAAATGAGTGGCACAGTGATGCAGGAGACCTTTAAAATCCTGCCTGAGACCCTTTCTGTGTGGATTTTGCATGTTCTCCCCGTGCTTGCGTGGGTTCTCTCCAGGTATTTCGGCTTCCTCCCACAGTCCAAAGACATGCAGCTTAGGTTGATTGGTGTCTCTAAAATTGCCCATAGGAGTGCATGTGCGTGTGTGTGGTTGTTCGTCTATGTGTTAGCCCTGCGATGGATTGGCGACCTGTCCAGGGTGTACCCCGTCTTCGCCCGATTGACGGCCGGGATTGGCCAGAGTTTAAACCAACATTGTAAAAAGATAGATTATTACGCTAGTGTGAAGTGTCTCTAAATTGCCCATAGGAGTGCATTTGCATGTGCGTGTGTGTGGTTGTTTGTCTATGTGTTAGCCCTGCGAAGATGGGCGACCTGTCCAGGGTGTACCCCGTCTTCGCCCGATTGCCGGCCAGGATTCGTTTCTGTTTTTCCAAGTTAAGATAGCGGTGTATCAGGATAGTGTATCTTTTAATTTTTTAATCCGGGATTAGATTCTTTTGATCTAAGATGTTTCTCATCTGTTCGTCTAGGTCTGTCTCGGCCCTATCTCTGATATCCTTACCGCGATTGTGGAAGCGATTCAGTTGATCTTGAGAGACCAGGTACATTTTTCTGAAAGGCATCTCACTCTTTTTTAGCGTTTGTTTATCAATCCTCCGACCAGTTGTCCTATTATTGGCAAAGCTGCGGTGATTAACGGGAACAAAAATCCACCTTTCTGAATTAGTATTTTCTTTTAGACTATGGAAGTTTTTTTTATCAGCCAGAGTTCTCAGTGTTTTCCTCTGCCTTTTTAACTTGTTGTATTGATCGGATGAAAGAGCTATATTACCTCTTAAAAGTTTAATCACCAACTCGCAGATGGTTTTAATCAGATCAGGGGAACAGGCAGCCAGAATAGCACTGCACTGGCGAGGGGCGCTGGAAACTAAAACCTTCAAAAGCGGGAGGTTTCATTTTAAATGTTGAGACATGTTGTTTTTATTTATTTATTCTCCCAGGGAGATACACACAGGCCGGCTTTGTAGGATACACACCTGTTCTCAGTCTCAAATGCTCTGAGCATTGAGGTGTTAGGTCGATCATTAAATAGCCATGGGCGTCTTTTGTTGCGTTTTCATAGGTCTCCATAAAATAAGCTTTCTGCCCGGGAAAAATTTGACAGGCTAGTATAAAGATTTGCAGTTTATCGCATGGGTTTTTAAATAAAATGATGTGTGTACTATTTAGACTTAATGTTCTGCTGTATTTGCCCTTCTGAAAAATATTTTGCGTTAAAAACATGACTGACATCTGGCGGTGGTGACGATATTGTGTAAAGATTCTGACAACTTCTGGATGGTCCAGAGCTTCAAAGATAACATCGTCCAAAATAATGAGGTGTTTCTGATCTCTGGGAAACAGAGCTTAATCCTGGAACAAATTTTGCAGCATCCGTTGCATATTTACAATTTTCCAGAAACTTTTTTACAAAGAAAGTCTTTCCAGCACCGCTGGGACCCACAACCATGTAGGAAAACGGTGAAATTATTCGTTACCTCCTCCATCAGTTACGTGAATAAGCTGTTTTTTTAGTAACCAAATGGTAAACTTGAGCCTCCTGCAAGTAAATGTCTCTTGTCAAACACAACCCTAAATCTTTTATCAACAAAGGAGTTTTTTAAATCAAAGGTCTTTTTATCCCTGATAATGTTATGCTGAGGAGTGGTCAAGATTTCAGGCTCTGCCTTTTCAATATAGTTTTCCACTATACAGAGTCAAAATTAACACGCTCACAACACTCGTAGATCTGCGTGATCCCCTTCACTTTGATCTCCACCTTCCCCCCTCTCGTCTGATATCCATAACTTTTAGGACCGGCTGAAAAAAATTTGTTGATGTAATCAGAATTGAACTCGTCGGTTAAATCGCCAAGATAATTACCCAGCTCCAATCAGTCTCTCCCTCTTTAGTGGAATAGATTAGACTTCTGTATCATAGTAGAGAACCTTCTTTTCAAGCCTCTCCAGATGACTGTAAAGTTTTAATCTCACGTAACATGTTATAAAAGCCGCTATAAACACATTGTCTGATTTGTTGGGGCGGGGTACGCTCTTGTCCGCGTAGCAATATTGAATCAAGGCAGCGTGTTCGTTGATAAAGCTGAAATATTTAACCCGGTGAGTTCCTGAAAACAACAGGTTGAAAAACGTTTCAGGCTCGGTGACTATTTTAGTTTAACTCATGTGACACTTTTGAGCAAACTTGCCCCACAAAGAATTCAGACAAAGTTTGGCCACTTGTCATTTAGCGGTGTTGAGCTCGATATTTGAAGCGTTCAGTGAAACCCCCTGCTTTTCGTGATAATCTTTAATGTATTGCAGTCGGCCTGCCTCATCTGTGACACCTGCTGGATACCCGCTCGCCTCCTGCTTCCCCTTGAGAAATGTGGTAATGTAACCTTTGAAGAGAGAATCGCTCTGTTCTTTGAAATGCCACACTTCGCTTATTTCAACGAGTTTGTAACCTTTCTCGAGAGCTTTTACAAATTCACAAGTGACCCAGACGCAGGACAGAGCCCTGTCCTCAGCACAGTGACTGCATGGAGCATGCTGCTGATTCTCCTTAGGGCAGGTTCTGCATAATGTGAACACGAGTCTCCCCCTGCTGGACCTGTAAGGTAGCACTGGAAAAAAACAGACCTCTAGGCGGATAGACTTTGGCCTTAATGAACCTGAAATAAGAATGGACGGGTTGAAAATCCCTGAATATAATTTCGGGGTGGCCAACAGGATACGGACAAGCAAAATTGACATGGGGATACAACGGTGTAAAGTCAACATAACTGATCTTTTCATTTTGGGCAGCTGTATACCTGAGAGTGGTCGGTGAAACACGCCCGCTGAACAAAGCATGTCACGGTTCCAGAGGCTTGGGGGCCTGAAAGCTTTGTAGAAAAACTTTACACCCTCTTCAGTCCAAGTATGCTCTTTTATGACCACGAGACTCAAGCTGTACACGCTCTGCAGTTTAGTCAGCCTCTCTCAAGTTTCTTGTTGCATCTGTTCAATCGTCTTCCCTGTTAAAGGATGGATTACGTGGCCAGTAAAACATGTCAGACAGCCATGGTAAAAGCACCCCAGGAATTCAAAAGCTTTCTTTTCACTGTTTAGCTCACAGTAGCCATCCACCCGCAGGGGACCGAAGCTTTTGGTTGATCGTTTGAAAGGATCCAGACCCATCTCTGTTATGAAATTTTCTCTGAAAATCATGCAAGCTTTCATAAGAATCATAGTGTCATTTTTACAGTAACGCATTGTTTCGTTTGCAAAATCAAATGTGCCGTGACGCACTGTAGAGTACTAATTCATAAAATCATCTCTTTTCTTCTGAGTCATTTGATTACAGCCATAGAACTCTGGCTCTGGATAATGTCCCACATAATGCAAATTCTCCGCTGAGCTGAACCAGTGGGGAAAAAAGCCTTTTAAAATGTCTGTAAAACCGAGAGATTTTAGTAGACTTGCTAGGGGGAACAGGAGAAATGATGCAGAGTCGATAAACCTTAGTTGAAAGTCCGGCTCTGTGAATAATATCAATTTTGAACCCTGGAGAACCAATTCGGGTTTAATCCCTAGAGACAGCATAGCATTGACTAGAATGTGAATTGTGAGCTAAAAACACCGCTCTGTGATAGTGGGGACTTCTGAAATGCATTAGAAATTTCACTGCGCAATCTGGCCCGAAATGATCCCATTTCAGGCCGCTCGCTGTTATTGAGCTCACATAGAATGGTACGTGCACACCATTTTTATCAGGGTATGTTTCAAAGTCGTAGAATATTAGTTTTTTAGCTGGAATATGATCCGCTTTTTCAGGCATGGGGAGGCTCTGTATGTAACACTTGTGATCATCATCATGTCATCTCCCGGTGTTTCATGAGACAGTAAGATGATGCTGCGCATAGTCTGTTGCAGCGGTCACACACAACACTGTCTGATAGGGATCTCTGTGTGCCTGCACAGTCGGCACTAAAACAAACGTTACAGTGGCCTGAGCACCTGTGTCCCAAATGATTATTATAACCTCTGTGGCAGTATTCGCAAAAATACTTGGAACCGATGAACGCTCTAGGATTTTTTACACCGTAATAATGGTTGTCAAATAAGAACATGTATAACGGCTGATCTTTTGGAGCATTACAGGTTTGAAATACATTCAGATTTTCTTTCTCGCATCTGTAAAACACGACAATTTTACGTCGAGTCACCTCTTCAAATTTTTGTATGTGCGTAAAACACACGGGCGTATGTTCTGTTAAACCTGCTTGTGTCTGAAACTCACGTCCTTTCTTCTCCGCCTCATCATCTCTCATTTGAGGGAAGATGAGATGCACAAGGTTTATTGCGAAGCAAAGCTGGTTATCTCGATTTTCAACCATGTACAGACATTTCTGCTTCTTCTGAACTATTTCACAATTTAAAGTTTGTCTTAGCAGGCGCTTAGACCCCCCGCTGTTCAAAGTGGTAACCGTCTGCACTACTAGCTCTAAAGTCCCGTCAGTAAGCACTGAGAAATTGGATTGTATCGCCTGGTCTAAAAGATCCTGGAACCGTGTCAGATCCATGCCATCTGAGGCATTAGCAATCACTGAGACGTTTCTCCGGAGCGCTTCACCCCTTAATTCAAGCTGAATAAGATCGCCCGGGCTACATCTGTCTAACGCCTGTTGGACCATGTCAGTCACGCTCCCCATGACATTACCGTAAAAATTTCCATAATTTACTTCAGGCTCTTGATCGATATTTAATCCTAGAGGTGAAATTGTTTATAATCCACAAGATATTAATAACGTATTCCAAACCTTTTACAGTAAACTTTACTCCCCCAATTACAACCCAAATTCATCAGAAATAGACATTTTCTTAGACAGTTTAGAACTACCAACATTATCCAGAGAACAAGCTGACAGATTAGATACTCCTCTCACCATCGACGAACTCGATAAAGCATTGATTTCAATGACAAATAACAAATCACTCAGACCTGATGGACTACCAGCTGAATTTTATAAACATTTTTGGTAAATGCTATCACCACTGTTTCTCAGAGTGTCAGGTCTGCTCGGCGTGGCCTGCCTTTCATCTCCGGCTCTCTCTTCCTGCGGGATCGGCACCTCAGCTGTGTTGCATTCGGTAATGAGTGACTCGTTTGTCGGTGATCACAGCTAAGGTGCATTCCTGTGATTACCTGCTCCTTTATTTAAACCTCTGGCAGCTGCTCCGTCTTCGCCAGAGCATTAACTAACTACCTGACATTATACGTGACTACATACACTATATGTATTTTTTTTTGTCATATGTCATTTTGATTTCCAAGCTGACAGTTTCTGTGCTGTGGATTTCTTTTTGTACGTTGGGTCCATGTGTTTTTTCACCATACGTTATTGGATTATTGACGCTGACAGTTCCCTGTGCATGTCTTGATTGCACTTCATTTTATTGACCACTAGATGTCCTTCTCGAGCACTGTGTCATTGATCTTACAGTATGGTATACACGTGGTATGCTAGACGTCATCGGGATCAATGCTGACAGTTCCCTGTGCGGTTGATGTCGGTATGTTCGCCACTCTTATTTTTACCTGTTCGTCCTGATCCTCCTATTCTCCTGGTTCCTGCCGTCAGCCTGTCTACTCACCTGTTCATCCTGGTCTCCTCAGCCATCTCTGCCCTACCCTGGTTCAGTTCTGTATTCACTGACTCTGTTACTCTTTTGTGTTGGCACCATTAAACCACCTTTTTTTTTTTACCAGCACCTGGGTCTGCACTCTTGAGTCCTACCTCAGTTCTCCCTCACCCTCCTGGTGAGGGGGACTAAACCATAACAGAATGCTCCGGCCAGACATGGACTCAGCCGGCTCAGGTGTGTAGGACTATTTGGTTCTTCTTACCATTGCTAACTCTGCGAGACGAGACAGTCCAAGTAATTTCAAAACAGTGTATCTTGCACCTCCAAACTGCTCACAGGCAGATGTAAGATGAAAGACCCTGAACCCACCAGGCCTATACATTATATCCCTTCGGTTGGGCTAGCCCCATACTACACAGAAACGTCAACCGAGATGTCTCTGTTGCCAGCTTTGCAGCTGGCCCTAGCAGTAGTCAAAACATGAAGCAAATCAATGTGCGTGTGTGTGTCTGTTGATTAAGTGGTGTGTAACTAAAAACATTCTCACGACCTCTAGTACATGTCGTGACATTAAACATAAGAACATATTATGGCTAAGGCTACAGTTCTACATGTCATAATAATAATATTAAACATCCTGTCTGCTGACAGTCATCAACTTTTCTCTCTAGTTATCCTTGACCAGATGTACCCTGTAGAAACTCATAAGCATGTCTAAGCATTTAACAGTCTAACTAGACATCCTATCTCCACTGAACATTTCTAATACATAAAGTATCTATCCACTACCTATCTGACTAAAAATACCTAACAGGTGCTGCACAGGCAACATTAAATATCTTGGTATTAATATCTCCCCCAGGCTGTCAGAACTTTTTAATCTCAACTACACCCCCCTGCTAAAAAGATAGAAGATGATTTCAAACGCTGGTCCAAATCTTTCTCCCTCACTCATTGGTCAAATTGCTACTGTAAAAATGAAAACTCTACCTCAAGTCAACTATCTGTTTACAATGCTTCCCACAACACCCACAGATAAATGGTTTAAATCACTTGATTAACTTCACAATTTTATTGGAAAAACAAGAAACCCAAAATTTCTCTATCTACAATCCAAAAGAAGAAATCACTAGTATCACTAGGTGGCCTAGAAGCACCAAATTTCCAATATTACTACTTGGCAAATCAGCTACAGTATTTATTCAAATGGATTCAGAAGGACAGTTATAACAGTGCATGGATAGAATTACAGCCAAATAACTCAGATAATTCAGTTGCAGATCTTCCTTTTTTACCAGACTTTATTAAGAAAATGAATTACTGTAAGAACATCACAATCCTCTCAACTCTGACAGCCTGGTGGAAAGCAAACAAAATCACTAAATCATCACTTGCACCATGTAGATACACTCCAATTTGGCACAACCCTGATTTTCAACTGCATAATAACCCTATCTATTTCCCAAAATTACATCCTCCAAAAAAAATAATATCCAAGCTATATAAACTCATATCAAATACAGACTCAACAATAACAATACCAAAATTCAAATGGGAAAACGATTTAACTCTCTCCCTCAACTCCAACTTCTGGACAGAAATTTGCAATAACATCTTTTCTATGACCATTGTAAACTTATACAATACAAAACCATTTACTAGCTATTGCCAAGAAAACAATCTTTCAAAACTGGAAATCAAAAAAATCTCTACACATAAACCACTGGACCAACTTTCTAACAGAATACATCACATTAGAGAAAATGGCATCCACTCAAAAGAATAGTTTATCAGCCTTTTATGACACATGGAACCCATTTCTAACACATTTCAACTTGAACCAAATACCTAGGGCTGAGGCCACGCACATTCCCACCAACCTCTAAAAATGTAACAAGCTGATTCTGTTATCATCATTATTATTGTTAATGTTTTATTTATTTGCCCTCCTTTTCCCTTTCTTGCGTTTCATAGACTGCATATGTTGGAAATACCCACACTTCACACACTATAACCTTGTTAAACATTCTATATTCTTTTGTAATGTCATGTAACTGTTGTCATGTCTCTCATGTTCGGTACTGTTTTGTTAATGAGTTACTTTGTTTCAATAAAAAAAAATTAAAAAATTGTGTACGTTCAGACTGAGTTTCAAAATGTGTGAAAAACTGCAGGCCTCTCATCCATTTGTATGGGGGATTGTCTTCGCTACACCAGGCATCGCCGAGGACTCTTGCAAAACGATGCAGCCCTATGTGATGAAAAAGCTGGATTTGGTTCAGTTTATTCTGCAAGACACGGTGGCATCTTCCAGCATGGTGCTGCATTGACCAAGTAATGGGTGATTGGGGACAGTGTCTATCCAGGTGGAGTTCTAAACTAAACAGTGGTACTCTCCCAGCTGTGCTCTAATTTGTTTTGTTTTATGATCCCAATTTCAGTGTTCAGTCTGAATGCCAACTTCTGTTACATTACTTTTAATGTGTGCAACACCAACAAGTGTGTGCCCTTCTCCCATTTGTATGATTAATTGTGTCAACAAAGAAACACCAGTGCAGGTCAGTCCATACAGGGTGTTGTCCATTTGTCTGACGCTTTGGTCTACAGCCACATCTCTATAACTACTGGCTAGTTTACCCTGAAATTCATATGGATTTGTATGGTTTCCAGGTAGATACAAATAATTTTGGTAACTTCCTGCCTTTTTCTGTAGGACCAACATCAGGCCAAATGTATACAACAAAATCAATGTCATATTGCAGTGAAATTTACAGAGCAGATTGCGGACATTTTCATTTTAAACACTCCGTGAGTTTCATCACTAGCACAGCTTTTTACACAACATATAGTGTCTAAAATGCAATCTGCCATTTATGAATAATTCTGGAAATGGTATGATAATTAGCAGTGTTCTGTGTGTGCTCACTTTCAGTTTTTCCACCGAATAATGTAGTTTAGATGACCTGGTTGTGCTCCTTTTTTACAGCATGTCTGATTATCTGGCTCTAGTTATTTGCACTGTTAGACATTATTAAGCAACAACATTGTGTTCCCAGATCTCATCATTTAATTTGGTGAGTACAGTGACAGTTTTATCATAACTGAGAGAAATGATGGCCAAAACTAAAGTTGTAATAAACATTACACTTTGATCTGCCCTCCTTAGTACTGTTTTCTTAAAGATGCTGATGATGCTGGAATTGAAGCATACTCTGCTTTTGTTTTAATTCAAATCTATTCTGATGGACATGTGAGCTTAAACATGAATATGAATGCAAATGATTCCATTTTACCCATAATATTTTGTCAAAGGTTAACATGTACTGTATTTACCTTTTTAAAGTGGTGTGTTTTGTCATGGGGTTATAGTATTTACTGGTGTGTGTGTGTGTGTGTGTGTGTGTGTGTGTAAGCAGACACCACTGGGTGAGCAGAGAAGGATGACCTCCTGGACTCCAGAGCCCTCTCAAGGGTGGTCACCCTACCTCTCTTCTTCTGTCCTCGAGGTGAACTGAATCTACAGCATGCATGAGGTGGAAGGAAACTCCTTGATTTTCCCATTGGGGAAAGAAGTAACAAAGGACACTGCCCTTAAATTTGGTCAGTAGACTGCAAATGACTCACTGGGAGTTTAGATGATCACCTTGGGCTTTTCTTTCACATAGGTTTGGCTGACCAAGCTGCTGTTTAAACTTTTAATGTTTTTTTTTCTTGCCCCATTAGACTTGTGTTTAGCAATGTCAGTGCATTCATAAATCTTACAAATTACACTGTAAGAGCAATGCATTGTTTTTAATAAAAATAATCTACAAAAATTAGGACTATGATCCCTTTAACTATGCAAAATATTGTCAGAAAAATACAGAAAAAGTGGCAGTAGCACACTGTGGCTGTAGGAAAGTCTTGTACTTTATTAGGTCAGATCTTGTGATCCTGTAGCCTGTAGATAGATTTCTCCCTGTTGTTTTTGCTCTGAGGGCAGTGTTGCACAGTACCATGCCTGCTGTATCACTCTCAGTGGCCTTTGATCACATGAATGGCTTTAGCTGAATGGTTTGACAAACAAGACCACCAGGGACAAACTTTGTTCCTTTATGGAAGCTAAGAATAATGTGGTGCTGCTGAAAAACCTCCCAGATCACTAAATACAGTACGGCATGTGAATACTATGTGGTGTTTATACTGTGCCTGTGTTAAGAATACCAATGTGCAGCAGGCCCAACATGGAGAAGGGAAAAGTCCGGTCTATCTGTAAAGTAAACATTGTGGTTCAGCAAAGCATCACGTCTGCTGCCTGGCTTGCTGTGCCATTTTTGTTGCATGAAAGTGCTTCATAAAGGCTTAAATTGGAGTTAAAAGTGCAGAAGTGAAGTTTATTACTCCCAAGACAGGAATTAACTCAATAATGGTACCACAGTCTTTTCATGAGCAAGGTTATAGAGGGGAAAGTTAAAAAGGCAAAATTAAAGGGTAGTGGTTCATTGATTAGAAACAGGATATACTGATCTAGGCCAGGGGTTTTCAAAGTGTGGAGAGGTCAGCCTCCGCTCAGAAGAGATCATGAAAACTGTGCCCGCCCCCACATTAAATTTACCTTCAGTATCTCTGTTGGTGTAGCTTACTGTATGCTCCACTCAGCTATAAAAATGGCTTTCAACAATACATGTAAACATCTTTTAAGCAAACACTTTAGGAATACAATCCCATTCTCAAAGACTACAGATTGATTGATTCCAAAAAAAAAAAAACTGTATCTAGTGTTCTCCCACATTCACACTTAAACTGTGGGCTGCTCTTACTATTTACTAATTAATCTGGTCACAAAATGAGAACAGACAACAATAGCCTCAATTCAAACACAAATCATACATTATGTTGCAGCAGCTTTCTAAAATAACAATCTGCCTCTGAGAGGTAGAGCGGGGAGGTCCATCTTGCATACGTTGTCCAGACAAACTTGGCTATGTTTGGTTGTTTTTTTGAAGAAGCAAACCATCATCTTACAAGTCAGTCATAATGTGAAACATGAAGCAAACTGCACAAAAATCCCCACACCTTAGCAGTCAACAGAAAAGAGGACTTCCATCTCTTCTGCCTCTCAACTGCCAAGCACCCAATGCACAGGTGATATTACCTGTTACTTAATCTGTCCTCTACCACTATGCCCCAGTGGCACACATACACACACACACACAAGTAGTGGCTGTGTGACAAGTGTAAAACCCAGTTTCCTTCTTGCCTCCCACACATTGTAAGGCCTATTTGTGCAGTTTTACTCAAGCCAAATATTTTTGAACATATCGATCTTAGTCAACCACTAAACAAAATCATTACTATTTTTAATGACTTATACAAACTAAATATGTTGTGTTGTAAATAACTATGCTAATTTAGCTAGTTATCTGGGTGACCCAATATTTGAGAGAGAGACGGTCAAAGGTTGTTAAACGTGTTTTGAGATGTTGCTAACTTATAATGCCCCAAGTATAATTATTGCTATTGATTTAAGATTCTTGTGGAAGAACTGTGGAAAATAGTAGCCAAGTTGATATAACTTTATGTTCTATTTTGTATAGGCTTCGTCCATAAGAGCTGTCACTATTGGGTTTATCCCTCACGCATGCGCAGTCCTGAAGAGATTGTCTCGCGCCCTGTGCCCTGCACTGGGCTGTCCCCAAACAGGTCCGCTGCGATGGCATAAATGCCAGTGTGACCTGTGATCAGCTCCCTACACCAGCACTTTTTCTTCACCTGTCGGGGGTGGAGACAGCAGGGCTGCCAGTTTAGAGGGCTACACCTTTACTCATAGAAGCATTAAAACACACCTCAGCTTGACGACATACCCCATAATAGCAGCCCAAACAACATCCTCTCTCCTGTATCAGGCCTTGTCTGATAAACAGGTGCAATCATGCCCCTATAACATCTAACTGCCACTGTAAGAAGGCAGAATGGCCATTCTGTTAACAGGGGAGGAGAAGTGCAGGGAAGAGTGCACATTGAGAGTGTGCGCCTGACAAAGCACAGATAACAGTTAAATTGTAAGAGCATACAGGCGCTAGCAGCGCGCAGAGGTAATCAGATGCTGAAAAACACACATGTATTCCACAGTGCTCGATGGCGGTTGTGCGCTCGCGTTCCACGATGAGGGGAGCCTCCTGGTCACATAGAACACTCAGGACCGAGTGACCCAGTGGAAACTCGGATGTGTCCTGAAGGTAGAATCGGGTCAAAGGACATGAGGCCTCTCCTCCATGCAGATGTCCTCCACAGCCATGCCTTAACAAGAAGGCAGTGGAGGATGCAATAGCCCTTGTTGAGTGGGATCTGATGTCAGGTGGGGGATCACACCCAGCTAACATGTAAGCCTGCATGATAGCCTCACACAGCCAGTGAGACAGCCATGGTTTGGTTAAAGGCTGTCCAAGAAAATGTCTCCTACAATGAACAAAACAGTTGTTGTGTCTGCCTGACAACTGTCGTGCACGCCACGTAATGGGACAGCGCGCGCACCGGACAGAGAGCATGAACTTCTTTCTCTGACTCATCTCTGTGGGGCAGAGGAAAGAACCCATCCAGGTAATGACTCTGGATCGAAAAGAGGATGTTATTATTTTCGACACATAGACAGAATTCGGTCTCAGAACGGGTGTCGTCTTCATGTAAGAGAAGGCATGCCGGTGAGACAGACAGTGCGCACAGATCGCCCACTAGCTCAGCCGGAGTTAGAGAAGTGCTGTTTCCAGAGAGAGATGTTTGAGAGAGATTTGTGTTATGGGCTCATGGGGGGGTTCCTTGACTGTGCGTAAAACCACAAGTAAATTTGGCTGAGGTGCCACTGAACGCAACACACCCATCACATGTAGGGGTGATGCCTACACCCCTGAGAAAGTGTTTCACCAGCGGGTGTGCAAACACAGTTCACTCACCAAAACCTCTATCACATGAAGAGACGGCAGCGACATACGCTTTCACAGTAGACACAGCAAGGTTTCTATATACCAGGGTCTGTAGAAAATTCAGCACTTGAAATAGTGGGAAGGACGTAGTACAGTAGCTGTGCCCCTCTCCATGCACCAATGCTGAAAAACTGACCATTTTGCAGCGTATGATGTCATTGTTTATGGGCTCTCGCACACTGAATTGTGTGTACGACTGCCAGAGGCAACCCTAAGCTCTCTAGTCACTCCTGTTCAGGGGCCAGGCCCACAGCTGTTGACCTAAAATGGGGAACTGCTGGATCATGCCGTGCAGTTGAAAGAGCGTGTTCCCATGCCAGGGGACCTGCCAGGGCTCTCCTACCAGCAGCTGAACCATGGTCGGGAACCAAGCTGCACTTGCGTGCTCTGGAGCTATCGGGAGGACACGCAGCTGTCCATCTCGAACACATGAGAGGAGTCATGGGATTAGTGGAACAGGAGGGAACGTGTAAAGCAGGCCTCTCAGCCAGGGGTGGTGGGTGAAGACGTCCACCCCTAGAGGTGGTTTGTCTCTGGTGTTCAGTGAGAACCAGAGGTGGCACTGTGCTACCCTAGTGCTGCCTCCAGGTCCACCGCTTGGCTGAACCTGTCCCACAGTGTCTGAATGGGGGACAGAATCAGCCTCCACTCACTGGGCTGAGGTCCACCTCATGACATGAGATCCACGGCATGATTCTGCTTGCAGGGCTCTGAGAGAGAGCAGATTCGGATGAGCCCAGAGCAGGAGTTTCTGTGCAATTTCCAGCAACCAGCAGAACGAACACTGCCTTGATAGCTGATGTATGCGACGTATTGCATTGTCTGATCGCACCTCTGCGTGTCTTCCTCTCAGCACCAGTGCAAGGTGTTTCACCACCTTCAGCATCGTAGCTGGTTCCAGACAGTTGATGCGGAGAGACCTCCCACAACTTGTGATGGACACCTGCCTCCCCAGCCGAGCAGAGATGCATCTGTGAACACCACGATGTGTGACGTGGCTCTGCCCAGGGGAACTCCCACCGTCAGCACACTGGAAGTTCCCCAGTACTCCAGGTCTGATTGGACAGAGGGAAGAAACATGAGCCGAACTACCTCTGGAACTTCCTCATATGAAGAAGACCAAGGGGAACTACAACATGAATGGCTGACATCATTCCCAGTAAACGCATGACACATAGAGCTGTTACTCTCGCGTGGGGAACAATGCGCTGCAGGAGAGATAAAAAGCACTTTTTTCCTGGCGGATGACAGCCTTGCTTCCATGCCAACAGAGTCTAAGTGCACTCCCAGGTAAAGATTGTGGGAAAAGCTGCTTGAAGTCTGGGCCATGCTATTAGAATCAGATTGTCTAAATAAAAGAGGACTCTGATTCCTGCTCTGTGTAGTGGTCCTAACGCCACTTCCACGCACTTGGAAAATGTGCGGGGGGCCAGTGAATAGCCAAAGGGCAGCCTGTTGTACTAGAAAAGTGCACCTCGGAAGGAGAAACGCAGGAATTTCCTGTGTTTCAGGATAGGTACATGAAAATAGGGGTCTCACAGATCGGTGGAAGTAAACCAATTCGTGGTGAGCATGTGAAACTGTCCCTCTACTATGTAGTTGTTGAAGAGAGACAGATCAAGGATGGGTCTCATTTCGCCAGATTTTTTGAGAACCAGGAAGTAGCGTGAGAAGAAGCCCTCGCGCTCCTGCCCCAGTGTCACCATGGAGATACAGTAGCTGCTTTGGCTAACAGCACCTGCAGCTCTGCCATCAGTGCAGTGCTCGCAGGTGAAGTCATGACAGTTTCCAGCATGCCACTGAAAGCAGGGGGGTGCCTGGAAAAATGCAGAGTGTAGGCAGTTCGAATCAGCTTGTCCATCCGAACGTTCATGGACAACTGCTCTCGCCACACCGCATAAAGCTCCGTGAGTGGACAAGAGTTCGTACGCAATGCGCTCTGGTTAACAGCCCACAAGGGTTGTTGGAATAATTGTTTCCTTTTCTCTCTTTTCTCTCCTTATGGCACAGCTGTGCTCATTTTTTTTTCTCACTATGTTAGTTGCTGCCCCTGCCTTAGATGCGGGTCAATGAATGCAGTCCAAGAGGTGAGCAGTGACCTGGTTCCATGAGAGCCGATGAGTGGCCCACCTCCTGGCAAAAAAAAATACCTGGGAAGCAAGATAGAGGGGATGCTTGGTCCCGGCGGCAGAAATGGCAGGAAGCTGAGTTGGCCAGGCGGGGCGCACTTGCTCCGCAGCGGTGTCTGTTAAAGTCACCCATCATGTCCGATGGGGGAAGCGGGGGCAGCTGGTGGGAGAGATTAAGGCCCTCGCGATCTGCCACCTTTGATGATCTCTGACCAAATGCGCAGTAGAGCCCCGTGAGGCAGAGGCTAACCAGCAGCGGGAGCAAGCGGCTGAGCTGGAGGAGGCTCGCCCTGCTGGCATTCATGTTGACCAATGGATCAAGGGAGAGCCAAGAGAGCCAACTATGGCAAGGGAGTGAGCAAACACCAAGGGGGCAAGCTGCCTGGGCGTATTAACATTTTATGGAGCCTGAATCGTAGCCTGGGCACACGGTGACTGCAGCGCAGCACTGGACTTCAGCAATGAGGAATGACTCTTAGCCTTGATGAAAGGAAATGCACTTACCCATGATGTTTCTTGTTAGACTGCTGAACAAAAAGAGGGAGCTGATCACAGGTCACACTGGCATTTATGCCATCGCAGTTTGGGGACAACCCAGTGCAGGGCACAGGGCGCGAAAGAATCTCTTCAGGAGTGGACCCAATAGCGACAGCTTTTATAGGGCGTGAGACAGTTCTGTTCTATTTTGTACAAAATAGAACAATATATACCATAGCAAATAGTTTTAATGATGATTGTAATTTATGTTACATGCAAAACGTTTTCTTTTCAACTTAATGTCAAACAGTTTTTATTATTAGTGCATCTATTTTTCTCTTCTGTTGATCTGTATTTACTGTTTATATGCAAATTAGTTTTTATTGCCAGTACATCTCTCTTCTTAGTTTGATCTGTAAGGAGTGACTACATCTTGATGCTTCCCTCTCATGCCAGATCGACCCCTCCTCTCTCACTCATTAATTTTATTTGTCATAAGTAAATAAAAATAAACATTTATAGAGTGACAAGGCTGATAATGTGGTATAGAGACTATTTTCCTTGGACATGAATGCAGGTGTGCCTTGAGGTTTTGGCTTGTACTTTTATGTGCCGTGGGCACAAAAAAATTGACAACCACTGGCCTAGCTTAAGTTGAATGTTTTTCTGGTTTATTTTTTTCTCGTGCTGCGCCTCCCCTGATATCCTCTGGCACTCCCCAGGGAGGCGCCTCACTCTTTGAAAACCACTGGTCTAAGCTTGTGGTCATTTCTGAGACACAAAACTATATTTAGAATCAGAAATTATACTTTGGCTATATTAGTGATAAAAGTTGAAGTGGAAGTAATTTTATCTGAGCAAGAAAACAAGTTTACCCAGAGGGAGTGGATATTTGGTGCAAACAGAGTGGGGGTTAACCAGCTGCAGGTCTGTGGTATTAGCTTTTGTTTCTCCCATTTGTGATTTTAGCCCCACATACATAACCAAATCATTTCATGATTCTGTATGTTAGGTTACATACAGCTCTGAACGCTCATCCAGAGTCTTCATGCTCTTTCCACAAATATGTGCTGTGAAAAATGGCTATAGTAATATATTTTATAAATTATATTTATAATTATATTTCCATAAACAAAACGTGAATAATTCATATTTTATGTCAACTCTAACCATGATTACAGAGCTGCCTGAGGCCTTGTATGGTCCTCATGTGGATGACATCTCTGCCAAACAAAACTGGATTATAGCAGCCTGTTTATTAGACACTTGAGACATAGAACTTCCAATGGGCTTCCTGTGGGCTTGCACAACATAATTTGGGTATATTTGGGACTTCTTACAACATGGTCTATGTGGAGCAAAAAAAAAATAAAAATCTTGTCTCTGATCAGAGAGTATCACCACATGTAAAATAACCTTTAACTGGCCTTTACATCTTAGAGATCTACTGTTCATAGACTCACAATGCCTTCTTTGGTGTGGAAGTGTTACACTCAAGCTCTTCCTGTTAAGAGCCTCACATGATATCCAAAAATTTTGAACTTTTGATGATCTGACCTTGGAAAACAGACAAAGACAAAGAGCTCATGTCTGGGGTAGTGGTGGATTGGGATATCAGAGCAGCTGTTTCTTTTCTGCCTGTGCAGAGTGGGTGTTGAAGCTTTAGACCCTTGCCCACTTGGCCGAACAGAGGGGAAAGGGAGAGGGAGAGCAGAGGGAGGGGCACTTTCTGTTCAGCCTAAGGTGAAAGGGTGTCATGGACCTGCAAATGGAGACGAGGAGCACTCAGTCAGACTCTGCCAGTCTGGGGGTGGAGATATGCAGTTTAGATGTGTGCACTGTCTGCCTCAAGCCTGCCTTCTGCCCAAGAGACAGAAGCCCTCTGTTGCTCATTCTTTCTCTTTTCTCTCTCCCCCCTCACTCTTTCTTTCAGTTCCCAGCCATCTGTGTATGATTTAGGCACAGGCTCAGGGGAGAGGCAAGTCCACTAAGAGACAGGAATCAGGGCAGGGAAGGAGGGACGGAGGGAGGGAGTTTGCTTTACAGGACTTAGCCTGGGCCCGGACTAGACTCAGTGCCTCATCTGAAGATTGGAGCAACAGAAAAGTGAAGCCAGAGGGTGTAGCCAAGCAAGAGGAGCTACCCAGAGACTTTCCTACAGCCAGGAGACACTGATAGAAACAGCCAGAGAGGAGGGGGACCGGTGTTCCACCAGGCAAACACACAAATATGGCTGCTAAATCTCTGTCCTGCCTCAGTCTTCTTTGCATCCTCTCAGGAATTACTTATCTAGCTTCTGCCACCAGGCTTGGGGAACAGCAACAGTCGGTGTTGAATGTAAGACAAATTTCTCTCTTTTGACTGGTAGCGCTGTAGTTTTATGACTTTTTCTAAGTACAGTATATATAACTAAAGATGAATGTTGCTTAGATGTTAGGGCAAAAACTGCAAAGGATGAAGCAGGTTTGAATGTTTTGGGAGTGATTAGTTTTGGCTTTCTGGAGAGCTCTCTGAGGACTTGTATCTGTCTGTCAGTTTGTCTGGTGCTTTGGTGCATTGACTCTTTCTGGACTTGGACAATAGTCTTGCTTGTGTTTCCTGTATGTGTTTAGTGTCGTCAGAGGTATCCCAAGGCTAAAGCTCAGATGGGCTATGAGTAACTGTCTCTACCACTGTCATGCCCATACTGCCCCTCCCTGACAGTTCCCTAATGGAAACCAGCTGCCAAATGTTGAGCAACACCTCTGAGAGAGAGAAAGACAATAAAGAGTAAAGGCCTGAGAACTCATACAGGACTACAGTATGTGTGCCTTTGTCTTAGTATAGCTTCAATTGATATAGGTTCAAAGGCCAAATTAATTGAATTTAATAAAAATGACTATGTGTTTTACTCTAAAGTTAGTCTGTAGGATTGTAATATTTGTTTATGACCGCATGTTTTTCAACATTTTAATAGTTTGCATTTGATTGCAATTGACCCTTTCCTGTGTGATTCACATTTATTCTGCTTGGGAGAAAAATGAGAAATTATGCAGAGATGTTACACAAAAGACTGAATCCAGTTAGTCAAATGCCATCATTCGGCACCTACAGTAAGTTGTAGTGTGTCCTTATTATAGCAAGATGGAAAGTGAGGGCGTGGGGGTTTTGTTTGTTTGTTGACGTGTTTTGTTGGTGCCATTTTTCATGGAGGAGCCAGGAGTTCACATCCTGTCACAGACCTGCATATGTTGTTTGTGGTTTTATTAACTGTCACCACAGTCTTTGCTTTCTAACTTTAACCAAGTGTTTTAGTAATCTGACCTGATTCTCTTTAATTTGCCATAGTCACAGTATTTCCCCAACCTCTGTAGAAAGCCAGAATTTTCCAGATACTAACACTGCTGGACAATATTGACAGTCTTGTCTAGAAATAGGGTTCTTATCATTGACTCAGTAAAAAGAAGATCATACTCTACGCTTTACTTTTGAGCACCATCTTGCTTTACAGTTTGTGTAATGTGCAGTACAGTTCTAATGAACCCATGCATGTAAAAAAAAAACAAAAAAACTAAAGCCTGACTTCCTGAACTACTGTATGAATGACATTTGTACTGTTGTAGCCTACACATTCCTGCATTTGGATGCTTTTGAGGTTGATTTGTGTCCACTGGTCCCTTAGAACTGCACTGAAGAGTCATTGTTCTTGGCAACCAAGTTGTAAGTGGCTATATTGTGACTTTTTAATTGGTATGAAGAACCACTGTGGAAAAGAGGCTCTAGGTCAACTCGCTAAAGTAGTGCAAAGATTTTCTGCTGTACATGTTTAGTTTAGTGAGTGGAGGGTCCCCTGAGAGCAGGCCTCCACCCTGCAGTCAGACTCTTCTGTGTATAGTTAGGATGACATTCTCATGACACAGAATCTTTCCCATCCTGAGGATGTTTGGTGGAATTAGTGACTAAATCCAGTGTATGAACTTCAAGGTCAGTCCAGCCCCAGATGGGAGAGCAAACAGAAATGAGATTCCACCTTCAAGTCTTACCATTTAACCCACTTAATTCTCCCACTCTTGGAAAACTTTTAACTGTACATATTTCACAGAACGCAAGCACAGGACCAATTACAGTTAAAAGTTGTCTTTATAAAACAACATTTAAAAGATCCAGCTTTCTGTTATAGAATCTCTCCAACACAGTTTTGGGGCTGTATCACCATGTGTTGACTTTGGATGTCATTCATCTGTACAGCCAAATCCTGTTTGGTTCTGTATATTCAGTTCTGAAAATACAGAGCCCAAATGTTTATTATATAAGCATTCAATGTACAGGGAAATACACTGACACTGAATCACCGGAAAAGAGAGCTTCACATGAAAACAGAGAGAGGCTATCTAACATGTTGAATGTCATCTTTGTTCTCCTCTGTAGTGGGCACAGTGGGACAGCCAGAGAAATAGTTCACATTATTGCTCACAGTTGGCAAAAGGCTGTGGATGTCACTTGTTTTAATTTCCATGGCAGTTAAAGCGAGATGAATTTGTCACGCCCATCTTTGAAAATTCAGACTTTCAGATTCATTATTTCAGGACTAGCCTAGAGAAAAGGGTTTTAAAGTAAACAGACAATGATGCTTTCATGCATCTAGCAAAATTTAGGTTAGTATTTATTCAGGCAGAAAAAGAAACATGCTTTTTTGCCACAGAGGAAACCAACCAAGCAAACATGTCAGTCATAGTCATAGCCACTGATGATGAAGATACAAAGACCCTGTGTCATTTTATCAAAAAGTCTGGCAGTGTGGGTGGAGTTCAACTAGTCTTTTTTTTTCTACAAAGCTAACACGTGTAAATTAAAAACCCTGCATGACATGTACTGGATATATGGTTGTTTCAGTAATAGACATGCAGCTTCACTCACTTTAATACACATTTTCTGTCAATGATTTACCCAGTATTATTAATGGTGATTGATTGAACATCTATAAGGTGTTAATACTAGGATATTAACACAATCTATAGAAGATACAGACCAGCATTAGCATTAATTTGGAGTTGTCGTGTAAGCCAATATTCACTGCTTCTAATGCTGTTTTGGGTCTCCACCATCTCCTAAATGCTTGACTGTTTAGTAACTAGTCACTAACTTTGTCTTCCTTGTTTCTGGTGTTGGGCAGGTAGTGCACAGAGGGTTTTAA
>NW_018127994.1:580522-590874 GCF_001952655.1 Monopterus albus
GACTACTGGGTAGATGGATAAACTGCAGTATATCAAGACGTAGCTCCAATACAAATGCACAAATTGTTATGTTTAGATTTAAATACTTAATGTTAATGAATGAGTTTTACAGGTGTTGGTAGGTGTATTTTTAACTTTAGGCAGAGTCAGGCTAGTTATTTGCTCCTGGTTTTAGTCTTTATCTTAAGCTAGGCTACCTTATCCTGACTGCAAGTTCATAGCCTTCTTCATCTCACTCTCAAACAGAAAGCAACTAAACCTGTTTCCCAAGATGTTGAACTATTCCCTTTAGGTCTGGAGTTTACAAATGCAAATGATTACAACTCCAAACATACAAACATGGCAGAAATATGTTGCACAAGCTGCAGGGTTGTATACTACATTTTAGAGGTGTCTCAGCAGTTCATGTCCTACCTCTTAACCCTCTGCTCTATCTTCCTTCAGTCATAAACCTCCTTTATTGCTCCCCTGTGTATACACACTACAGCTGTTCAACCCATCACCTACTGTCACACAGCTAATTGGTCTGAGCCATTTTAAAGCTCCTTTAAGTGGCTTTAAGTGGGAAATGGGAGCGGATTGCTGTGGATTTCCCATAAAACCATGGTTCATAACTCCTAATGGCTCAGACTAGCCTTTGGAGCCACTCTTTTCATGTGCACAAAATTCATGTGCATCATTAGTTGGATTTTTAAGGTGTGTTTACATGGAGGGTTGACACATTGAGTGTTTAACTGGTGATGATGAATGGATCTGGCGTCAGTGTATGTGCATGCTGGGTCAGGGAAAACCTCAGGAAATGGGTCTGCAGGAAGAATGCTGCTGTTCACAGGATGTTTCACATTAACTGGCAACAAAAGCGTGTCTTGTCTCACAGCCCATCTGTGAATAAATGAAAGGAAAATATGAATCACAAGTAGGCATACAATACTGGATGTCTGGGAAATGTTCTTCTTGCTGATCTGGATGCATAGTATCAGTGTCCGGTTGACTGAGAGGAATCTGAAGGTCAAACTATGGAATTCTCATAGACTGATGCAAACAAAGTGCTATTGTACACCTCATTGAATGGTGCTGATTCAAATGTTCAAAGATGGTCAGGGTGTGTGTGTGTGTGTTGGACACAGCTGTGAAACTGTGGCAAACAAACATCAGACAGGATGCAGGCTTTAAAATAACATTCTGTAAACAGAAGAGAGCTGCTGCACTTCAGAAGAGTTTCCTGTTTGTGCAGTTTTGAGAAATCAACTTTTTTGCCTTTGGTTCTTGCTAATTTGTAGTGTATAATGTCAAAGTAAACAGCAAAAAACATAATAATCTTTTGCTAATGCTCAAACTAAAGGAATGTATGCTCAACTGCACTGACTCATTCAACTTTTAGTGTTGTAACATACTGTATGCGTATTAGTTTTGACATTGTGGTTCACAGCCTGGAAGCAAAACATAAAAAGAAGGTATGTTTTTCTATTTTTCATGAGCATGTGCACAGGAATGTATTTTCACTAGGAGGCTGCCTGGGATGTATGCATGTGCCTGGCCCCTTTTATGTGCTTGCATGGTAATGTTTAGAATAGGCCTAAAATTTGTGTGGAAATAGGGTATATTGCCAATACATAAAATTAAAGCACTGTTAAAATTGTCTAGTTCATATGTTTCAATGTTTTCTAATTATTCTAAGTACTGTTTACCTTTATTCACATAGATTTGTATTAATGCATAGATTTGTATTAATGTTACAACATACTGTAAATCATTGTTATGAGTGATTTACAACATTAGGCCAGCTCATCAGAACAAAGCAAACTTTATTATTAGCATGTAAATATCTCACAGCAAGAAAAGGTGCCTTCAAGTTTTACATCTGAAGGCTTGAATGCACTCTTCATCTCCAGTTCCCTTGAGCCAGGTGGATCCAACACAGGCAGCGGCAGCAGCCTGTTGATTTCCAGAGGCCCTGCTGCTGCTCTGTCCTGCGGTGACTGGCTCTGCTGCAGTGTTGCTAATGCTAGCATTAACGTTAGTTGTTGTAACTATGGCTTCAGCATTAGCAGTGTTGTTTGTCTCTATGTTCTCAGTAATGTTTGTATTGGTAGCATTCATTTTGGCCTTTTTATATATTACCTTAGTTAACAAGAAAAAATTGATATTCTGCTTATGGTCCTTGTCCTTTAATTAGTTGGCACATGTGCAAGATTCCAAGACTAGATACATGCTCATTGACACAGAAAAAGTTGTCCATGCTTTTATGACATCACACCTGGACTACTGAAACTTACTGACTTTACCTTTGCCTCACACTTTACCTATTTAAACTCCCATTCTGTCTCACATTAGCAACTTCTCTAAAAATCCACAGCCAGATTGTTAACTAAATCTAGAAGATCCTGTCATATCACTCTAATCTTACCATTCATTGCCCATTAATTTTAAAATACATTTTAAAATTGTAGAAATTTGTTAGATAGATAGTTTATAGTGGGCTGATTTAGGCTCACTTGGACACATCATGAACTTTCTGTGTCTCCCCTGGGGCATAATGACAACTTCTACCAAAATCTACAGGGTGCAGACAAAGCCACTTCATTGTTGGTGTTCTATTCTAATTTTTTTAGTATTTCCTTTATGTCTCCACTGCAGGTGTGTGAAAAGGGATTTTTCCTTAGTGAGAAAAACATATGCTTACCATGTAACTGCAAAGGCCACGCTGACTACTGTGAAGACATCACTGGCATTTGTATAGTAAGTTTTCCCTGCTGATTATCATGAAGTTATCAGCATTAACAAACTGCTTTATTCATTTTCATGAAAATAGCTAATAGATCATTTTAATATTGTGAGAAACTGGGCACCATGAGTTTAATGTTTCGTTTTCAGAACTGCAGGGGCCACAGTACAGGTAACTTCTGTGAAATGTGTGAAGATGGCTACATGCGAGCTGTCAGCCTGTACGGACGCCACATATGCCAGCCCTGCGCGTGCCCCCTCTCACTTCCCACCAACAAGTAAGCCGGTCTGTATTTGTTTCTTCTATCACAAAGCTACATGTTGGCTAGCAGTGTGTAATCTCTGAAATACCTTCCCCTGTGTGTTCGGCCAGCTTCGCAGTGCACTGTAGCAGAGGAAGTCACATTCTGCGGTGCAAGTGCCAAGAGGGCTACGCTGGACATCTCTGTGAGAGGTCAGTGATGACAAGGCTTGGCATGGGTTCTCTCCGGGTACTCCGGCTTCCTCCCACTGCCCAAAGACATGTGGCTTAGGTTGATTGGTAACTCTAAATTGCCCGTAGGAGTGAATGTGTGTGTGGTTGTTCGCTCTGCGTGTTGGTCCTGCGATGGACCGGCGACCTGTCCAGGGTGTACCCTGCCTTTTGTCCGATGCCGGCTGGGATTGGCTCCAGCCCTCCCGCGACCCCGTTCGGGATTAAGTGGTATAGAAAATGGGATGAGATAAAACACATTTTTCATGCCCACCATATTTTACATTAGGTTACAGTGCAAACCACTACAAAATGCTTGCAACATGTACCCGGGTTCTACTGCCCATTAACACTTCAAGTAACACATTTACTAATAAATGGCATATAATGGTTTAGAGATTAACAAACTATTGCTTTATGGGCCATTTATAATTCATTAATTAGAACAAGTTTAATGGTTACAAATCATGAGAAATCCCCTTGGCTCTCCTTGTCCTTTAGCGCTTGAATTCATCATTAAGCACTGAATATTGTAAATAATAAAATAAAAACCTTTTTCAGTGTCTTATTACATAAACCCATAAGCATTTCTTAATAAATTACCAACATGTTGTATTGCTCAAATATACATTATAAACAGCAGCAGGGGATTTGTCACAGCCTTTCAAACCCAAACTTAAAAATTTGAATGAACTGTTTTCATTGCTTGCAGTGCTTTGAGCTTACTCTGTCTGTAATTTGCTCAGTTTACCATTTTGGTGTCAGTCTGTCAGTATTTTTACAGGTACATGTAATAATGTAGAGATAGTGACTGGTCCTTCAATGGAGGCCAAACCAAATATTACAGCTTCCACAAGACAGTTGTGTTTTTACTGAGGTGTGTGTCCAAATAAAAAATCTGCCACTCTGTTGCATTTCATACACTAATGTTTGCTTTCTTTATCCTGACCTGTAACAAGCAGTTGAACACACAAGTGGGCCCCTTGTCTGCAGGTTATTTAAATAACTAAGTCAAATAGAGATGAGATGGAAACAAGTTAATGAAAAGACTTCATGGAAGAACTCAAGGAAAAGCACCAAATGTCAAAGAGACTATCCAGAATCTTGTCAGTCATCTGCAGTTTTCCTGTCCAGGTGTGCACCAGGCTACTATGGTAACCCCATGGAGATTGGCAATTCCTGCAAGCGGTGTGACTGTAATGGCAATTCTGACCCTAACCTGATCGTCAGTGAGTGCCACAACGGGACAGGCCACTGCCAGCACTGCTGGGGGAACACTGCTGGCGCCAACTGTGAGAGGTGTGCCCCAGGTTTCTACGGTGATGCCATCAGTGCCAAGAACTGTAGAGGTGGGGGCAATGAGTGAACTCCTATATCCCTAATTTCCATTCAAGATATGTTAGATCCATATTTGAAAGGCTCAGGATGTGAAGAAGAGTTTTCCCTAGTGTGCTTGAGTGAAGGTATTGCAGTTTCTTAATTTTCTATGAACAGTTTTTAAGCCAACAACAAAGCAGGGTGCATAATGAAGGCAAGAATATTAACTGAGTTTGTTGATACAGTTGCTCTGGCTGTCTGCTGAACATTCTGGCCAGGGTTGGCACTTCGGCATTCTCAGTTCAGTGTGTTACTACAAGATATTATGTCACATTCTGTTGGAGTCAGCATATAAATAACTTTGAGGAATTATCTTTATATTATGTCTTTAATTGGATCAGTTGCTATTTTAAAGGGTTTTGGTCTGTATGTAATCCTGAAGGTGTCCAGTGGAAAAACAAAAATAGGCTGAAAATAACCCTTTCCACTGTGCTTTTGACCTGTAATGCTCTCATCAATACATATGACTTGGCTCCACCATAGCGGCTACCTGTTGCAGTGGTTCCTGTCTATCTTTCATCCTTTTAACTTGCCCTTTTTACACCTAACATGGCTTCTCGAATTTTCCCTTAGGGATTAATAAAATATCTATCTGTGTCTTGTGTCTGTCCCAGTGTGCGAGTGCAATAAATGTGGCACCTCTTCATGCGATGACAGGACAGGAGTGTGTCACTGCAAGCCAGGCGTGACTGGACGTCTCTGTGACCAGTGTGAGGTGAGACAAACCTTTGCTCAATCTTCCTGGTATTTCTTCTGAATAATCAAAACCTTCTGTGTGAAGCAGGGTTACAACATATTTTTATACCCTGGATATTTTATTTTCATGGTTTTGGTTATCATTCCTATCATTTCCATTCCCTATAAAAGAAACACAGTTGGAGAATCAGACAGCGTACAAACAAGCCCTCACATTAGCCAAAAATATTTGGATGAGAAAATAGCTGAACAGTAGAAGCAGAAAAGTCTTCTGTAGAAAATGCACTTGCTGTTGATTAAAATTTGCAGTTGAGACATTTAAACTTTAACAAGTTAAATTTACAGATCTTTCTTAACAATTCATACAAGTTAAAAAGTTAGTTGAAGTGTAAAAACTTAAAGGTTAAACTGTCATGAATGCAGCTGAAATTTCAGTTGATATTAAATGGTCAAAGCTGAAACAACAATGAAACAGTTGAAATGGAAGTGTGTGACGTAGTTCTGGTGTTCTCACCTGAAACAGTTTCAGTTGATATGCAAGCACTGACAGCATATCATTTTCAGAATGAGTGCTGAAAGGGGTTTAACTCTAGTTTTACAAGTAAAACATGACACCTGAAATTATTTGGAATTAAAAACAAAGGTGAATAGTAAAATATTACACAAACCATGTCTTAAATAAATCCAGCAAAGTTTACAAACTGATCTTCAGGTTCAAGTTTGAACAAAGTTCCACACCATTGTTTTCCAGTGTGGTCAACATTTTGGGTGACTCACAGAGTTTCATTTTTAGATAGTTTAGATAATTTGACTACACTGTTAGTTTGTTGACAACCAGCTCAGCTGTCAGAGTGTTTGTGTTTCTTTCCAGCCAGCCTCTGTTGTTGTAATGTTGCAGCATTCTCAGATTCTGAGAGAAATAGTGGCCAAAACTACCAAGACTTCAGCTGCAGTACAGAAGAAATATCATTTCAGTGATGCACAACAGTAAGTAAAAAAAAAAACTTGAACAAATAGATTGTGGGATCTAAAAGAATTTTCATTCATGTAATCTAGGAGGGCTACTCAGGTTTCTCCAGCTGTCAGGGCTGCCGGAGGTGTGAATGTGGGCCAGCTTCCATTCGTTCCACCTGCCATCCTCTCACCCACAGCTGTCCATGTCGCCCAGGGGCCGGAGGTCGTTACTGCGAGCGCTGCCTCACAGGCTACTGGGACTACAGCCCCTCCGGCTGCCAGAGTAAGTCATCTGTCCATTAAAGCATGTGTTGATGTTCTCATACTCTTTAAAAAACACTCCCATAGCATTTGTTGAAATATTAAATGCAGATAATGCTTTCCCAAAGGAAAAAGCTGCTCTGAGTACTCACATTCCCACACCCACAACCACAGTAATGTACATGATGTCAGAGAAGTATCTTCTGAGAGCTGTGACCCTGTGTCTGAAGACTCTCTGTGGAGAGCTGGATGACATCAGCATGAAACCCAGGTGTACTGTATAGTCACACACAGCTGCTAAAATAAGCAGTCCCACACAAGAGAAGCCACAAGACAGATGTGCACTGACCTGTGTCCAGCTGATCAAGAACTTACACTAATGTGAACTAAATCATATCAAATCAAATCAAATTTTATTTGTATAGCGCCAAATCACAACAAAAGTAATCTCAGGACACTTTACAAAGTAAGGTCTAGACCTTACTGTTATCAATATTATTACATAGGGAAAACCCAACAAATCCCCCTTGAGCAAGCACTTGGCGACAGTGGGGAGGAAAAACTCCCTTTAACAGAAGAAACCTCCGACAGACCCCGGCTCTTGGTGGGCGGCCTTCTGCCTCGACCGGTTGGGGTGAGTGGATAGAGGAGAGACAAAAGAAGAAAAGCAACAAGACACAACAATCAAACACTGATCAGGTCGATGTGGCTGGTGACTGCTCGTCAGAGACATAGAGCTCCAGGGCCAGGGCAACCTGCAGAAAGGTACAGGGAGAGAGAGAGGACACACTACAGGAGAGAGGAGACACAAAGTTAGTTATAAGCTTTATCAAAAAGGAACGTCTTAAGTCTAATCTTAAAGGTAGAGAGGGTGTCCGCCTCCCGAACTGAGACTGGGAGTTGGTTCCATAGGAGAGGAGCTTGATAGCTAAAGGCTCTGCCTCCTATTCTGCTTCTGTGGACTCTAGGAACCACAAGTAGACCTGCACTCTGAGAGCGAAGTGCTCTGTTAGGATGATAAGGCTCTATGATGTCTTTAAGATATGATGGAGCCTTGTTATTAAGGGCTTTGTATGTTAGGAGAAGGATTTTAAATTCTATTCTGAATTTTACAGGGAGCCAGTGGGGAGAAGCTAATATGGGAGAGATATGATCTCTCTTGCTAGTTCCTGTCAGTACTCTGGCTGCAGCCTTTTGGATTAACTGGAGGCTTTTTAGGGAATTATTGGGACATCCTGATAGTAAAGAGTTACAGTAGTCCAGCCTGGAAGTAACAAATGCATGGACCAGTTTTTCAGCATCACTTTGAGACAGGATGCTCCTGATTTTTGCAATATTGCGCAGGTGAAAGAAGGCAGATCTAGAGACTTGGTTTATGTGTGATTTAAAGGACATATTCTGATCAAAGATGACTAAAAGAGACTAAAGTGCATCTTCATCTGTTTTTTATAGAGTGTGACTGTGAGAGTGGCCACTGTGATATGCACACAGGAGAGTGCCTGCCAGAGGCTGCAAACGTCAACCTGTGCAACATCAGTAAGTGGAATTAAGAACCACAGTAGAGACTCAAATACAGATTAATACAGTTTTAAAAAGAAGAAAAGACTGTTGCGCTTCTATGTTTGAAACAATTTAATACATATTTAACCCACTTTTCTTCTTTGGATATAGGTTGTGATGAGTGCATCTGGCATCTGATTAGGGACTTGCAGCTTTCCAATAAGACACTGGACCAGCTGAAAGTTGGAGTGTTGAACATTTCCACTGGGGCTGCTGCTAATGACAGGATCAAATACTACAACTACACTGCTCATCGACTGCAGGTACATGCACATAAATGCAGTGTAAATGCAAGAAAATGTCAGTAAAATTTCACATATGTCATTTGTGCAATGCAGTGTGTTTGAAAATAAACACTCCCAGACCATTTGTAAAAAGAAAAATTAAAGCTGCACTAATCACAAATTTTATATGCTCAATGGAACAAATAACTACCGTACTTTCTGGACTATAAGCCGCTACTTTTGTCGCTTCATGCACACACCCTCATCATGGAAAACACACAACGAAATGCATATGATGCAGCCTCAAGTTACAGGCGATCGAGCTGGCTGTCGAAATATCTCATGTTACAACGTGGACACCTGCGGCTATGTACAACATGTTTTTTCAGCTTACATTTAGTGGGTGCGGCTTATAGTCCGGAAATTATGGTATACCATGAAATGGATTGCTTGTAGTAAAAAAAAACACAGATAAGTGTCACCAGGCTGAGAAGCCCCCCTCAGAGTGATGTGCTCTTTAGCTTCTTTTACCTCACTGTTTTGGACTTATGGCTGGCAACTTTGCTGTTTCTGCTCTCACTGTCATTAAGTCTCATCAGCAGCATGCACCTGTTTTCAAAGAAAAGTCTCTGATAAACCCCTTGTGCACTACCTACCCAGCACTAAAGAAGTAGATAAACAAATTTAGCAACTAGCTAGCTAATTAGAAGTCAAACAGCTTCTAGCTAAAGCATCAAATTATTTTCTCTAGAGTTTATGGACACCAAAAAAATCTATGTACATTTATTAGGAACATAACTCCAAATGCATGCTAATGTTTAAACAGGAAATAGCTTACTATATTAGCCATATCAACTTTACAGGGTTATAATAGGGCGGTATGGTGGTTCAGTGATTAGCTGTGTTGCCTCACAGTTAAACTCCTGTGATTTTGGAATGATAAAAAGTTCTGCCCCTAAGTGGCTAAAAAAATTTCAAGTGTTTTAATTAGTTTCAAATGTAGGAAAATTAATAAATGTGTAGCTGAAATAGACATACAGTAGATGACACCAGTTAAAGAAGTGAAAACTGCATAGCTGCCTTACCTAACAATTCCTGAAATGCATTGAACTATGCAGAAAAGTGCTATTTAACAGTCTACTTCTTTCAGCAGGTTTACATTGTCTTTTTTCATTAAATGATCTTTATGCTGCTTTGAACTTTTAACTATTGCTAATTCATGATAATGCAGTCTGACTGAAATGCTTTGCTTCCAGGCACAGTTTCAAGGCTGGAGAAACAGGTCATCTGCAATGAAGGTGCAGACTGAAGAGCTGAAGGTGGCCACAGACACTGTGGCGTTAAAGGTCAAACAACTGGAAAAATGGGTTAGCAAAGACATCATTTCATTTAATGCACATTAACCATTTAAGAAGTCCATGGAAATCTATAGAAGCTTAAACCAATTAAGTTTTTTTTCCTACAAATACTGTACATTATACATCAGTGTTATAACTCTTCCCAGCAACATTTATCCCAATAACAATGATATAAAAAAATCTAAACTCAAAGCTTCTTTCATGCATATCTATGTTTATATTCTACACAGCACACATGAATTCTTACACTAAATGTAATCTCTCTGCTAGGCACTTGGGACTTAGTCTTGGTCCAGCTTGGTCTTTAGAGGCAAGTGCCTTTAGCCACTGATCGATGCTACCAGAGGTTATTGATTAGTTTGTGTTGTGGTTTTCAGGAGAGTGTGGTGAAGATTTTGGGGAACAGACTGGATAATGACACACTGGATACCCTCACTCTGGCTGAGCAGCTCACCGCAAATCTTACTGATCTCAATGTTCGCATTGAAGGTAGTGGACAGTTCTAACATACAGCAGACTCTTTTGTATTATCAGTGTCTTGAGCATTTCTCACAATGCTGAAGTTTTCTTTCTGGTGAGAAACACATGACTTCTGAACCTGCACTTACAATCCAGACAACTTAAGCATTTGAGCCCCTAACTCATATGAAGGATGTGTGATCATACTGTAATCTCTCCATAATGTGTTTGTGGATATGTACAGAGATGATCCAAGACTGGGAACAG
>NW_018127994.1:590913-596008 GCF_001952655.1 Monopterus albus
GTGGCCCGGGGATTAATGACCTGGATGAGGAAACTGGACCTGTCCCCCCGAGAGCCCATCGCCACTGATGAGTCAACTGAGGCCCATGACTGTGAGGACATACAACTAATAAAACATAAACAAGTACAAACACAATCAGAAAAACACACATACAAAATTATCACCCTTTGTTATCCTCACTGGCATTAGTTTGATATGGAAGGATATGAAGTTGTAATTCATAAAAAATTTGATGAAAAATAGAAGAAACAAAATGGATCTTCATACTGAAAGCACACATGTGAGGAAAACAGATCTTTAGCTAATAGTCAAAGTGAGCCTATGCATGCAACTTCTGCTGAACAGCAGATAGAGTAAATAACAACAACTGGATAATGGTAAATGACAAATGTAGATTAACAGTAGCTAGAGTAGATAAAAGTCATGAAATTTGCAATAAAAGTAGCAATACCACAGTGTAAAAATACTCTGTTATAAATAAAGGTATTGCATTCACAAATAAAGGTATTGCATTCACAATGTTACTTAAATAAAAGTGCAAATGTATTAGCATAAAATATTATGCAAAATAGCACAGTTAACATCATCTAGCCATCCATTATCTATACTGCTTATTCCTGAATAGGGTCACGGGGGAGCTGGAGCCAATCCCAGCTGACACTGAGTGAGAGGTGGGGTACCACTCACACTCATTCCTACAGGCAATTTAGAGTTTCCAGTCAACCTAAGCTGCATGTCTTTTGACTGTAGGAGGAAGCCAGAGTAGAGAGCCCACACAGGCACAGGGAGAACATGCAAACTCCACAAAGAAATGCCCCGGGTGGGGTCGGTTTAAAAACTTGGAACCTTCTTGCTGTGGGGTGACAACGCTAACCACCATGTCACTGTACTGTCTAATTAATATAATATTTTTCATAAATAATTCTTGATGAATTTTGTACATCACATTTAATGCTGCAGCTGGTAAAGGTGGCACTAATGATAATCTTATGATTATATTGTATTCTGTTATATTAAGCTAACTAGAAATGAAAGTTATCAAATAATGGCAGAGTTGTCAATCCTGAAAAAAAAACAGCAAGAGGAAGCTCAATTTTGAAAGTAGACGACTGAAGAAATCCTAGCCTTTTGATCTGACTTCTCTCCAAAGCCTCTCCTCTAAAACACAACGTACACTGTCTGATTACTACTTACAGATTTCAGGAAAATAACAAATGCCCCCAAAACAAAACCAATAATTACCTGTCCAGCAGAAACACAGCCACAATGGCGTCACTTTTCAGGTCCTTTTGTTTTCTCAGTTGTCGCCATTGTTTAAAAAGCCACACCAGTGCTAATTCTGGTCTTACTTCTTGCAGCATCCAACTTCTTTTTAGTTTGTAACTTTTTAGTTTTAACATTCTCGAATATGGTGTTACCCACCCAGATCAGCAGCCCTGAACCATAGTTGGGGACCTCTGGTTCATGCCTATTGCCTAACCTGCTTTAGCCCTGGCTTGTAGCCGGTAATTAGCCTTAGAATTCTAGGCTTTTGCAGCAAGGAGAAGTGAAGCAGGAAGCCAGATAACTTGTTCAAAACACAGGATTTATTCTGTCTTGGTAACACAAACACTGCATTGTAATCCTATCTACACTCAGAGGTGACTACTGTTGGTGTTTTCCCCACCCATGGCTGTTCCATGCAGTGGTCTTCTCGTTCTCATACTGCACACGCCACATGCCTGTAGCAACTTCTAGTAACAACAACAATACCTAGAAGTCTATATGTCTTAAAGAGGAAGGCCTGGCCTGTAACAACAGTCTCTGTTTGCAAACAAAAGCTGCTGTGTGTACCATCTCTGCCATAGCTCACTAGCTTTAGCTATCAAAACAGAGCGGTAACACATCTGCCTTGTGGGAGAATAATTTTGAACTAAGTGCACAGGCAGAGTGCATGCAAAAAGGAAGTAGGTTGACAGGCAGGTAGGCCATCCAATGGTTTTGCTTGGGATGAATAAAATCACTGGTGAGGCTTTTTTCAGCCCTGCTGATGCTACAGATGACAAATTTTTTTGCTTTATGTTGTCGGTGCATTTAATTCATTGCCATAGGGATGAAAAGAGAATTTCAAGATATGTAACAAAAAAAAATGCTTCTTAAAAGAAGACAATCCTACCTTTAAATGTGAATACAACATATATTTCTCTGAAATAGAAGTAGTGAAGTATGAAGTAGCAGAAAATGAAAACACTCAAGTGAATAAAGATGCCTCAAATCTGTACTTAAGTACAGTACTTGATTAAATGTATGTAGTTACTTTCCACCTCTAAACAACAAGAAAACCAAGTTCTAGATGGCAGCTTTGTGAGGATGTATTTATACACACTGGTACAAAAAAACAAAAAAAATCACATGTACCGTAATTTCCAGACTGAGTGCACCTGAATATTAGCCGCACCTAAATTTAAAATGAAAGGTCTAGCCACAGGTGTCCACATTGTAACATGAGATATTTCAACAGCCAGATCGATCGCCTTTAACTTGAAAGCTGCATTATATGCATTTCGTTGTGTGTTTTCCATGATGATGGTGTTTGCATGAAGCGAAACAAGTAGCGGTTTATAGTCCGGAAATTATGGTGCATTACAATATTCACAGCCTTTGCCATGACACTCAAAATTGAGTTCTGGTGCATCCTGTTTCCACTGATCATCCTTGAGATGTTTCTACAACTTGATTGGAGTCCACCTGTGAAAAATTCAGTTGATTGGACATAATTTGGAAAGGCATACACTTGTCTATATAATGTCCCACGGTTAACAGTGCATGTCAGAGCACAGACCAAGCCATGAAGTCCAAGGAATTGTCTGTTGATCTCTGAGACAGGATTATATCAAGGCACAGATCTGGAGAAAGGTACAGAACATTTTCTGCAGCACTGAAGGTCCCAATGAGCACAGTGGCCTCCATCATCCATAAATGGAAGAAGTTTGGAACCACCAGGCTCTTCCTAGAGTGGGCCGCCTGGCCAAACTGAGCAATCAAGAGAGACGGGCCTTAGTCAGGGAGGTGACCAAGAACCTGATGGTCACTCTGAAAGAAGTCCAGCATTTCTCTGTGAAGAGAGGAGAACCTTCCAGAAGAACAACCATCTCTGCAGCACTCCACTAATCGGGCCTGTATGGTAGAGTGGCCAGACGGAAACCACTCCTTAGTAACAGGCACATGGCAGCCCGCCTGGAGTTTGTCAAAAGGCACTTGAAGGACACTCAAACCATGAGAAACAAAACTCTGGTCTGATAAAACAAAGATTGAACTCTCTGGCCTGAATGCCAAGTGTCATGTCTGGAGGAAACCAGGCACCGTTCACCACCTGGCCAATACCATCCCTACAGTGAAGCATGGTGGTGGCAGCATCATGCTGTGGGGATATTTTTCAGCGGCAGGAACTGGGAGACTAGTCAGGATCAAGGGAACAATGACTGCAGCAATATACAGACACATCCTTGATGAAAACCTGTGCCAGAGTGCTCTGGACCTCAGACTGGGGCGATGGTTTATCTTTCAAAAGGACAATGACCCTAAGCACACAGCCAAGATAACAAAGGAGTGGCTGCAGGACAACTCTGTGAATGTCCTTGTGTGGCCCAGCCAGAGCCCAGACTTGAACCCGATTGAACATCTCTGCAGAGATCTGAAAATGGCTCTGCACCGATGCTCCCCATCCAACCTGATAAAGCTTGAGAGGTATTGCAAAGAAGAATGGGAGAAACTGCCCAAAAATAGGTGTGCCAAGCTTGTAGCATCATACTCAAAAAGACTTGAGGCTGTAATTGGTGCTAAAGGTGCATTCAACAAAGTGTTGAGCAAAGGCTGTGAATACTTATGTACATATGATTTTTTTTTGTTTATTTTTAATACATTTGCAAAGATTTCAAACAAACTTTTTTCACATTGTCATTATGGGGTATTGTTTGTAGAATTTTGAGGACAACAATGAATTTAATCCATTTTGAAATAAGGCTGTAACCTAACAAAATGTGGAAAAAGGTAAGCGCTGTGAATACTTTCTGGATGCACTGTATGTTGCTGGCATTTGGTGGTTTGTTTGCGTATTTGTTTGTTAACAGCATAACTCAAAAGCAGATTTGGATGAAATATTTTGGAGAGGTAGGGTATGGGCCATGGAATAACTGATTAGGTTTTGATGGTGATCCATATCATAATTTGGATACAGGGATATATTTAAAGATTATTCACCACTGTGAGTTTTGGAAAGGCTGTTGACTGTATGTGAGCCCCCTTGTGGCCAAAGTACATGGCTGTGCTGTTGAATACTCCGAGCACATATGAAGACAAATCCCTGGGCCAGTGACAGCTACCCATTCATTGTCAAAGGAAACTGAATGCTGTCACTCAGTCCACCCCGAGGACTGAGGGATCCCAGCAAGCCGACAGCTGGGAAAAGATCTACTCTATGCAGCAACAGCCGGGTGAGAGCCTGATGGCAAAGATTTAGAGCCAGGCTTAAAGCTATCAACATTTTCATCTATAAGACTGGTATTATGCCACTTTATTAATAATATTTTTTCAGGCGCCCACTTAGATTAGGTGGTCAGTCTAACCAAGCAATGCCAGTTAAGAAATTTGAAACAGATGAACGATGAGAAGAAATGGCTGAAGTTCTTTGTTGAAATAGCTGAAGGATGAGATGCAATGCTGAACATTTGTGGAAGTTGAAAAAATTATGAAAAAGGAAAAGGAAAAGTTCAATAATTACTTTATGTAAGATGAAATCAAAAGCTGAAGTTGTGTGTCAGCAGGCTTCACAAAGTAGGGAAAACAAACGCGTGTGTGCACAGTCCACACACAGCAAGAAAAGTAAGTAGGGGTATGTGTGTATGTACTCAGTCCCCACACAGAAATAAAAACAAGTATGGGTATATGTGTGTGAGCAGTCCCCACATAGTAGGAAAAACAAGTAGGTGTGTGTGTATGTGAACAGTCCCTACATAGTATGAAAAACAAGTATGCGTGTGTGTGTGTGTGTGTGTGTGTGTGTGTGTTAAAAAAAGCTAAATATTGCAAAAAGTATAAAGGTTAGAAAGAAGATAAA
>NW_018127994.1:596021-606203 GCF_001952655.1 Monopterus albus
CTTTAAAAAGCTTGAACATTTTGTTATTTGAATGGTGTTTCTAGCTGCAAGTATGCTGGAGTTATTAAGTGCTAAACAAATGTTGAAAAAAGCTGACTTTCTTAAAAAGTACAAACATAATAAAAAAGATAAATACATGCAGGAATGGCCTTACAAAGCTGAACATTTAGATACCAGAATGGTATTTGTAGCTGAAAGTATGCCGAAGTTATTAAGATGTAAAAATCTTCCCAATTCATTTGAATGGGGCAAAATGTGCTGACAAAAAGTATAAATGTTACAAAAAAGACAAATGCAAGCACAAACATCCTGATATCTGAATGGCTTTTGTAGCTGAAAGTATGCTGAAGAAATTAAGCGCCAAAAAGAAGAACGTACGGAAGAACCCAGAAAATCTAAATAATTGGATCACATAGTGTGGATACTTTTCAGCATCCACACAATAAGATAGTCTAAGCTTAACCAGAGGCTTGGCTAAGCCAGCTGTGCTGAGTTTCTTTATTGCACTCCAGTCTTTCACTTAATACTGTATGTGCATGTGGGAGCACAGATTTGGAAAAAAATATTCTGCATGCAAAACAAGCCTACTGTTAAATACTATTAAAGATTGCATTTGGTACACATCTGCACTGAAACCTTCATGTACCAAAACGTTTGGTACAAATGTGTGTACCTTTATACCCCTAATATGAATTCATTAGTCTACAGTCCTATTAAATAGTTTGCAGCTTTTCTATCCCACTGTTATGGTGTGTTGTGTCATAGAGTTCTTCCTCAAAGTTCTGTCTGCTTTATCTCCACTCACAGTGATTCAAACACTGAACAACAAGAGTTTATCCTTCATCTGTACTGCAGTTGCCAAATGCAGTGGGAGAGAGATCTGGTTGTAGTTTACCAGGAATGTCCGAGAGGTCTTTTACTTGTGGAATTTAAGTGCTGAGAACAGCAACACAAAACCATCTGTGGGAGCTTTGGACTGTTACATTAGGAAGAGGCCCACACAGGGGGAGAAGTAATACTGCAATGCTAAATTTTTTCCCATGGTAATATACAGAGCCTACACACAGACACATTACTTTATTTTCCCATGATACAAATCACTGACAAAATGTGGAATTATTAGTTTACAGAAGAGAGTCATGGAAAGAAAACCAGAACAGAAGTTTGTTTAGTGGTGCGCAAATAGGCAAATACATGGTATATGGACCTCAGAGCAGGAGGATTTGCTATATGCCTTCCTTAAAGGCCACCATGGCATCACTTTTCAGTCTGTTTTGTTCTCTCAGTTGTCATCATCATTCAAAAGCCACATATATGTTAATTCTGGTTTTACTTACAGCATCCAACTTCTTTTTCTTTTATAACTTTCTGAAATAAGGTGTTACCTGCCCAGATCTGTGGCCCCAAACCTTAGTTGGGGACCTCTGGTTCATGGCTAAAGTGCTATAGCGCTGGCTTAGAGCCAGTACCTAGCCTTAGAAGTCTGGGCTCTGTTTTCACTTTAGGACTTTAACTGTGGTGAAATCTGACATGAAAATTTAGCCCCTATTTAGCCCTGCTCTGCTAGGCTAGACTATGGGAACTTACGAACTTACCAACCCATAACTGAATTTGTACCCATTGTTGCAAGATGTGATTGTGTATGCTAGATTTGCTTCACAGCCCAGTGCTGTTGCTGGGGGTTTACTGTTGTCATGCCATGGTTGACATTGCTCAGCCGAACAGCTGGTGTCTGACTTTGTGTGTATGCTTGTGTGCATGTGTGTTATCAGGAGTGGGGATCTCCATGATCAGGGTCTCTGCTGTAATTCAATGCCTTGAATGGTGCAGTAACTAAACACGGAGCTTCTCTTAGCCTGGGGTTCTTTCTAACCTCAGCATCACTGGCAGAGCATTTGGGGATGTGAGCGATGCAGCTGCATCCAGGTGTGCACCATCTGGGGGCCCAGGTGGGCCCTCAGGATATCATTTGAATGTTCAAATTACGTATGTAAATCAACCATGCACAGCAATGCTAAGTCAGTTTAGGGGCTAACTATGTGCTACCTTTTTACCGCCTCATAGGATATATCTGAATTTACACCACCCATGGGGCATGCAGAGCTATCTAAATCAATCACACCCTTCTAGCATTCACTAGAACTTTGGCTTGAGAATAACACTTAAGGATCTATTTTCCTGCCAGCATAATTTTTGTATAACTTCACTCGCAGTCATTATGCAATTTTCCTTGGGCACATGTCTACTTTTTGCTGCACACTAGTGTGTTTCGTACTTTTCTGCCATGAATGAATGTACTTACTCTGAGGTGGGAGGAGAGGCGCAGTTGAGGCCATGCTTATGCTAATTAGGCAGCGCAGTCAATTTTGGTGCTCGTTTTGAGCTGAAATACGATAATAGTAACACCTGCTCAGACCATCTCTTATTGCTGTTGCAGGTGTATTTACAATTTTCTTGATAAGCACCTAGGCTGGGTTAGCATGAGATCAGGTATACAAATGGTCACACCAACCTAAAATTAACCCTTAAATCCACAACTGAGCTGCTGGAATTTGCTATATAATCATAAGAATTTTGCATATCATGAAGATATGCCTGCAGATATCTCCATTAATCATGTTACACAGCAGGTAAAGTCAGTCCGACCTCACTGTGGCTGCTGTCAACTGTTAAGTTACAGTTTCTTCAAACGGACAAGTTTCACATTGACATTTGTTACTACCACGAGGATATACCTTGTGTCTGTTTTTGCATTTTATGATGATTTGATCAACTCTGAAAGTAGCTGTAGGTGGAGCTAAAATAGGTGACACATCCACTGGCTGTGAGCTCTGGTGGACCACAGTCAGTTTCTCCACCGTTTTGTCACTGTAATTTTAGGAACAGAGTATATAACTGGTAGGAGAAGAAGATACAGAGAGAAAAACTCTCCTCTCATACACACACACACACACACTGTATATATGAATATGACACTAGTGACATCAGTCAGTGAAGTTTCCACCCTGCTCTTTAAAGGGGAAGAGAGGAGCTGGTTTGGTTGGACATATCTAAAGCCAGCCTTTACTCCACCTGCTCATGCTGTATTCCACCCTATAATAATATCCCCTCCCCCACCACAAAATGCAATCGGTAATGCCTGGCTGTGTATGAAAGTGCGTCATCAAAATTGCAACACACCACTGAACATGCCCATATTCACTTTGCTGCCTGTAGTCCCCACAAGGATGGCCAAGTTCCTACAATGTGAGTGTGTTAACAGGTTTCAGTCCCCATAATGTGAGTAATACAAAGGCACATACACACAGCCAATATGTGTTGAGGATGGTACATACCTTGTTGAATATAGCATCAGAAGGACAACATACGCATTAGAGTAGCTAAAGTTTCAAGGTAACAGAGTGAGCAGTGTGATCCTCAGTACAACTGGAATTATAAACAGTGCCCTTACTACGATTAGCAGTTGGCAAAGCAAAGTATAGGTAAATAGCCACCACCTACTGAGCTACTGTGTGCTACATAGCATAACGCCACAAAATGAAGAAAGGAGATTAAAACTGCTACAGAGACAGTTAAAAAAAGACAAAAGGATGCACCCTGTGCCTAAAGTCAAACAGAAAATACCCATGAAACATTTAGACAGATGCAGATGGCATAAAAGATAAAACAAAAGAGCTGTTGATTTAACAAAGAGACACAAATAAAGTCAAAATAGGTGCTGTACTGCCATTAAGAGCTGAAAACATGTAAAATTAACATAAAGCACTGTGTTGTTCCATCATTGCTCAGCACAGACTAGTCAACACTAGCTGCAGCCACAACGTGCAGACTGCTGGGCTACCATCAAATGTTTGCAGCCTTGTGCCACACCAGTCATGGTCGTGGTCAAACTAAATATGTAGCGTGGCTACTGTAAACACATTCCCAGCATCTACATAAAATCTATGGTAGATGCACCTGCTTACTATACTGCATTCAAAAGAACATTTTAAATGTTTGTTGTAGATCATTTAACACATTGTGTTGAATCACAAAACTTCAGGTCATTCAATGTTTGTTTGTTTTTTTTTTGTTTTTTGGCATTGTTGCCAGTGCAGAGAGAGAGGGTGGCAGATGACATGCAACAAAAGTCCCTGGCCAAAATCAAATGGGGATAAATAAATTAATAAAGGAAGAACAAAGTTTCCAGCAATGAATAATGAGTACTATGTAATCTTTGGGATTTAGATTGAGTCTTTTTTAATCAAAATTCACACATGAAAGTCAATGATAAATTCAGCACAAATAATCTAAATGGATTTTGATTGTTTAAGAGTAAATACAATACAAGCTAAATTGGTATCACAAAATTTAGTGATAAAAATACAAACTAATATCTGGATCTGAAACAAAGAAAATAAAAAGTGTCTATTATAGCTTAAAGAAATATGAATAAATATGTGTACTGCTTTTTGCCAAGCATTGGATACTTTAAACATATCTATGTGTCAAGACTGAAAGTATGAGTAAACAAAAATGTGGTTTGTGTGGTTATGGGGAGTTGTCAACAGAAGACTGAAATTTAACTTTCAAAGACCAGTCTGCTTGGAGGTCTGTGATGTCTCTGTGATGTGATGATGTCTCTGATGCGTTATGTGCTCCGTATGTTATTGTTATGTATGCTTTGGTTTGTTGTATGTATTCCGCCTTATGTTTTGCCTGTTTTTCTCTGCTATACCAGGGTCTCAAATTAATAGATTTTGCTCTCAGTGATTAAATGAAGCATATACACTGTAACTCTAACTTTGACAGGCAATCACTGCTCTGTGCAGAACTGTTGTTCATCAAGAGGGTTCCTGCTTGTAACTCCCTCTAAAACCACCAATGTTTGTTTGTTTGTACACAAATTAATTTAACAAGATACTTTTAGTTAATTTGTTTTATTGGGTGGCATAATTGCTAAATTAATTGTTGGATAGAACCTGGCTAGCTGTTTCCCTTTATTTCAAGTGTTTATACTAAACTAAGCTAATCTATTCTTTTAAAGATAGTGTTTTGGGGTGCCTTGGTGGCTGAGGCTCTTGGGTTTAAGACACTAAGACTGTAATAGCAGTGTATCTAGTTCTAGTCTAGTTGGAGATGCCACTTCTCATTCCATATCTATTTATAGACTACTGCATTTTTTTCTAATAATGGCAAAAAATTATAATATTGGAATAAGTTCTGATGCTTGAAGTAAGGCTTAATTTTACCATGTCTATTTCCCTGTGCTGCCAGGTGCAGCAGCAGAGGCTGACAGAGGAACGTGCTGCTGTCAGTGACACACTAGAAATAGCCAGAGGATTCATCTCTGATACAGAGACAGCTGTGGTTGAGGTGGATGCCATGGTGCAGGTGAGGCCTACACCTGAGATTGTCAGGTATCACAGTGTTTTTTAACATGGGTTCAAAATTTCTGGGTCCTTGCTGTCTGATAATGATCTGTTTTTTATGGCCCACTAAATGGAGAAATAAAGATGAATTTATTTCTATGGCCGGGCCTGTGTCAGATTCTAAATCTGAACAATTTGATTGGGAGGCAATTTACAGTATGAATTAAGCAGTGTTCTCAAACAGCACTCCATTTTTAGTCAAGTAGCTCTTTATCATGTTACTTCGTGGGGAACTACAATCATCTAGAGGTAACAATGTTATGTTGGACAATGTTGGGCATATGTCAGGTTTGTGTCTAAATGTGGGTGTATTCTCATACTTTGGACTTTCAGTAACTGCAAGGTACAAATCTATTTCTGATTATGTTACTGAGAATGACCCTCATTAATGGGTCATTGGAGTGCCCTTGCAAGTAAATCACATGTGTATCTGTGTGTTGTGTATGTGCATCTGTTTGCAAAGAATGTGACCGAGTACCATGCAGCAATCGATGGCGCCAGCCAAAAGCTCACAGTGAAGACGGAGCACCTCGCGATGGCTGACAGAGATCTGGTTCAGAGGGCTGACAATTATGCTGAGGAGCTGGACAGACAGGCCAATGATCTGGAGGAGTAAGACACCCTTCTGAAATGACCTTCTTTGATACGCATAATCAAGCCCATAACAAGAGTAAAACTAACAATGCATTAGCCCATCTCAGTACTTCTTTGTGGCACTGAGCCCTAAGCTCTTTGGTTGCAAATAAAGATATAAACCTTTGAAAATTAAATATGCTGCAAATTTTCACTTTTAAACATGTGTCAGTAATTTTCAAAAACAGGTTTTCCCTGTTGGGGACATTTTCAGCAGCAGATTAATGCACATTTGGTGCACTAGTGTGTATTAATGGTTTTGGGACTATGGCACTATGGCACAAAGAAATAAGATATGGATATACACAACACGTAGTGCTGAGATACACATCATTCTTTGATCTTTTTCTTGGATTTGTGGATAATGGAACAGTCACAACCTTTAATAACATTTTAGCTGTGCATTGGTCTTGATCAAAGTACCACGTTATAAGCTTTTGTATGACATTTTGACTAATAATATTAACAATGGCTCCATTCTATTTGAATGTGTGGTAAGTCATAACAGTTTGACAGTGAGTCACCACAGTCTCCATGCATTTCATTATTTACACCTGTGCTTTTCCTGTCAGAATGTCTTCTGTTTATAGGTGCAAGAGCAAGAAAGCAGGGATACCACTTTTTGCTACCACTACTCATATTTATTTAAATAATTGGTGAATCTAAAGAATATGTGATGATGAACTAAAACAACAAATTTTGAAAAACCTGAAGAAAAATTAAAGCTGCATTAACTGATTTCTTTTCTCTCTCTTTCTCTCGCTATCTTTTTATTTATTTATTGTCTACTTTGGGGGGCAATGGAACAGGCTCAAAACACACTGACACCTCATGAGCATTTTAGTTTTTTGATGAGAGAAAACAAAGGTACCGGCCATAAAACCAAAATATTGAGCTGAAAGACACTAAAATCTTCCACAGAGCTTAGATGAACTGTTGGAGTTGCTTGTTAATTTATGTGGGTTTGTCAGTATGAGCAACACCCTTCACATTGGAGGTAGTATTTCATTCTGTTGTTGATATAAAGATATTGATTAGTGCAGTTTTCATTTCATATTTCTGCAAACACTGGGAATATTTGTGCACTATAGAAACACTCAAATTAGACTGTAACAGCTACCATCCTGTCTGCCCTAGGGATCTGAGAGGCAGCGATGCCAATGGCTTTGTGCAGAGAGCCATAAGTGCAGTCAACGTCTATAACAACATAGTGAAATATATGGACGATGCCAATATCACCTCACTCACCACCCTCAACTTAGCCCAAAGAGCTGAAGATGTATGTTTCATCATAGCACCATTAAGCATACATCTACAGTACTTTAATTCTCATAGCATAAACGTTGACCTTATTGTATGTGTTCTGTGTTTTAGGCTATCACTGGGATCAACACGCAGCTTGGCTATCTGGGAACACACAGTAGCAATGTTTTCAAGGAATCTGTTTCATTACATTCAGAACAAGCTGGTATGGAGTGTCACAGGATGAAATATTACTGATACATTAACTGGAAACATGGATGCAATCCAGTGTTCCTCTGTCATTTGTTGAATTTTTATATTACAGACATAGAGACTGATGTGGCTGACAAGTTAAAATACATCGAGGAGACCACAGAGACCATGGAAAATAACACCAAAAAACTTGCAGAAATAGTACAGGATATCAGTGGAATTCAGACAGGTGAGAGGATATTTAGTTTTTGTAAAGAAGCAAATGTCATTTCTTTTTGGTCAGTTTAAAGAAAGTTCAGTGGTGACTTGTGTAGTTTACGGCAAAGAATGGAAACTGCTAGCTCACCGGACAGCGGTTGCTAGCTATGTCAAATATAGTTCTTGAAATGGTGCTATTCTTGTGCCCTGTTCATGTTTACTTTACACTTGTCCTGTTCGCGGGTGTGCTGCATCCGCATCATCTTTTGGCTTTGTAAGTCAACATAATCAAAGAATTCTAATCTAAAACAATGCAATAACCAACTCCAATAATCAACAGATGTTTACATTTGCCCTTTACCTTTGTTAGGTTACATTTTATAACTGTTCTGTTCATGTTTTGCTTACACTACCTGTGTTTTGTTCGTGGGTGCAGGACAGCCACGAAGCCAAAAGATTTTGGCTTTGTAACTCAACATAATCAAAGTATTCTAATTTAAAACCATGCAATAACCAACTCTACCTCAGCAGGTGTAGTTGGGTGATAATCCAAGTCAGCCCCAGGGGGGTGTTGGCTTTCAAGGAGACCATAGAGATGTAAATGTTGGAATTGGAGACACCGTTTCACACTTGGCTGCCTCTGATTGTCCCTCTTTGCAAGCATGAGGGCTGTACAATCAAATACTTTTATGAAAAACTAAACAGATGTGAATTGTTGATGCATGCATTTAAGAAATTATACTTAGCAAATAGTCTCTCTCTCCCCCAAAGCAGGAGTGTCTCACATTCAGTATACTGCAACAGCATCACACACTTACCTCAGGCTCTACAGATGATAGTTGCACAGAAGGTGTAGTCACTATAGGTTGTGAGCACAGAGGTGTAAATGTTTGAAGCCATTTCTTCAAACCTTCTAACTGTCACTCTCTCTAAGCATGAGGGTGGTAAAATCAAATACTTTTATGCTAAACTCATCAACAGATGTGAATTGTTTAACTATTCAAGACTGTTATGGTCAGAATACAAATGCTAAGCTGTGGAGACAGTGGAATGTAAGAGCAAATGATTGCAACCACCACTTTATTATGCCCGGGTGCAGTACACCTGAGCATCCTCTGTGTAATGTAAATGCAAGGGGGGGTGCAGTGTAGTGTGTTATGGTTAGTCCCCCTCACCAGGAGGATGAGGGAGAACTGAGGTAGGACTCAAGACTGCTGACCCAGGTGCTAGTAAAAAAAAAAAAAAAAAAAAAAAAAAAAGGTGGTTTAATGGGGGCCTCACAAAAAGGAACATAGTCAATGAATACATACAACCAGATGGCTGAGGAGACCAGGACAACCAGGGGAGTAGACAGGCTAACAACAGGAACCAGGAGAGTAGGAGGCTCAGGATGGACAGATGATAGACAAACTAACTAGGAGGACTAGTGAACGAAAAAAGAAATCTACAGCACAGGAACTGGAGCGTGGATATAAAATGACGCATGGCTAACCTCATGGAAAACAAAAACATACAAAGAGATCCACAGCACAGGAACTGTCAGCGTGGACGTCAAGAGATGTTTTACACACAAAAAGAAAAACAACTGTAGCACCCTTCTCACTCTACCTAGAAGGGGCACCAACTAGACAGGTTAGAATGAGGGGTGCTTGGGTTCGTTTAATCAAAATTAAAATTGATAACCCCTATAACTAGTAATAAGGACTCGTAGTATGGTGCTTGAGGAAGGAAGATAGACCCAGCGATGGCTTAAATAAGAACACACGACTTAGGCCGGATTTATTAGAACAAGATAACTAAAATGACCTCTTGTGAGTACAAACCCAATGAGTAAAATAAATAATGATAAAGGCAATAACAAAAAGAACCAAGATTACCAGATCGGTTTCTACCAACTAAATGAAAAGTCAGTGCTCTCTGAGTTAATTAGTAACTAACAATACCACTTAGGCAGTCCCAGTCGCCCCGTTTAATTATGTCCAGAACACAGTCTCAACAAAACACACAGTACTCAGTCACCTAAGTTACTCACGACACTCTTGGGGTTATTGTTGCAGGCCTGTTTCAAACTTTTGAGTGCGACGCAATGCGGCGTCCTCATAATTTGAGTGCGATGTCCTCCCCCAATTGAGTGCGATGCAATATGGCCTCCTCACAAGTGGAGTGCGATGCAAAGTGAAGTCCTCACCAATTGAGTGCGTCGAACCACGAAAAATATAACTATTAATCGAGTACCCAGAGTACATTGCAATAAGGAGGACTCTTTCTCAGAGCCTCCTTTGGTAAACCACCACGTAAAATCTCGCCCCACTAACACATTCGGGCTCTAACCAGAGCTGGCTAGCATGGCTAAAGCTAAGCGCCGCTCACTATTATAGGCTTTATTCTATTATAAAGCCTCGTTCGGTTCTTTCAAACCAGGAACTCAGTGAGACGAAACGGACCACTTGAGTATATAAAAAATATAACCGTGCTGGTTTATTCA
>NW_018127994.1:607050-619355 GCF_001952655.1 Monopterus albus
TGCAGTCTGCACTGCAAGCACATTAAACTGACCAGTTAACAGCCTGAGCTAGTCAACCTGTCTCCACTAAACATTTCTAAACAACAAATCTCTGAATATCTATCTAACTAAGAAATAACCTAACACTAGCTTCAAAGTGAGTTTACTGTCTCCGCTTCACAGCTCCCACACGGCAAACCGGCTGGCTCCGTCAGCGAAACTTTGCCACAGCATCCGTACTCGGCCCTGGACAAATTTCTCCGTCCCTTTTTCAGTCTTTTTTCTAACGCCCTCTTTTTTCTCCTTCTTTTCTCCTCCTAACTCCTTGCAACTTCTTTTTTTTACACAAAAACCCCTCTCCCCCAATCACAGCAGGTAACACAGATTGCCAGATTCCTTCGACCAATCACATTACTCATGACTGCGTAAAGAGGGTGACCCTAGTGTGGTAACCAATACAGCTTTCCCAGAATTGGCATTTACAACACAAATACAATTAAAACTGTAGCTGTAACAACACAAGCCATATTCATTTGTAAGAAGCACCAGCCCAGTATTTGCCAACGGGCTACATAACCAACGTACTGAATGGGATCCACAGGACAGGACAGGACAGGACAGGACAGGACAGGACAGGACAGGACAGGACAGGACAGGACAGGACAGCGTGGAAATCACAATGACATCCCAACACGAATAACGGTATATCCATAGAAGGTATGTCGGTATAACAGAGGAGCCAGAGGTTAAAATAAGGTAGGGAAGTCATTACAGTAACACACCTCAGCTGTGCGCAACAACCCGTGAGTTACTAATTACAGCAAACGACACAGCTGAGGTGCTGGTCCCACAAAAAGGAAAGAGCAGGAGAGAGAAAGGCAAAAGAGAGGCAGGTCGCGCTGAGTGGACCTGACAGTGTGCGGCCATTGAAAATGTGTTCTGATATACAGTATGTTCTTCACACAAAATAAGCCAAGGACTTCAAGTTTGAGCCTGAAAAAATAATTTATTGTATCTTTTTTCTTTGGATAAAAATTATAAATGGGTGTACTGCACCCGAACAGGGCACAATGTTTGAAGTGAAAAATTGCTTTATCTGAACCGCAGAAGAATTATGTTCTCTCAACTCAGAGGTATCTGGGTAGCAGCACAGGTATATTTTCCTAGGTTTTATGATGTACTAATGTCCCTAATACTCTGGTTAATTTTCTAATTTTATACAAAAGAAATAGTTAATGGCTTATCCAAACTGGCAGGAACACTGCTGGGAAAGACATCGACATTTTTATCATACCCATCCACTTTTAATTCAATTCCAGTTCAATTTAGTTCAGTTCAATTCAATTTTATTTGTATAGTGTCAAATCACAAAAAAGTCATCTAAGTAAGGTCTAGACCTTACTAATATTACTATTATTATAGAGGGGAAAATCCAACAAACCCCCTCCCACTTGAGCAAGCACTTGGCAACAGTAGGGAGGCAAAACTCCCTTTAATGGAAGAAACCTCTGACAGACCCCGGCTCTCAGTAGGCAGCCTTCTGCAATCAATCAAACAATGGGAAGGTAGATGTGACTGTTCATCAGAGACGTAGAGTTCCAGAGCCAAGGCTACCTGCAGAAAGGTACAGGGAGAGAGAGAGGACACACTACAGGAGAAAGGAGACACACAGTTAGTGATGAATAGTGGTAGCATATAGATGGATGGAGGGAGAGGAGAGGAGAAAAACTCAGAGCATCATGGGGCCCCCCCAGCAGCCTAGGCCTATAGCAGCATAACTAAGGGAAGGCTCAGGGTCACCTGATCCAGCCCTAACTATAAGCTTTATCAAAAAGGAAAGTCTTAAGTCTACTCTTAAGGGTAGAGAGGGTGTCCACCTCCCGAACTGAGACTGGGAGTTGGTTCCATAGTAGAGGAGCTTGATAGCTAAAGGCTCTGCTTCCCATTCTACTTCTGTGGACTCTAGGAACCACAAGTAAACCTGCACTTTGAGAGCGAAGTGCTCTGTTAGGATGATAAGGCTCTATGAGGTCTCTAAGATACAATGGAGCCTTGTCATTAAGGACTTTGTATGTTAGGAGAAGGATTTTAAATTCTATTCTGAAATTTATAGGGAGCCAGTGGAGAGAAGCTAATATGGGAAAGATATGATCTCTCTTGCTAGTTCATGTCAGTACTCTGGCTGCAGCATTTTGGATTAACTGGAGGCTTTGTAGGGACTTAGTGGGACATCCTGATAGTAAAGAGTTACAGTAGTCCAGCCTGGAAGTAACAAATGCATGGACCATTTTATTCAGAATCACTTTGAGACAAGGATGCTCCTGATTTTGGTGATATTGTGCAGGTGAAAGAAGGCAGTTCTAGAGACTTGGTTTATGTGTGATTTAAAGGACATATCCTGGTTGAAAAGATTCCTCACAGCAGTATTGGAGGCCAGGGCTATGTGATCTAGAGTAACTATATAATTAGACAGCATATTTCTAAGGTTTTCAAGCCCAAGTACATGAACTTCAGTTTTAGAAGTTTAGAAGTAAGATATTACAGCTCATCCAGGCCAAATTGACCTGATTTATCTGGGTTCACAAATAAATATAACTGAGTATCATCTAGCAATGGAAATTTATGTTGTGTTTCTTAATAATATTGCCTAAAGGGAGCATGTATAAAGTGAAGAGAACTGGACCTAGCATAGAGCCCTGTGGAACACCATGACTAATTTTAGTCTGTGTCGAAGATTCATCATTAACATGAACAAAATAGAATCTATCTGATAAGTAAGATTTGAACCAACTTAGTGCAGTTCCTTTAATCCCAAAAACATATTCTAGCCTCTGTAGTAAGATGTTGTGATCAGTGGTGTCAAAAGCAGCACTGAGATCTAAGAGGACAAGTATAGAGACAAGTCCTTTGAGGCTTGGAGGAGATTGTTGGTGACTTTCACCAGTGCAGTTTCTGTATTATGATGGACTAAATCCTGAATGAAAATCTTCAAACAAAGCATTCCTGTCACATAACTGCTTTGCAGCAGCTTTTTCAAGGATTTTAGAAGTAAAGGGGAGATTGGGTATTGGTCTATAATTAGCTAGAAGACCTGGGTCAAGAGTAGGCTTTTTGAGTAGAGGTTTAATTACTGCAAGTTTAAAAGTTTAGAGAACATAGCCTGTTAGTAGAGAGAGGTTGATTGGATCTAATGTGAACATATTAGAAAGACGTCTTTGAGCAACCTGGTTGGGATGGGGTCCAAGAGACATGGTGATGATTTAGATGAAGCCATTGTTGAGGTCAGCTCAGAGATCTATAGGAACACAATCAACTACGATATGTTGTACATTCTGTAGAGTTTGACATACTGTATTAGAATTAGCATTTTCTCATTCTTTTCATCCATTTCCAGACAGAACACCACAGCGTCTGGAGTTTACCCTGAAGGTGGCTAAGGAAACTCTCAACCACTCAGCAGAGGTCCTTCAAACCATCACCCCCATAAGCAGCAAGGCTGATGAGTGGGCCAACAACATGAGGAACAATGAATACTCCACAGATGCTTATGTACAGGCTGTTGACTCTGCTGGGGAAGCAGGTATCAGATTCAGGGCAGCAATACTTCAGTATTTTCAGCATGGAATAACCATGTATGAAACTGAGTAACTCAACATGTGTTAACTCTATTGGCTATTAAATTGAATTATCCACTTTACCAATATTTTCATAGTAAACGGATAACAGATTAATCCTTAATTAATCCTGTTTTGCAGTGAAGAACCTGAATATGCTTGTTCCTGAGCTGCTGGATAAGCTGAAGGTGGTTGAGGAGAAGAAGCCTGTGAACAATGTGACCACCAATATCATGAGAATCAGAGAGCTCATAGCCCAGGCCAGAAGCGTGGCCAAGAAAGTGAGATTAATGACTTTCAACCATTGATGTAATTATGAAAGCTGAATACAGAGCTGCCTCTGAGTTTCTCAGTGTATTTTTCCAAGTGGCCACTTGCAGTACTGCATCACAAAATCCCCTTGTGGCCCAAAAAGCATTTTCTTCATAGGCTACAAAAAAAAAAGCCGGTAAAACTGTTGACAGGACATCTCAAACTGCAAACCAGTCAAACCACTCTTCATATTGTGCATATTTAAAACAAGAAGGTTTTATATTTATATTAATATTAATGAAAATATTCTGATGCTACAAGTAGTCATTTTGCTTTAAGTTAGTTTTTATTTATTTGGTTATGTAAAAGGGGGTGTATTTCAGATGATTGGTTTTGATTGGCAGCCCGATACCATGGGTCCACCTGTAGCCGCTACCTTGCAGTGTACACAATCTGGTTGCAAAATGTATTACAAAAGGACGATGGCAGGTCCAGTTTTTGCAACATTTTGGTTTAACTTTTGAATAATGGCAGGAATGTTGAGGCATTATCCAGCTTTATGCACGGCCTACATCAAGCTAGCTCATGCAGGTACTAAGAAATGTGAGTGGGTCCCTGAACATGACAAAAATAATGTTAGCATTGCTAAGCTTACTCATTCTGAATATTATATTTATATATTAGCAAGTATGAACTTCATGCTGTTTATCATTCTGTATTTTTTCAAAATTTTTCAAAATTGAGTTACAAACTATTTGACACTGTAAAATCAAAATAAAAACAATGTGTGGTATAGAATAAAATACTCAATAAAAATATGCTAAAAGAGTTAATTAAAAAGAACTATGAAATTAAAGAGTTAAATGTGCCAAAGAATGGGTGAGCATTCATATGGAAGCTCAGTATACAAGGATGTTTAACTGTTATTTTGTCCCCAAAGGAATGTAGGCTTCACTTAGAACAAGCTGTGTAAATACAGGATTATTTACCTGTGTAATTTATCATCTGCACAGGGTCAGGCACCTCTTGGTGTTCTTTCCCCCCTCTGGAATATTACAAGCATAATAATGTGGTGCATTTTCTATTCTGAAGCTGTTAGCTGTTACCTCCATATCCACGACCATTAAGTCACACATCAAAACCCTAAGAACACATCAAACAGATTACCAAAGCCTAAGAAACTTTGTGCTATTTTTCCCACAGCATAAGCCTGATTAAACTCTAGGGCTCTGAGCAGAAAGTGAGATGCTAATGGCTAACAAGGATACAGTAACATTTTCCATTCATTACTTTTAATAAATTAATTCATGCAGTTTAAAGCACAAAACAGCTCATACTGAGCTCAACATAAGCTCACAGTCATTCTGGTTCTGTTATGTTTTCTATCCCAGGTCCAAGTGTCCATGAAGTTCAATGGCCAGTCTTCGGTGGAGGTTCATCCTCACAGCAACCTTGAAGAACTGAAGACAGTGACATCCATTAGTATGTTCATGAGAGTGGACCCTGACAAAGATCCCATAGAGGACCGTTTCATCCTGTACTTGGGAGACAGAAACGTGAGGAAACATGGAAAAAGAGAAGAACTGGTTGCTCTGCCATTTGCTGTCATTAGTTACAAAAAAAAAATGTTTACCAGGCAGAATACTAAGTAGATATCGATGGGACCCATGACATCAAGTTAATGCACGTTTGGGAAACAACTAAGGTTTCTGCATTCACCTCCCAAATCTAAAAATGTGTAGAAACTGGTTTATCTGATGAATTAAAGATGGGGTTTGATCATGTGGGTATATGGACCTGATCTGCTGTTAAAACCTGTTGTGATCATGGGAACAGTCATTTCTGCTCTCTTGAATGTTGTTGAAAGTGCACATTTGCCCTCTTCACAAGGTTTCTAAGAGATGCCTGTGACAATAGAGCATGTGTGTGCCTTCAAAGTCAGAGTTCATTTACATAAATACCGTTAGTCCTTTGAGCCCACTGTGGCACAGAAACAGTACAGCTACCCAGTGTGAGGCCTTGCTGTTCTTTGTAATGATATTTCATCTTGGGGATTTCACTGCCTCTGTAATGTCTGCATGCTTTTCAGTGTGGAATAATGACCTCAGCATGAGCACTACTCATGAATGAAGAATGTTTATGCTTTTGAAACCAATGTTTTTCAAGGTAAAATAATAATTCCCTTTATGAAACTCATAGCACAGTGGTGAACCATTGTCAAGTGATGAACAAAGGCCATAATGTGAAAATGAGCAGAGTGTGATGTAATGATGTAAAGCCATGATGTAAAACTCTGATGTTTTATGCTCTTTATGTTCTCAGGGTAGGAAAGACTACATGGGTCTGGCTATCAAGAATGACAATCTGGTGTATATATACAACCTTGGGGGTGAAGATGTTGAGATCCCGCTGAGTTCAAAGCCTGTCAGCCAATGGCCTGCTGTCTTCAACTACATCAAATTAGAGAGGTAACGTCTATTAATGAGCTGTAGGGGGAAACTGTGGGTCTCATGCAAGAACCATTATACAGTTGTGTACAAACTTGTTGGTACCCCTCCGTTAATGGTCACTGAAATAACGTGAAACTGACAAAAGTAATGATAAATAAAAATTTACTGAAAATTAACTAATGAAATCAGCCATTGCTTTTGAATTGTGGTTCAACAGAAGCATTTTAAAAAACAAACTAATGAAACTGGCCTGGACAAAAATGATGGTACCCTAGAAAGGATTGAAAATATTTTGACCATAGAGACAAGTTAAACTAAAGTGTGTTCTCTAATTAGCATCACAGGTGTTTTCAAACTTGTAATCAGTCAGTCTGCCTATTTAGAGGGTGAAAGGTAGTCACTGTGCTGTTTGGTATCATGGTGTGTACCACACTGAACATGGACCACAGAAAGCTAAGGAGAAAGTTGTCTCAGGAGATTAGAAAGCAAATTATAGACAAACATGTTAAAGGCAAATGCTATAAGACCATCTCCAAGCAGCTTGATGTTCCTGTGACCACAGTGGCACATATTATTCAGAAGTTTAAGGACCATAGGACTGTAGCCAACCTCCCTGGACATGGCCGCAAGAGGAAAAGTGATGACAAATTGAAGAGACAGATAATGCGAATGGTAACCAAAGAGCCCAGAACAACTTCCAAAGAGATTAGAGGTGAACTCCAAGGTCAAGGTACATCAGTGTCAGATGTGTCAGATCGCACCATCCGTCTCTGTTTGAGCCACAGTGGACTTCATGGAAGACGATCAAGGAGGACTACACTGTTAAAAGCAAATCATAAAAAAGCGAGACTGGAATTTGCCAAAATGCAAATTGACCAGCCACAAAGCTTCTGGGAGAATGTCCTTTGGACAGATGAGACAAAACTGGAACTGTTTGGCAAGTCACATCAGCTCTATGTTCACAGATGCAAAAATGAAGCATACAAAGAAGAGAACACTGTACCTACTGTGAAACATGGAGGAGGCTCGGTTATGTTCTGGGGCTGCTATGCTGCATCTGGCACAGAGTGTCTTGAATCTGTGCAGGGCACAATGAAATCTCAAGACTATCAAGGCATTCTGGAGCGAAATGTGTGCAAGTTCCTCCTGCACACTGTTCAGGCTATTTCACTGACAATGGTGGTGACACACCAACAAAGGCAGTGAAGAAGAAGACTGCAAGGGATGTGTCTGAAATCAATCATCCTTCACTGCTCCTTGTATGAATGATAGAATCTCAATAAATAAATAGAATAGACTATCATTTACAACACTGACTAACCATTGTTATTTTGTCTCACTAGTGAGTGATTTAAAGTTGCATGCTAGTTTTGACATAAAAATGTGATGCATTACATCATGAGATTGAGAGCAGAAAGTAGTGTTCAAGCTATGAACACTACTATTTTGTCCCATTGTGTAATTTTTACACAACACAGAATGAATACATTTACAAACACAAATAAATAAACAGATAAAATAGTAGACAGTAAATGCAGTACACTATATAGTAATAGAAAGTGGTGTCAGACACAGCCATGCTTTGTACTGTAAATATTAAATGAGGAAGGAAATTCACTCAACATGTTTGTTAGATCTGAAGAATCCTCACAGTACAGTAGGTTTTAGTGAGAACCACTGACTATAAACATAACCTTAATGTGTGTAAAAGAAATCACCACTGGTCATCTTTAATATTTGTACTCTATTAATCATCATCACCATCTTAATCATCAAAGTCTCTTTACAGGTGATTCATACGCAGGTACATCCTCTGTTCCATCACAAAGTGTAGCATATTCCTACTGTATAATGTTCTCTCATCTATATCATCTATGCTCTCCATCTAAGCCATGGATACCTTTGCTTTAGCAGCTTTTAGGATCTAGCTTTATGATAATTTCTCCTTTAGTATAGAACAGCTGTAGCTGACTGCTTTCCTATTGCGGGTTGCAGCGGAACTAGGTCCAACCCCACTGGACGAGAGGTTGCCAGTGTGTCACAGGGCTGATATTGAAGCACAGTGACATTCACTCCTATGGGCAATTTAGTGTCATCAATTAACCTCACCTGCATGTCTTTGTACTGTCGGAGGAGGCTGGACTACCCGGAGCAAACCCACGCAGACATGGGGAGAGCATGCAAACTCCACACAGATAGGCCCCGGTCAGCCGGCAGGTTAGAACCCAGAAGCTTCTTGCTGTGTGGTGACAGTGCTGCCTGGCTGTATTATTATTTTTCAGAACTCTTTGGGTTCCTGATTTTGAACAGCAGGGCAGCTCTATAGCATGAAACAACATTTTTGTGAATGAAACTTGGAGCAAGTAGTCTATGTAGAACTTTAGGGGCATGGATTATGCTAATGATCAAATCTCAGTTGAAACACCTGTATGAGCAAGCTTTAAAAAATATAAGGGATGTATGATATAAGAGTATGAAAATGTGGCCTATCATCTCACATACAGTACATCTCTCAAAACTAGACAGCAAGTAAAATGACTTTGGTCACTCATGCTTCTTTGTGTCCCTGTGTGCAGGCTGGGCAGACATGGAAAAGTCTTCCTGACCATCCCTAGTCAGAGCTCCACGGACGAGCAGAAGTTTATCCAGAAAGGCAAGGCTCCAGGCACTGACTCGCTATTTGATGTTGACCCCAAGGATATAGTGTTCTTTGTTGGTGGTGTCCCACCAGATGTCAGGGTAATGAATCTTACAGATAAAACTTGATTTAATAATTGTTGTTTTTCCTAAATAACTATATACAGTATGACTGTGCTTCCTTGTTTTAAAACTAGCTACCACCGCCTCTGAGTCTTGCTCCATTTGTGGGCTGCATTGAGTTGGCCTCCCTGAACAATGATGTAATCAGTCTATATAATTTTAAGAAGACTCACAAAATGGATGTGGTTACATCGACACCATGCCCCAGGTACACATTTTCATGGCAGTATTAACTCACCTACAGATTTCCTATTCAAGTACAATGTACCCCACAGACTAAAGATTTAGCTTGTGGTGAGTAAACACAACTAGCGTATCTGTACTGCATGAGCACAATATAAACTATAATAATAAAATCTGACAGAGGAGTGAAAAATTTGCTAATCTGCTGGTTTGGGTTTAGCTGATATTGTACATCTATGGTGCAAATTTGCCATTAATTGCAGCACTAACAGTGACTGATATTGATTAAACTTGAAACTTTTAGCGTCCCTAGTAATCTAGCTTTGATAGGCTTCTTGTGTTTAAGTATGATCCCAGATAGGGTGTGTGTGAACTGAGATGTTGCTGCATCGGGCAATCTAAATTAATCATACAAGCTGCTGTTTATAGTATTACATTTGTCCTTCTTCTCTCAGGTACAAGTTGGCATTCTCACAGAGTCGCATTGCCAGCTACCTGTTTGATGGAACAGGCTATGCACTCATCAGCAATATTGAAAGGAGGGCCCCATTTGGTGTTGTCACGAGATTTGATATTGCAGTACGAACAGTTGCAAATGAGGGGGTCATTTTCCTCATGGTCACAGGGGTACGTCTAAAAACTCAAATTCTCCTTTTAGATTTTGCATACTAGCATCTTGAAAGGTGTTTTTAACCCTGTATTAACCATTTTGAGACACTGGCTATATTGCAAGCAAGATCTTCATCTTGATGCCATGCTGAGCTCCTGGATACCAGGGGTTAAACATGTTTAGATAGAAATTTGTCCCATATATTATACATTACATACAGCGTACAGGCATTTGTATCATATACTGTAAGCTATATTCCCTCACACTGACTGTGAGAAATAATGAAATGTAGAAGCTTCTGTAGTTTTTGATCATCAACCGAGATACTGTAAATGTTAATATAGTATATTTTCTACTTTGCAGGATAAGTTCTTCCTATTAGAATTAAAGAATGGCTTCCTGTGCCTAATTTATGACTTTGGCTTCAGCGATGGGCCAAAACGTTTCGAGGATAACTTACCGAAGCTGCAAATAAATGATGCACGATATCACGAGGTACATTTGACTCAACTAAGTTTACATGGCTGGGCTGAATCAACCTGTGAACATGTGAATGCAGTAATGTACATGTCACTCTAACTGTTGGTATTGGGACATTTGCACAGGTGTCAGTCATCTACCATCAGTCTAAGAAGGTCATCCTACTGGTGGACAAGAGCCTTGTTAAATCTATGGAGAATCCAAAAACCACTCTACCATTTTCAGATATCTACATAGGTGGGGCTCCCTCAAACATCCTCAAATCCAGGTGAGTTAAGTTTAGTTGCAACCAAAAATGTGACACTAAATACAGCAAAGGTCTCCTTCTAGGAAGTGTATTTACAGTGCATTTCTCAGGTGCTGACATTACTCTTTTGATTCCCAGAGTGGCAGATAGAGAGAAAATGATGTAATTTTTTTTCAGTGTCTGAAGGCCATATTTACAAAGAAATTCAGAGGCATCTGTATATTTTTGTCCTGCCGACTGACAAGCATGAGAGGGTCAGAATATTAGGAACACCTCTGAATATAATGTAGTCCACTACAACACCACCTTTAACTATGACCTCAATAATGAACATATAATTGAATTTATCCATTTATGACAATCTCACCAAAAACTGAAACATTTTGAGCTTCTTAAACACAAATTTTAAGGCAGAAGTGTTGCATTGAAGTGTGTACAGATGTACAGGTGGTCATAATGTTATGCCTGATTGGTGTATAACTTAGGGCATATATGTGACTTTTTGGGGAGTAAAGCCATTTTCAGATATGACGTGATATGTGCTGTACTCGCCGCGAGGGTTGGGCTTGGCACAGGGGAGGAGGGCACACATTCGCAAATCGTGCCCATGTTGAGCACCAGGTGCTAGGTGACCAACATGCTTTCCTCAAGGTGGTTAGCAGATATTAACAAATTTTTCATGCAATGGGCTTGAATGCACGATGTATCTATCTACATGTCAGCGAAAAGCTCTGGTTTTAGTTGTATTGATGAGAAGGAGGAGACGAGCTGCAGTAAAGAAGAAGAGGTTGTGGGTCCACCAAAATCAGCTTCTCCTCCATTTTCTTTGTGGTCTCTCAGGTTCTCTGCAATTGGATACATCGAGGTGTAGTCACAGAGTGCTAAGCCCAAGTTAAACTTTTTTAACTTCAGTGCAGTGCGCAGGGAGAGCTCACGCCAACCTGGGCTGTGCCAAACTGAGCGCAGCGCGGATGTATTCTTGCGCCGCGCAATACATAGCTGTAAACGGCTTAAGATACTGTAGGTAAGCCAGACTTTGCGATGTGGCGGCATAAGGGTGTTTTTGCTTACATACTGTGGATACTTTGTCTAGTGCAGCATAGAATTTCTCTGTAAGAGGTTGACAGTACTGTACATGTACTGCATAACAACAGGCCGGAGCTGGCTGCTGTGGTCGGCCTGAAAGGCTGTGTGAAAGGATTCCAGTTTCAGAAAAAAGACTTCAACCTGCTGGAGGAGCCTGGCACCATTGGGATCAGCAGCGGCTGCCCTGAGGAGTCATTTGTAAGCACACCCTCCAGCACTCCACACACTGTTACTGATAATGCACTGTGTATATTTGTCTGGAATCAGTAGCAAATACATTATCTCACAAACAGTCACACACACATTGGCACACACAAACACTTTACTCCTTACTGAAATAAAATAATTGGCTGTTGTAGTTTAACAGCTTTCACATAAATCTCATTGGAGGATCAGTGAGCTGAAAGTTGTAGAGCAACTGAAAGGTAGTAGTTCATTAAAGTGAGATATGTTTTATTGTGACAGATGTCTCATAATGCCTATTTCACTGGGGCTGGTTACCTGGGATCTACAGCAAAAATATCACCCTTCGACAACTTTGAGGGAGGCCTCAACTTCAGAACTCTACAACCCAGTGGACTTCTGTTCTACCACAGTGAAGGGGTACATACAATTCACTGTCTTTATTGCAGATCTATTAATTG